>NC_140502.1:13866733-14306733 GCF_964271855.1 Acomys minous
TGTTTTTCCATGCTTTCTCTACAAAAGATCAGGGAGAGAGAGGGGAGAAAGCCAAGGGATGGAGCACTAAGCTACAGGCAGGCAAAAATGGAGGAAGGATCAAAACTCTTTCTGATAGAGAATGGAAACTTGACATCAGCTGGAGCTCAGGACTCTCTGGATACAAGATGCATGTCAGCAATTTCTGGAAAGGGCCCAGCTATATGCTGTAACAACTACTAAATTAAAAAAAAAGTATGCACAGGGCTGCTATGTCACAGTATGAGATGGGACAACTGGCCCCAAAATTAGACTTTTCTTTTGTTTCCTATTCCTATGGGAAGAGTTTATTGAAATAAAAATTTATAAGACAAAATGCAAATCTACATGCTTATATTTGGGTGTGTACATGTATCTAGTAATCTTAAATAAAACATTTCAAGCAATACTAACATCCTGGTGACATGTTTCCAAAGACTTAACTGCTTTAAAGATTCATATTATGAAGTCACTTAAGTAAAAGGCAAAAACAAAGAATTAACATAATCTTTGGGGTTTCAGTATTACTCCAAAAAACTTCCTATCCCCTTTAGAATAAAACTCTCATTTGTTCACTCTAGAATAATATATAAGAGGACAATGCTGTCACTATAAAGGATTCACCAACCATGCTGTATATCCCATGAAGTCCATACCCACTGAACATAAGCAGCATCGATAGTCCCTGGTGTACATCTGTGTAGCCTTATCTGTCCTTGACACGCCTTGTAGACCAGGGTGGCCTCGAACTCACAATGATGCACCTGCCTCTGTCTCCGAGTGCTGGGATTAAAGGCGTGCACCACCACTGCCCATCTTTTTCAAGCTCTCTTAACTGTATCACATATACTCACCTCCTGTAGCAACAAGTTATACTACAAAATAAGGCCTTCTGGGTACATGTCACAAAAGTAACTGATTTAGAATAGTAAAGCATGTTCTCAATGACTTTATCATTTCACACAATCCAAGCACTACACAAAGTAGTTTTAACCCCAATACAAGAACCTATTATTTTCTTTTTCCCTTTCTTTCTTCTTCTTCTTCTTCTTCTTCTTTTTTTTTTTGGTTTGACTAGACAGGGTTTCTCTGTGTAGCCTTGCTGCTCCTGGACTCATTTGGTACACCAGGCTGGCCTCAAACTCACATTGCTCCACCTTCCTCTGCCTCACAGTGGTAATTGTTATTTACCAGGGTAAGGTAAGGATGTTCAGGAATCTTCAACTTTTCCTACCTTTCCTACCACGATCTCTAAGCCTGTACCTAGGACAGTCACTAAAAAGTTTTTCAAATTATATTAACTCAAATGTGAAAGAAATCCCTGTAGTGTGATTTAGGGAAAGAAAAAAAAAGTGGACTTGGCACAGATGTGCTAATAGGGTAACAATGTTTTCCTAAACAAATCTTTATCCTGCATATAGAATCCAAATCTGCCAACCACCTGTGGCAGGTAAGGGGCCACAGCAACACCGCCATTAGCACACATGGAAAGCTGAAACTCTGAAACATGTATTATCCTCAAGTGCAGAGGTTATCAAAGATGTATTCTAAAATCCATGGGTTTGCAGGACATGATGGCACATACCTTTAATCCCAGCCTTCTATTAATTTCTCCTCTGCTAAGGCTAAGGTGTAGAGTCTCCAGCATACTAGGCTGGGTATGCTATTGTGGAGATATAACCCCAGCCCCTCACAGGTCCCTATCACTGAGCCACAAGCCCAACTCCTCACTGGGGAGTCTAGGAAGGGGCTCCCCCACTGAGCCATGTCCCTTTCTCCTCACTGGGGGAGTCTAGGGAGGTGCTCTCTCACTGATCCACTCCCCCAGGCTATCAGTGTGGGATCTAGGAAAATCCTCTGGACCTGAGCAGAGCCTTGAAGGCAGATCCTGAACTAGTGCAGCACTAAAGCAAGAAAGGTCATCTCCTGAGAAACGGCTTTTCCCCTCAAGGAAATACACCTTGTTACATAGATGGCACTTGCATACACACACACAAACACACACACACACACACACACACACACACACACACACACACACACACACACACCTATAATAGGGTCTTATGACCTCTTCTGGTATGCAGATATCCATGCAATTACACCATTCATAAACATAAAAGAAATATATAAACAATCTTTTGTTAAGAATCCCAGTAAAACATACTAGGCTCTGCCACTGTCTCTAGACACTAAATAGAGGTGAGGCATGCTGGGATTTAACACAGACACATTGGGCAGGCTGAGCGCAAGGGTAGAAACCCATCCTCTGGGTATCAACATCCTAGTTTTAAACTTTTTGGAGTGTGTGTGTGTGTGTGTGTGTGTGTGTGCACTTAAGTGTTTGTAGCATTCATCAATTTAGCAAGGTGTATTTGCTTCAGGGGAAAAGTTGTTTTTCAGGTGATAGCCTCTCTTTCTTTGTTCTGGGCTTGTTTGAGATCTTGTTTCAAAGCTTTGCTGTTCTTCAAAGTCACAGAGACTTCAGTCTCAGGACAATGATTGGCGATTTGTAGTTGCCATTTGGAGGGCTGTGTAGTGAGACCCTGTTTCAGGAAGCCTAACATTTGTCAGGTGATGGTGGTGGAAGGCTTTAATCCCAGCACTCAAAAGTCAAGGAGATCTCTGTAAGTTTGACGCCAGCTTGATCTACAGAGCCAATTCTAGGGCATCCAGAATTACACAGAGAGATCCTTGCTTTAAGAAAAAAGCCCAAGGAAATAAACAAAAAATGTTTTGGGTGACAGGTCCAGAGCCTACAACTCTGTAAGAAGACCCTGATTTGGATCCCAGCATCCACATGGTGGCTCACAGTTGCTTTTAATTTCAATTTAGGAGATCCAATGCCCTCTGTGGGCACCAGAACACAGGACACATACAGAGACTCAGATGCACATAGAAAACAGCAGCTGGAGTAGCTATCAGAGACTGAGGTGAATCATCACGGGCTTCAGTTTTCCCAAATAAAAGATCTCTTGGGGCCCCTGTGGCAGGGCCTCACCACCTCAGTAATAGCTGCCCTATGTCCACAGGCTGTGGGGGAAGCATTCTGAATTCCACCATCATTACTGTCTTTGGAATATTAGTTGCCATTGCCATAGTCTGTGCCAAAGGGTCCTCCCATGGCTGTGTTCAAGGCTGCAGAGGCAGTCCCCTGCATCTTCCTGCTGCCTGTGGCTGAGTTCATGGGAGACAGGACTGTGGGAAACCAGATTTCAGATTCTGGAAACATATATTATCTGGGCACCTGTCCCTCTACTTGATATGTGGAGAAATACTTGTGTGTCTGTCTGAGTGTGTGTACAGATGTATGTATGTATGTATGTATGTATGTATGTATGTAAGTATGTATGTATATACGAGTGTATTCTTGTGGGTTTTTAAAAATACAGTCTCGTGTATGGCTGTCTGTCCTGGGACACTGTATGTAGACTAATTCTGCTTGGAATACAGAGGGATTTCTCTGCATCTGCCTCTCAAGTGCTGGGAATAGAAGTGAGTTTGAGGCCAGCCAGGTCAACAAAGTGAGTCCAGGACAGCCGGCGTGACACAGAGAAACCCTGTCTCAAAAAACAAACAAACAAACAAAGAAAGAAAGAAACAAAACAAGAAGTGAGCCCTGCATTGCCTGGCTGTCAGGGTTAATTTAGAAACAGGGTAGCATGAAGGAGGCTGGCTTCAAACCTTCAGTGTTGGTGAAGCTGGCCTCAAACTGGTTCTTCTACCTCCACCTGCAGGATATTGGGATTACAGGCTGACACCACTATTCCTCATTTTGTAACTTTGTTTTCACTCTTGTTGGGGCTCAGGTGAGTTGTATTTTGATGGCTCCCACTTTCACTGTATGAAGCAACACCTGGAGTCCTAGGTATTGATGTCACATTGAAAAACAGAATTTGTTGGCCAAGAGTGTTTTTTTTGGGGTTCACCATGTCATGAGCTGCCTAAATTCATTTTTTCTTTTCTTTCCATTTTTCCTTATTTCCCCCCCCCACCCCCCTGAGGCATGGTCTCTGTATGTAGTCTTGGCTTTCCTGGAAGTCAATATGTAGACCAGGTGGTGTACAACTCACAATGACCCAGGTGCCTCTGCCTCCTTGAGTGCTGGGATTAAAGGCATGCTCCACCACGCCTCCACCTTGCTGGTTAGGATTTTCCTTCCTTCCTCAGGGTCCTAGGTAAAGAAACAGGGTTTTTTTTTGTACAGTGTGCACTAAAAAGGATGATTCCTCCTGGATTGGGGAGGTTTGAGGCAGGGGCCTGAAGACTGAAATATAATTTTATTTTTTAATTACAGGTCCTGCATCAGTGATGGCATGGAGTTGGGGTTCCAAGGCAGTATTGATCCAGGGTGAGTTTGTGTGTAAGGATTCTGTGTAGATGGTATGAGGATTCTGGGGAGGATGTACTGTTTTCAACTTCTACCTGCCATGAATATGAGTCCTTCTTTTTCCACATGTTCCCCATCACTAATTCTTGTTTGTTTTATTTATCTTTGCTTTTTCTGGTTATATAAAATAATATTTATAGTGTAAATTTGCATCAATGGGATGGCCACCTATTTTGAAATTTTGTTGGTTTGTTTGCTTACCTTTTAAAGATCCTGTAAGTCTCTATATTGCAGACTGACTTTGATCTCTCTGTGGAGATCATAGGGGGTACAGCATCACAGATATCCTACGACCTCCTGCTTCTAAGTGTGCTATTGAAGTCTGGAGAGCAGGAGTGAGAGGGTGTTAAACTCGCCATTATCATCAGCAACATCAGTATTTTATTAGGCGTGGATTCTCTGAGAAGCCCTGGATATTCTGAACCTTCCTGTGTAGACCTATCTGGCCATAAACTCAGAGTGCCACATTCCTCTACCACCTTAGGGGTGGGATTAAAGGAGTAGGTCACCAAACCCTCCTAGAACTGCTTGTTCTAAAATTCAATGTTAAAGTTTTGGTATATTGAAAATTTTTGTTTGTTTGTTTTTCTTGAGACAGGGTTTGTCTGTGTATCCTTGGCTGTCCTGGATTCACTTTGTAGACCAGGCTGACCTGGAACACACAGCAACTCATCTGCTTCTGCCTCCCGAGTGCTGGGATTAAAGGCATGCACCACCACACCCAGCTTATTGTAAATATTAATAATGTATCTGATCTTTTGGTATAAAAAACCTTTTCAAGTTTAATCTCCAAACATACAAAACTGATGGCACAAAGAATGAGAGATACCCCCAAAGCACAATATTTTTTAAAAGCACGATTTTATACAGATTTCTTATAGGTTAATAAACAATAGGTATACAAATTATATTGTAGTTTAGGCACAATGATAATGTCAGGGTAGTTCGATTTCATTAACTAACCCTCTCTGGCATTCTCTCTTTATCTCTTTTTCTCTGTATATTGCTATTGTATTTATTTCCCCCCCCCACTAATTCTTTAGACTCTCTGAAGCACTCTGATGCATACAATGACCAGGAAGTTCTGTTCAGAGTGCGAAAGAAGAACGGAAGGCGTCACAATAAATACTCTGAAAGACAAAACCTCGAGCTGCAAACTTATTTTAATGATCACATGTACCCATGCAAAGAGCAACGCTTGGAGCTCGCCCAAAGTTTTGGAGTGACAGAGTACCAGATCCAGGGATGACTTTCTCTTGTCTCTCTCTCCCTGCACTCAGGATAGTTCTTCAATTGGTACCTTCACATTTTCAAAATTTCTTACCTTTTGTGCTTGTACAATTCTTGGAGATCTTAGATGTGGACTGGAGATATCTGTTCATCCAGAGTTGGACTTGGCCTTCAACTTCTGCATGGGTACTACCCTGGAGCCACATATCCTCAAGTAGGGTCTCAGGGACCTAGGTATTAATGTTTCTAGTAAACCCAGAAGATCTAGGTGAAGTTTCCCCAGTTGTTAGTGTCAGGACCTCGCATCCTAAATTCCTACCTCTTTTTATGCATCTCCTGCAACTTCATATTGCTAAACCTCTCTTTTTGACTTTCCAGATCTGGTTCAAGAACCATCGAGCTATGTACAAACAGAAAAATCTCCAGAATATTTCAGAACCTCCAGAGAAAATGGAAAGCTCTAAGGATGTTGGTGGATCAACCAGTTCCCAAGGTTGCTCATCTCTTATTGATCCTGCCACTGGAGAGTCCATGTCTTCAGGCACATCTTGTGTGGGTTCCATTCCCCATCTGGGAGAAACTCTCCACATTGAGCAAGGCTCAGAGGGTGCCAGGTGTGGACTCCAAGTAGACCATTGTGCTGGCCAAGCTCCTGCTGCAGCTGCAGGCCCTGGTCCTTTTTTAGTAACTGCAGGTGTGAATGACCCAGCAGTAGCTGAAGGTGCCTCAGTTTAATCTACACTTTTTACTGAAGCTGCATTGCAGGAAGCAGAGTATACTAAACAGTCAAGTCCAGGAGATAAACTGCCCTTGGAACAAATCCTTAATGATCTTGGTCTATAAGATGGCTAGATGAATTGAGGTACATCACACCCTCAATGAACACTCTGATTCTGGACTGGTTGAGGCCAGGACATCTGTAAAACAAAGAAGTGGTGTGGTAGGGAAATTCATCACTCTTAAGACTGAGGGTGTAGATGCAAGCTACTCTGTATTAGTTTCATGTCAGTGTTATCCACACACTGAGACTGTTTCAAAGACCATTTGTAGTATTCTCTTTTATTTTTATTTTTTTGGTTTATTTCAAGACAGGATTTCTCTGTGTAACAGCACTGGCTGCCTTGGACATGCTTTGTAGACTAAGTTGGCCATGAACTCACAGATCCCCTGTCTCTGCCTCCTAAGTGCTGTGTTTAAAGTTGGGAACCACCACACCCAGCAATATTCCTCACTCATTGTTGGATTTTATATTAAATACATTAAAAATATTTCAGAAAACACTTTTTATCATCTTTTCTTTCCAGAATGTGAGATTTACTCTACTGCTCTACTGTGGTGTGTGTGTGTGTGTGTGTGTGTGTGTGTGTGTGTGTGTGTGTGTGTGTGTGTGTGTGTCTGCAGCCTGGGAGGGCAGAAAATGGTTTAGAATCTTCTGGGATTGTATCTCCTGGCAGTGTTGTGTGCTTGCAACTTAATGTAAGTCTTCTGCAGTAAGAAATGAGCTCTCTGATTCCAAGGATTATTAATGCCTTTGCGTGAATTCTAGGATTAGCTAACAGGCTGAGATGTTTGTAGTCCTTTGGAAAAGGAGTATAGTTAGAAGCAATATAATGGCTCCCTACTAGCTTCCATGCTAGTTCTAGTGGCTCCTATGTCCTACTATTGCCATTGAGGACAAGGTGTACACTTCCTATATTTATGTGTAAGTGGAATGCTCATATACACAAAATAAAAGGCAATATATGTACTAAATAAACGCTCTGAAGAAGTCCCCTTATTAACTAAAACAGATTTCTTTTGTAAAATAGTTCAGTATGTTCATGAAAACACATAGCTCTTAAGTGTGTATGTGTCACAGGACAAAATGCAAGAATATTTTTTTTCACACCCTGTAAGTCCCAGACAAGAAATACAAGGAAGCAGGGTAGGTAACAAACCCCATTATAAAGAAGACTCAGCGTTAGGCTCTCTGCCCTTATAATTAATTATTTTGTCACACAGCCTCATTACCCTGCCCAATCTGCCCTATGTTGCATCCTAGCTACTTCACATTTGTGTGGCTGGTATTCTAGAACAGCACTCAAGACCTATTTTCTTTGTTAGATTTTTAGGAATGTACAAATTGTTTCTATACTACCATTATACGTTTGTGCACACAGTAGCAATAGGTAAGTTTTTGTCTTTATCCACATTTTTACCAGCATATATTGTCCTTAGTTTAATTGATCTTTGGCAATTCTGACTAAGCAAAATAAACCGTTGTTTTAATTGAAAATCTCAGATCATTCTATTTTACCAATAAAGACACAGGAGGCCAGTGCTGTTGTGAAAACCTGCCAGCTCAGAGAGGCAGAGAAATCACCCAGCTGATCTTTCCTTTTTAGTTCCTATCCTGAAGGAAAAGCCCATAAGGCTCACTAGCTCATGTGACAGCTCATGAAGAAAGGAATGAAAACAACCAAAGCTAAAGGCTTGCTAGATCAAAGACCAAAAAGGTCAAGTACCTGAGGACCTCAATCTGGTGCTGGCTAACAAAATTCAGAATAGTGCTATCTCAAGACTCAGGTTTACCACACCTGGACATATACCTTCATAATGCTTCACCATACATCAAGAACATTTGCTCAGCTATGTCCATAGCACCTTTATCTGTAATAGCCAGAATCTGGAAACAACTTAGACGAACATCACCTGAAAAATGGATGAAGAAACTGTGGTATATTTACACACTTGAATACTATTCAGCTTTCAAAGAGAAGGAAATCTTGAAATTTGCTGGTAAAAGGATAGAACTAGAAAAGGTGATCCTGAGTGAGAAACCAAGACCCAGAAACATATGCATCGTGTATATACACACTTATAAGTGGATATTAGCCGAACATAGATGTCCTCTGAGAGACCTCTCCCCTTTGTGGTTCTGCACAGATACTGGGACTTGAAAATGGACTCTAGGCAGAGGGCTGTGTGTTTTAGGGAAGAGTGGAGGATGGAAGGTGCAGGAGGGAGTAGAAGTTATATTAGGAGACCAAGACCTACAGATCTGGACACAAGGTGGTCTGCAGAACTAGATGACTCAGCCAAGGACTATGCATGCAGAGAACCAAGATTTCCTTTTCAGAAGCTGAAGGAATGTCAATTCTCCACTCGGGTGGTGGCATGTTGGCCTGCTTCAGCACCTCTGACAGGCTATCTGGTGCACATCATTTATTCACTGTCTCTTGACAAGAAGGCCTACTGGGCACTCAAGGAAGAAGATGATGCGTGCTATCATAAGACCAATAATCTGCCAATTGTTTTAGGCATCTCCTCAGTATGAGCAGTCCAAGGGAGGGGATCCAAAAGAGGGATGGAGATTGGCAATATCAAGATTAGCAGGGTGGAATAATTAATGGGGTGTAATGTGAATAAATTATAATCAATAAAATATATATAAAAATGCTGGATGCCTAAGGGCCAATGAGCTAAAAGCCAAACTAAAGAGCCTAAAGAGCTCAATCTAAAATCAAGGTTCAAGAGACAAAGAGCTCTACTCTTTTTACAGGCTCTCTTAAATACCCCACACTTCAAAATTCCTCCTTCCCTACTCATCCAACCCTCTTATTTGGATTCTTGCTCCACCTGTTGACCTACAGTTAACTTTATCAAATTCTGTGTCCTCATAGCTCTTGGAATAAAGATGAGTGTTAGGGGTAAACCAATCAAACAAAGGACAGGATTTTATATTTCCCAATCTCAGAAATAAGAATGGAATCAAAGGCATGTTTTTATACTTCACACACTCTATGATTTCAGTGGGATCAATTATCCTACAACAGTAAATCTCCAAGTATTCTTAACTTACCTCAAAGTTCCAAGTTAATTTACACTGACCTGGTGTCTCAGGATGCTCTAGGGTTTCCTTGTTTGTTTGTATGTTTGTTTGTTTTACTTGAGACATACTCTCTCTGTGAGTAGTCCTTGTTGTTCTGGAGCTCCTTGTGTAGATCAAGCTGGGCTAGAGCTGACAAAATTCTTCCTCCCTCTGCCTCCCGATTCCTGGGAGGAAAGCCATTAACCACCAGTGCAAGCCTTCAAAACCAAGTTTTAAGTGTGTTTCTTTGGCATGTGTTCTTTTATAAATTGAGACTTTTCTGATTAGTACAATTCTCCTCTTTTAAATTTAGCCAATAATTTCCTTTCTTACTATTAATTTTTGGAGTCCTGTCCTCTCTTTGTTTGTTATCTGTCATGGAACACTATAGGTCAATCCATGGGCCTGGAAAAGTTAGGGATCCAATAGCCTATGCCTCCCTAGTTCTGGGATTAATGGGTGTGTATCACTGCAAACAAATAGAGCTCCTTGTTTTTACAACTCCATTTTTTAAAATTTCCTTGAATAATCGAGACACTAACACAGTTTAAGAGGGTTTGTCTCTTGGGATTAATGTAATTTCTGCATTCCAGGTGGATTATAAACAGCTAGAAGATTTTTGGATTTGATCTCCTGCCTGTGTAGCCATTTTCAGTATTGAAATTTCTGTGTACAGATGGGGTCCATTTCAGAGTGTAATGTTGGCTCTGTTTTCAGTACTAAATCTGTGCAGTGGGCCATTCTTATTATTCTCTGTTCAAAACTGCTGTATGTCATGATAAGCTGTGCAGGGGTTGAAGTCTACATTGCCTCTGTTACTGAGTCGCACCAAGATATTTTTCATAAATATTGTACTATTTTCATGATGTACTTAACGTTAATCCTTTTGTAGGTATCAAGAAATCTTGCATGACTTAGCAAAGTAAACTTGGGCCTTCCATGACACAAATTTCCTGCACAAGTAAGAAGAGAAATGAAACTTTCATATTGACCCCGGTGGAAGTAATTAAACTTCCAGGAAACACACTTCACGTATCCTGGGTTGGAACAAAAGTAGTGCATCCTCTCACAAATATACAACAGCAGTTCTCTGTGTTCACCTATTCATAATATGGGAAACCTGTGCCTGAACAATCCATGATCAGGCCTATGGTTATGGAAGAGCTTTGGAGCAACTGTGGGACTGTAAGGCACCTAATTTTCCAGGGAACTAGACTTAGGGTCTAGATGCTCCATGTAGAAATAGCATGATAATGGTGCTATCATGCCTGAAGTGTAGCTGCCAAAATTATCAAAGGCTGAAGAGACAAATCCCCATCAAGAAGTGATGAACTAAGTGAGTGCTGTGGACTATCCTTTATCCTAATCTAAAGGAGGCAGAAGCAGGTGGATCTCTGGGAAGTGATGGCCAGACTGCTCTAGGTAGGGAGACTCTGTCTCAGTTTTATGAAGAGAGAAAAAAGGAGGAGTATCAGCCATGTCAATATAGAGCAGTGAAGGTTGGCAGTGTGCTGCATGAAGGCTCATTTCTTGAGATGTCACCAACTAGTGGAGTCCACATTTCTTCTCAGTTGAACACTTCAGAGTGCAGGAGAATGAAGAGATTTTGGCCTAGAAAGAGTTAAATTTTGTGGTTCCAAGCAAACCAGGCAGCCTCAAAAGTTGAGGCTGCAGACAGAGATAGGGCTCAGGGTGGGGTGTCAGGTGTGCAAGAGAGGATTAAGGCTGTGTTGGTGGAAGGGTCCTGGATGAAGAACCTATTTAAGGCCTCATTCCTGGAGTAGAGGTTAGAGCACTAGGACATATCTGGGAAGATTGGAGAGCCTACTGATATCGAAAGCGAGTTTGCTTGTAAGAATTCTGTGTAGATGAGAATGTGACCGCCTGGAGGATGTACTCTTTTCAACTACTAGCTGCAATGAATAGGAGTCTCTCTTTCTGCACATGGTCTGCATCACAAGCTCTTTTTTGTTTTAATTATCTTGGCCTTCTTGAGGATATAATCTAGAGGATATCTTGAGGATATATTTTAAAGCCTTAATTTGGAACCATGTGCTGGCTACCTCAGTTGAATATTTCTTTGTTTGCTTTCGTACTTCTTACTAATTGTGTAGGTCTATGTGTTCTAGACTGTCTTTGATCTCTCTGTGGAATCCATAGCTGGAAGGACCTCAGAGATAAACTAATATTTCATCCTTCTAAGTGTGGTGTTGAATGCCTAAATGCAGCAGTGAAGGGGTGTTAAAACCACATGTTTAATATTTATCACCGTCTCCCCCTCCTGCCCACCACCACTAGCAGCAACAGCACCCTCATTATTATTTCATGAGGCATGGATTCTCTGAGAAGACCTGGATATTCTGAAACTTTCTTTGTAGACCCATCAGCTCTCAAATTCAGATATCCACATTCCTCTGCCTCCTTAGTGGTTGATTGAAAGTTATAATTCACAATATCTTCATGCAACTGCTTGTTTTTGAAATTCAATGTTAAAATTTAGTATTTTGTAAATATTAATCATTTGATTTTGTTGATTGATATAACTTTTCTTTGAGGACAAAACACAAAGTCTAATCTCCATAAAAATGGAACCAACAGCAGAACAAAGTAGAGATATCACCAAACTGTAATGTAAAAATTCATAATTTTGTACCTGTCATGTTACATTGAAAAACACTGGGTAGGTTGGGCATGGTGGTCAATGCCTTTAATCCCAGCACTTGGGAGGCAGAGGCAGCTGGTTTGCTCTGAGTTTGAGGACAGCCTGGTCTCAAAGTGAGTCTAGGACAGCCAAGGAAACAGAGGATCCCAGTATCAAAAAACGAAAAAAGGAAAAATAAAAGAAAAAAAGAAAGATGCTTTAGTTTAGGCACAATGATATTGTGAGAAGATGTTTGCTTTCACTACCTCTCTCTCTTTCTATTTCTCTTTCTCTCTCACCCAATACCCCAGATGCCCTCATCTTCCTCAGAAAGGTCTAATGAATAGAGTGAAGTTCACCTCAATACTCCAAAGCAGAAAATGAGACATCTCATTAAGTACTCCAAAGAACAAAATCACCGGCTGCAAGAATATTTTGATGAGTGCATGTACCCAAGCAAAGAGCAACTCATGGAGCTAGCCCAGAATCTAAGAGTGACAGACTATCAGATCCAGGTATGAGTTTTTCTATCATTATCTCCCCGTGCACCCAGAATATATTTCCAGTCAGCACCTTCACTGTTTTGGAAATCCCTCTCAGTTTATGCTTGTGCAATCCTGGGAGATCATGCCATAGATGTTGGCTGTATATGTTTGTGCATCCAGGGCTGGACATGGCATTCAGCTTGTGCATGGGTACTGTCCTGGAGACACATTATCAGTATGTAGAGTCTCTGGGAACCAGACACTTATGTTTCTAGTAAAGACATAGAAAATCTAGGTGGTTACCCTAAGTTTTGAGTGTTAGGTGGTATCTCTACTGACATCCTACCTCTTGTTAGGCATCTCCTGCTACTTCCTATTCTGACGCAGCCTGACACACACAGGTCTTCCTATATCTTCTCTTTTTGTGTTTTCATATCTGGTGTAAGGACTGGCGAGCTAAGTACAAACAGAAAAAACTCCAGAATGTTTCAGAACTACCAGAGAATATGGAAAGCCCTAAGGATGTTGATGGATCAACCAGTTCCCATGGTTGCTCAGATGACGCTGCCACTGGAGAGTCCATGTCTTCAGGGACATCTTGTGTGGACTCCATTCTCTACCTGGAAGAGACTCTCCACATTGAACAAGGATCAGAGGGTGCCAGGTGTGGTCTCCAAGAACACCATTGTGATGGTCAAGCTCCTGCTGCTGCTGCTGCAGGCTCTGGGAATTTTCTAAGAAGAGGGACCCGGAATGACCCAGCAGTAGCTGCGTGTGCCTCCACTGAAGCTGAACTTCCAATGGAAGCTGCATTCCAACAAAAAATGGTGGTGAAGACTCAATTGCAGATATTCAGGAGCTCTGGGAAGAGATCTTTAAAGATCATGGTATAACAGAGGACATGATGGATCTTCTTACATCACACTCCGAATGAACACATTGACCCTGGACTGGTTGAGGACCAGAAATCTGTAAAACAAAGAAGAGGGGTGGTAGTGAAAGCCATTAGTCTTCTTTTGCTTGTATAGATGCAATATCATCTGTGTTAGTTTTATGACACTGTTATCAACAGAATGAGAGGGTTTCCAAGGCTACTTAGAGTATTCATCACTTATTGTTGGATTATACATTAAATAAAAGTACAAACCGTCTTTTTATGGTCTGTTCTTTCCAGAATCTGTTAGAGTTGCCTTTCCATGTGTGTGTGTGTGTGTGTGTGTGTGTGTGTGTGTGTGTGTGTGTGTGTGTGTTGTGTGTTCTGTGTTGTGTGTTGTGTGCCTATATCCATAGAAACTTACACCTGGTGTCTGGGAGGTTAGACAATGTTTTAGGAGCATCTGGTATTATAACTACTGACAGTTGTGAGGCAGAATACATGTGTTTGCAACTTAACTCAAGTCCTGTGCAGAAAGAACGTAGTTTGATGATTCCAAAGATGACTATTTGCTTTACATCTTCAGTGGAAATATCTAAATAAAAAAAGCTGTGGTGTTCTTAATCCTTTGCAAAACATGTTACCATTTTAAAATTTGTCTTTCACGTTCCAGTAGATAAAAGCAATATAATGGCTCACGATCAGCTTCAATTCTATTTCTAGTGGCTACTAGTCCTATTCTTGCCATCGAGGACTGGGTGTACACCTTTTATATTTATATGAAAATAAAATGTTCATATACATAAAATAAAAGTACTATATGTACTAACTAAGCGGTCTAAAGCTGGCCCTTTATAAACTAAAACATATTTATTTTGTAAAAATTTAGTGTGTCCATGAAACTCATAACTCACTGGTGTGTACAAGTTATGCTTCAATATACAAGAATATTTTTTTCCTTTTACACCCTGTGATTGTAACATAGGTAACAGTGTCATGTCACTGTACTAAGATAAATATGCTTTGGTGACTTGGGGCCTAAATCTGCATTGTGAAATCCATCCATAAATTTTTATTTACCTTTTTTTTATTATCTCAATCAAGTTTGTTATAATGTATTCACAGTATATACAGATTATAATCTGCTTGATTTTCTTTTTTTGTTCTGACCCTCTCTCTCTCTCTTTAAGTGTATATTTGTCTCATAGGTTTCTTAACAGTTGAGGTCTTCCTGTTTGACTACAACCAATTAGGTCTAATCTGGATAGCCTGCTTCCTCTTCCTCTCCATTCCCCTAGTGTCCCTCTGTACAGGGGAAATGATCAAATGGCAGGAAGTAGATGTCATGTCAGGAGCAGTCAAACCTACATCCCTACATGGAGAATAAGTTATCCATCTGCTACATCTGTTTTGTTTTGTTTTGCTTTGCTTTGCTTTGTTTTGTTTTGTTTTGCTTGGTTTGAGACAGGGATATTCTGTTATCCCTGGGTGTTGGCCGTGCTTTGTAGACCAGGCTAGCCTTGAACTCACAGTGACCCTCCTGCCTCTGCTTCCCGAGTGCTGGGATTAAATGTGTGTGCCACCACAACTGGCCTCATCTGCTGCATCTGAACAGGAGGTCAAGGTTCTCTGCTTGCAATCTCCATGGTTGGTAAAACAGTTTGCACAGGTTTTCCAGCCCTGATAGTCTCCTGGGGGAAGTCTTGACATCACTATCCTCAACATTCATTTCTCAACACAGCTCTTCACTCAGAGTATGGCTGTGAGTCCCAGGATATGTCCTGCTTCCCCTCTGGATAGAGTCTCTCAGAGGACATATGTGTTGGGCTCATATCCATGTATATGTGAGTATATAGCATATGTATCTTTCTGGGTCTAGGTTATCTCATTCAGAATGATCTTTTCCAGTTCCATCCATTTAGCAGCCAATTTCAAGATTTCCTTGTTTTGGTAGCTGAATAATATTCCTTTCTATAAATGTACCACAATTTCTTTATCCATTCTTTGAGGAAGGGACATCTACATTGTGTGCCAATTCTGAGTATTACAAATAAAGCTGAGAGGAACATAGGTGAGGCATGAACATGCATGGGGCTTGGGAGGCCAAATGAGAGTAGCATTCAACAGGATTGGGATTATAGGTGTTTTCAAGGTGACTTTTAATTGCCTTCAAGTGAACGCAGGTCACTTACACAGGTTCCTTAAGTATTCAAATAGAGCTGTAATACTATTAAATCATCTGTGGGAATCATTCACACCCCTCCATAGTGCAGGGAGTTCATAAAAAAGTGTTACTTTCTTTGGTTAACATTTGATGTGACTGTGCATTCAAGCCACATTGAAACTCATTTACCAGCCGCAAGTCTGTTTATACATGTTCCTATGACCACCCTACTTCTTGGCTTACACTGTGTACCCTTGGTGTACTTTTGTGCAGTATATTTATTTCATTTAATTTCCGATACATAGCAAAGTGTTTGTCAGCACACTGGGTCTCTTTTTTATCTATCTCACCCTGTCTGTGTATCTATCTACCATCTTCCCATCAACCCATCAACATATCTGCTTCTAGGATGAGTGCAGTGATTGAAGGAATACTACAGCAGGGAACTTCTGGCAATCTGTCCCTGGGTGACTTCAAAATGACTTCAATGACAGTCAGCCCTTGAACTAGCAGTTCCTGTAGCTCCAGCTCTCCATGTAGCTTTGCTTACATGTATGTGCACACATCTTTGGCCTTCATGTAATGGTAGATTACCTTAAGAGTGTATGTTATTCCTTTCAATGGAATGCCTGCATAAAGTGTCATGAAAATTTTCCCTGTTGTTTAATGGTTTACTGACTATTCACCACAGTTCTACTGGTGCCCAGTTTGTCTTTGCTGCTGCTGTGCAATCAACGCTTGCCTATAATGTTTCAAAACAACCTGTAAATCCACTGTACAGACCACTGAAATGGGCCAGCATATGGTACTTTTCATACGTGGTACATGCAAATAATATGTATATTAAGTTTGAATTCTGTGAGGTTCAACATGAATAAATGAAATATAACCAAATCAGCCAATAAAGTATCTTAAAAAGTAAAAGTCTAGACATCCTGGCTTATATTTTAACCTGGATTTTGGGAGAATCCCAAATACTTCTGCAAGTCACAGTAGAGTGTGAGCTACACATTGATACTTTGCCTCAGCAAACAACAAACCCCAGAGGGAAAGTGTTAATGTGTCTTATCGGTCTGAGTTTATTTGACCCCATCTGCTAACTAAGTTTTAGTCCTGGATGCTTCTAGACTCCATACAGTATAATCTAGGCCTAGAGTGCTTTCAGCCTATGAGACTTATTGCTTACTATGATCACACTATCTCTTTTTTTCTAAACTCTGGCTGGCTGCTTTCAATCAGTTGTTCTTGCTGAAATTCCTCTCCTAGTCTCTCAATCTGAAATTTCACTCTTCCTCTTTCTAAATTGCTCTTCTTTACCTCATAGTAACTTTGGAAATGTATTGTGAATTATGGATCCTTCTCAATCTCTGTTTTGTTTTGTGTTCAGCTATGTATAGCTTCCTCTCACTGTAATCGGTCTCTACAAAACTCTCCTAGTTAAACTGCCTGTGAGTTCCACAAACTGACCTGTGATGAATTGCCTCTCACCTAGCTGAGTCTCCTGAACTGACTGAAAAGAACTGACTAGAACTCAGACATCCATGATGCCTGAGAGCTGGGATTGATGGAGTGCTTCACGATACCCTGGAGCTAAGCTTTCCTTTACCTGAAACTTGCTTTATTCTGGCTTGGCCTTGAACTCAGACACCTATTTGTCTGTCTCTTGGAGTTAATGTAATTTCTGAATTCCAGCTGGCTTAAAAAGAGTTAGAAGAATTTTGGATGTGATCTCTTTCCAGTGTAGCCATGTTCTGATTTGAAATTTCTGTATACAGGTGGAGTCACTATCATAGTGGAGGGTGGGCTCTGTTTTCAGTACTAAATCTACTATGCAGTGGGCCACTCTTATTATTCTCTGTTTACCACTGCTGTATGTCATCATAAGCTACACAGAGGTTTGAAGTCCATATTAGCTCTGTTACTGAGCGTCAGCAAGGCATTTTTGATAAATTTTGTACTAATTTGATAATGTAGTTAACTTTAATCCTTTTGTAGGTATCAAGACATCTTCACATGACTTAGCAAAGTAAACTTGGGCCTTCCATGACACAGGTTTCCAGCACAAGTAAGAAGAGAGATGAAGCTTCCATATTCATCCAGGTGGAAGTAACTAAACTTCCAGGAAACACACTTCATGGATCCTGGGTTGGAGTAAAGATAGTGCATCCTCTCAAAACAAAATCCAACAGCAGCTCTCTGTGGCCTCCTATTCATTATATGGCCAACCAGTGACCAAACAATCCATGATCAGGACTTTGTTATAGAAGATCTCTGGAACAACTGTGGGACTATAAAGGATCTCATTTTCCGGGGAACAAGACTTAGGGTCTAGATGCTCCATGTACAAATAGCATGATAGTGGTGGTATCATGGCTGAAGAGCAGTTGCCAAAATTATCTAAGGCTGAAGAGGCAAATCCCCATCAAGAAGTGAGGAACTACATGAGTGTTGTAGACTATCCTTTATCCCAGTCTAAAGGAGGCAAAATCATGTGGATCTCTGGGAAGTGATGGCCACATTGCTCTAGGTAGAGAAACTCTGTCTCAGTTTTATGAAGAGAGAAAAAAGGAGGAGTATCAGCCATGTGAATATAGAGCAGTAAACGTGGGCAGTGTGCTGCATGAAGGCTCATTTCTTGAGGTGGTCATCAACCAGTGGAGTCCACATTTCTTCTGAGTTGAACCCCTCACAGTGCAGGAGAACCAAGAGTGGCTAAGAAAGAGTTAACTCTTGTGGTTCCAAGCAAACCAGGCAGCCCCATAAGGTGGGGCTGCACACAGATTGAAGGTCAGGGTGGGGTGTCAGGTGTGCAAGAGGGGATTAGGGTGTGGTGGTGGGAGTGTCCTGGATGAAGAACCTATTTAAGGCCTGATTCCTACAGTAGAGCTTAGAGCTTGAGGTTGGATCTTCGAAGTCTGGAGAGACTCCTGATATCCAAGGTGAGTTTGCTTGTAAGAATTCTGTGTAAATGAGAATGTGACTGTCTGGAGGATATATTCTTTTCATCAACTAGCTGCCATGAGTAAGAGTTATTCTTTCTCTATATGGTCTTCATCACAAGCTCTTATTTTTTTTTTTAATTAGCCTGGCCTTCTTGATGATGTAAAATAATACTTTAAAGTGTTAAAATCATCCATGTCATGGCTACCCATGTTGAATATTTGTTTGTTTGCTTTCTTACCTTTTACTAATTGTGTACATCTATGTAATCCAGACTGTCTTTGATCTCTCTGTGGAATCCACAGTTGGAAGGACCTCAGAGATTAACTAATATTCAGTCTTCCAAGTGTGGTATTGAGTGCCAGAATTAAGCAGTGAAAGGGTGTTAAAACCACATGTTTATTATCTATCATCATCTCCACCTCTCCCACACCCACAACCACCACTTTCATTAGCAGCACCCTTCTTAATATTTTATGAAGCATGGTGGTGAATGCCTTTAATCCCAGATCAAGGGAGGCAGAAGCAGGCACCTTGCTGTGAGTTTGATGACAGCCTGGCCTACAAAGTGAGTCTAGGACCACCAAAGAAACAGCGAAACCCAGTATCAAAAAAACAAACAAAGATGAAGAAGGAAAGACAAACACTGGGTATCTGAAGGATACTTTAGTTTAGGCACAATGATCAGTTGAGAAGTAGCTGGATTTTGTTACCTATCTCTCTTTCTGTTTCTCTCTCTGTCTCTCTCTCTGTCTCTCTGTCTCTGTCTCTGTCTCTCTCTCTCTCTCATTGTTGTATTTACTAATTTACTAAGTTTTGATAAAAATGAATGAAGCAGATGTTCACAGGCTCTTGATGTAAGGAAGAACCAGGAGTATTTTTTGAGACAGGGTATCTCTGTGTACCTTGCCTGAATGAGCCTTAGTTTGTAGAGTAGGCTGTAGTGGAACTCACATCTGCCTCCAGAGTGCTCTCATTAATGGTGTGTGCAATTGTGTTCAGCTAAAACAAATCTTTTCGAACTGTGTGTGTACCTGAGACTCTGTGTGATGGCATAGATGTAGGGATGAAATCTGAAGGCACAGATGAAGAGACATTTGCTCTCATTTGCCTCTAGCCATGCCTCCTCATGAAATTTAATCATTTCCGGTTTTCTGCTTTCTTTTAGCTTTGGTCTGTAGGGATGGAGATTGAATTAGGGTCATTTTCATGGTAGACATGGGAAGAGATGAATTAAGAACATAAATTTGTCACCTCCATCCCCTGTTTTTCCCCCTCTGGACAGGATTTGTCTGTGTAGTCTTGGATGTTCTGGAACTCTCTTTGTAGACCAAGCTGGACTCAGACACAGTGAGATCCAAGTGCCTCTGGACTATTGGGATTAAAGACATTTGCCACCACATTAGCTCCTGTTTTTGTCCAATGAAAAGATTTAAGTCCTTTGCATTGCTTATCTCAAAATCAGTCTATCACAGATTGCTTTTTATTTAGTATCAGTCCAGATTAGGAGATAAGTGCTCACCTTTGTGCTGGGGTGAGAGGTCTAGCTACATCCACCAACACTGGTGTCCAGAAGGAGAAATACCTGACCACACCTAGAAACTGATAAACCTGTGTCTTAGTCTTTGGAGTTGGGATTTAAAGGGTGGCAGTAATATACTCTGAGGCAGATACCTTTTGACCCCTTTTAACTGGCATCCACGATAGGTATCCTACAAAATTGGGCTTCCCTAGTCAACATTCTATAGCCTTTTAACTCTTGCAGATGTCTTTCTACAGCACTTTTTAAACTGTTATCCCATGAAACCTCTAATGGTAAGGCACAAAGTCTGCATTTGTTGTCTTTTAAACTTGGAGGAAAACGGACCACTAATGTTGTCTGCTGTAACCTCCCACTGGGTATGTACATTAAAAGCAAAGATGAGTACACTCAGCTTGGCCAATTGGAAACTAAAGAACACATCTTTCAGATTCAAGAGAATATATACTTGTTTCACTGGAAGCATCAGATTCAGGAGAATCAGAGTTTGCAGGTTTCTTAAGGCTGGGGAGCAGTTTTCCAGGGTTACTGGCTGGGAATCAGGATGTGTGTGTGTGTGTGTGTGTGTGTGTGTGTGTGTGTAGGAGTTAGTGCAGGAAGGAGCTGCGGTGACCTTTTTATGATTAGAGTCACACCTTCTATTTCTTTCTAAACTCTGGGTGGCTGCTTTAAATCAGCTGTTCTTGCTGAAGCTCCTCTCCTAGTCTTTCAGTCTTAATTTTCTCTCATCCTTTTTCTCAATTTTTCTTCTTTGCCTCATAATATCTTTGGAAATAGGTTATGAAATTATGGATCTTTCTCATTCTCTGTTTTATGTTCAGCTATATATATCTTCCTCTCTCTGAATCCTGTCTCTACAAAACTCTACTAGTTAAACTGCCTGTGAATTCCAGAAACTGAACTGCCAGGAACTGAACGACAATTCACCGCCTCTCACCTAGCTGAGTCACCTGAACTGACTGAAAAGATCTAACCAGAATCAGACCTCCATGATTGCCTGAGATCTTGGATTAATGGCTTGTGTCACCACACCCTGGACATGAGATTTTCTTATCTAAAACTTGCTTTATTCTGGGCTGGCCTTTAATTGGAGATCTATTTGTTTGTCTCATGGGATTAAAGTTTTTTCTGCATTCCAACTGGATTAAGAAGAGCTAGAAGATTTTTGGATGTTATCTTTTGCCAGTTCAGCCATGTTGCGAATTGAATTTTCACTGTACAAATGGGGTCAATATCAGAGTGTAGAGTGGGCTCTGTTTTCAGTACTAAATCTACTGTGCAGTGGGGCATACTTATTATTCTCTAACGAAAACTGCTGTTTGTCATCATAAACTACACAGAAGCTTAATGTCCAGATTAGCTATGTCTCTGAGCCTCACCAAGACATTTTTGATAAATTTTTTACTAATTTGATAGTGTAGTTAACTTTAATCCTTTTGTAGGTATCAAGAAATCTTGCCATGACTTAGTAAAGTAATGTAGGTCTTCCATGACATAGGTTTCCTGAACAAGTAAGAAGATAGATGAAGCTTCCATATTCACCCAGGTGGAAGTGATTAAACTTCCAGGAAACACATTTCAGGGAGGCTGGGTTGTAGTAAAAGCAGTGCATCCTCTCCAAAAATACAACAGCAGCTCTCTGTGGCCTCCTATTCATTATAGGGCCAACCTGTGACCAAACAATCCATGATCAGGCCAATGTTTATAGAAGATATAAGCTACTGTGGGGCTGTAAAGGATCTATTTATCCAGGGAACAGGATTTCGTGTCTAGATAATCCACGTAGAAATAGCATGATAGTGGTGGTATCATGGCTGAAGAGTAGTTGCCAAAATTATCGTAGGCTGAAGAGACAAATCCCCATCAAGAAGTGAGGAACTACACGAGTGTTGTGGACTATCCTTTATCCCAGTCTAAAGGAGGCAGAAGCAGATGGATCTCTGGGAAGTGATGGCCGGAGTGCTCCAGGTAGGGAGACTCTGTCTCAGTTTTATGAAGAGAGAAAATAGGAGGATTATCAGCCGAGTCAATATAGAGCAGTGACGTTTGTCAGTGTGCTGCATGAAGGCTCATTTCTTGAGGTGGTCATCAACCAGTGGAGTCCACATTTCTTCTGAGTTGAACCCTTCACAGTGCAGGAGAACCAAGAGTGTTTGGCTAAGAAAGAGTTAACTCTTGTGGTTCCAAGCAAACCAGGCAGCCCCATAAGGTGGGGCTGCACACAGATTGAGGATCAGGGTGGGGTGTCAGGTGTGCAAGAGGGGATTAAGGGTGTGTTGGTGGGAGTGTCCTGGATGAAGAACCTATTTAAGGCCTGATTCCTAGAGTAGAGCTTAGAGCTTGAGGTTGGATCTTCGAAGTCTGGAGAGCCTCCTAATATCCAAGGTGAGTTTGCTTGTAAGAATTCTGTGTAGATGAGAATGTGACTGTCTTTTCATCATCTAGCTGCCATGAGTAAGAGTTATTCTTTCTCTATATGGTCTTCATCACAAGCTCTTATTTTTTTTAATTAGCCTGGCCTTCTTGATGATGTAAAATAATATTTTAAATTGTTAAATTCATCCATGTGATGGCTACCCATGTTGAATATTTGTTTGCTTTCTTACTTTTTACTAATTGGGTAAATCTATATATTCCAGACTGTCTTTGATTTCTCTGTGGAATCCATAGTTGAAAGGACCTCAGAGATAAAGTAATATTTCATCCTTCCAAGTGTGGTATTGAATGTTGGAAAGCCGCAGTGAAAGGGTGTTAAAACCACATGTTTATTATCTATCATCATCTCCACCTCCCCCCACCCCCCACAACCACGGCTTTCAGCAGCAGCACCCTTCTTATTATTTTATGAATCATGGATTCTCTGAGAAGACTTGGATAAGTCTGAAACTTTCTCTGGCCACTCACCTGGCTTCAAATTCATATATCCATATTCAGCTGCCTCCTTAGTGTTGGGATTAAAGTTGTAATTCAGCATATCTTCCTCCAACTGCTTGTTCTTCAAATTCAATGTTAAAATTTTTGGTATGGTGTAAATATTAGTCATTCGATTTTGTTGTTTGAGAAAACGTTTATTTGAAGATGACACCCACAAAGTTTAAGCTCCATAAAAATGGAACCAATGGCAGAACAAAGGTGCAATGTAAGAAAACATAATTTTGTACATGTTACTTTTATGTTGAAAAACACTGGGTAGGCTGGGCATGGTGGTGAATGCCTTTAATCCCAGCACTAGGGAGGCAGAGGCAAGCGTTTTGCTGTGAGTTTGATGACAGCCTGGTCTGCAAAGTGAGTGTAGGACCCCCAAAGAAACAGAGAAACTCAGTATCAAAAGCAAACAAACATGAAGAAAGAAAGACAAACACTGGGTATCTGAAGGATAATTTAGTTTAGGCACAATGATCATTTGAGAAGTTGCTGGATTTTGTTACCTCTCTCTCTCTGTCTATCTGTCTGCCTGTCTGAATCTCTCTCTCTCTCTCTCTCTCTCTCTCTCTCTCTCTCTCTCTCTCTCTCTCCCCACCCCCCGACCTTCCCTCCCTCCCTCCTTCACTCTCGCTATTGTATTTACTAATTTACTAATTTTTGATAAAAATGAACGAAGCAGATGTTCGCAGCCTATTTATGTAAGGAAGAATCAGGAGTATTTTTTTTTGAGATAGGGAATCTCTGTGTACCTAGCCTGAATGAGCCTCAGTTTGTAGACTAGGCTATAGTGGACCTCACATCTGCCTCCAGAGTACTCTGATTAATGGTGTGTGCAATCATGTTCAACTAAAACAAATATTTTCGAACTGTGTGTGTACCTGAGACCATGGGTGATGATATAGGGGTAGGGATGAAGTCTGAAGGCACAGCTGTAGCAGATGATTGCTCTCATTTGCCTCTAGCCATGCCTTCCTCACAAAATTTTATCATTTCTTGAATTATCTTCTCCGTTTGCTTTGGTCTTTGGGGATGGAAATTGAATTAGGGTCATTTTCATGGCAAGCAGGGGAAGAGATGAATTAAGAACATAAACTTTTTACCTCCATCCCCTTTTTTTCCCCATCAAGACAGGGTTTGTCTGTGTATTCTTGGCTGTTCTGGAACTCTCTTTGTAGACCAAGCTGGCCTCAAACTCGTTGAGATCCAACTGCCTCTGGACTATTGAGATTAAAGGCATTTGCCACCACATTAGCTCCTGTTTTTGTCCAATGAAAAGATTTAAGTCCTTTGCATAGCTTATCTCAAAATCAGTCTATCACAGATTGCTTTTTATTTAGTATCAGTCCAGATTAGGAGATAAGTGCTCACCTTTGTGCTGGGGTGAGAGGGCTTGCTACTTCCACGAACACTGGTGTCCAGAAGAAGAAATACCTGACCGCACCTAGAAACTGATAAACCTGTGTCTTAGTCTTTGGAGTTGGGATTTAAAGGGTGGCAGTAATATACTCTGAGGCAGATACCTTTTGACCCCTTTTAGCCTGCATCCAAGATAGGTATCCTACAAAATTGGGCTTCCCTAGCTCACACTCTATAGCCTTGTAACTCTTGCAGATGTCCCTCCACAGCCTGTTTATAATCTGTTATCCCATGAAACCTCTAATGGTAAGGCACAAAGTCTGCATTTGTTGTCTTTAAAACTTGGAGGAAAACGGACCACTGATGTTGTCTGCTGTAAGCTCCCACTGGGTATGGATATTAAAAGCAAAGATGGGTTCACTCAGCTTTGCCAGTTGGAAGCTAAAGAACACATCTTTCAGATTCAAGAGAATATATACTTGTTTCATTGGAAGCATCAGACTCAGGAGAATCAGAGTTTGCAGGTTTCTTAATAGGCTGGGTAGCAGTTTTCCAGGGTGACTGGCTGGGAATCAAGATATATATCTGTGTGTTTGTGTGTGTGTGTGTGTGTGTGTGTGTGTGTGTGTGTGTGTGTGTGTGTCTAAACTGGAAATATGGATGAATGAAATTCACTTTTTTGTTTTCAGGTCCCTTCAAGTCCATTTCTTATTATTTGTTCAGCATTGAGGTAGCTGAATTGGTTAGTTGAAAAATTATAGGATCTTAGTGTTGAGTCATTCTTGGATGTGTAGGTTTTGCCCATACCTCTCTTGAGTATTTGATGCAACTCTGAGAGATATTAAATCTGTATATATTTTTGTAGCAGAACATTTATCTACCAGGTTTTTTGTTATAGTAGTTTGTGTGCATTGTTTTCTTTTGTGTGTGTGTTTTGACGGCTGGTAAAATGTCAGAATTGTTCTGGGTATATGTAAGTCTAATTGCATCCGTATTTCTTTTGTGCAAGGTGTTTTATCTTATGCAAAAGATCTTGCCTCATTTGGTTATCTGTTGTTAAACACTCTTTGCTCTACCATCCTGATACTACATTGGATTTTCAGGATCACAGTGTAGATTGAGACTTTCAGTATGAGATCTTAGATTAAAAAAAAACACAAAACTTGTTTTGGGATTACCTATATCAGATAAGAATAACAGTTACACAGAAGGAGAATTACAGGCACCAAAAACAAGGTTATAGTGGTAGAGTTTCCCTTAACTATAGACTTCAATGGATCAGGTCTTTGTTTTAGGGTAGAAAGGGGGCGCTGGATACAGCCTATATTTTACAACTGGATTGGCACTTCCATCATGGACAAAGATTGCTGAAGTCAGAGCTTCAAAGAACAGAATGCTGTTACAGAGCAGGTTGCGTTGGACAAACTTTATGATCAAATGCTTGATATTTTAAACAGCAAAGGCTACTCAAATACAGAAACAAAAGATATGTTTTCTTAAAGATATATCTGTACTGTTCTGTAATTTAATATTTGTGTTCTTTCACTTTTTTCCTTTGGGTTTTTCAAGACAGGTCTTCTCTATGTAACTGTCCCTGACTTCCTTGTGTTCTTTCACTTTAATCTTTTTCTTGAAGATGTATAATTCTGTGACATTTTAGAATGGGAGAAATACAATTCTTGAGGAACAGCAACAATAACATCTGCTTTTTCAAGAAGGGATGAGAGAACCCTGAGCTATTGCGTAATTTGCTATGTTCTCATGACAGATATTCCTACCCTTGACAGAGCATTTTTCTTCCTATTGAGTCAAATATTGTTGCACTTTCCATAGTTTCTTGTTTTTATTTTTTGAAACATATTTTTAACGTTACTGTCATATAATCATGAAACCATTTCTAAAATAAATCTGAGTAGATTTTGACCTTTTATTATATATCTTTTCTCTTTCTTACTTGTAGCTTTTGTACATCACCAAGTATTGAAACACATTCAGAAGTCACAAGACAGATACTAAATTGGCAGAACTGAATCTTCCTGATGAACCTAACCAAAATGTCTTCACAGCTCAGAAAAACCTTTAAGCCTGAGTCACCACCAAATGACCTTGAAACAGACAATCTAGAGTCCATTCCAAGCTGGGGTTCTGTTGTGAATTCTAGAGAAGACAACTCTAACTCGCCAAGTCCTCAGCTGAACTTTTCCCCAAATGACAATGGCTCTTTGGCAAAGCAAGAGCTACAAAGACTCTGGGAGATATTCACCTCATGGTTGCAGCCAGAAAAATGGAGCAAGGAGCAGATGATTTCTCAATTGGTCTTTGAGCAGTTTCTCAACAGTGGGCACTACAAGGACAAGGATGCCTTAACAGAGAAGTGGATATCAAGTGGGGAAAACATGGAGAGATTCATGGAGGGTCTGACTGATGAGTGCTTGAAACCTCCTGTCATGGTGAGTACCTGGGTGAGAGATGACTAAATTGGGAGGAAAGACAGTCATTGGGATTTGGGGAAAACAGGAAGGCTAGGCTGTTTGTGTTACTAGTGAAATCATCCTCATCCCAGTTCAGAGAAATCATATGCCTTTAACTTCCCAGGTGCTAGATTGAAAATTTAGGATACCTTATCTTTTAGTTGTGAGCCTAGACTTTAATGACTTAGCCAAGAGTTTTGAGTGACTGTTGAGGCAGCAAACTGTCTCTGTCATCTACTCATTGGGGAAGCTCTCAATGTGCAGGCCTTGAATAATCATGAAATTAATTTTTTATTCCTTCTCAAGTCTCTGATGTGGTTAAGAACAGATAGTATACTTTTCCAAGTAAGCTTAGGGGTTAAGATATTTTCTGTTCTATATAGGTGTTTCAAGTTGACAATGATGAGCTCTGATAAATTTTGATTTACATTTAGACTTTTTGATGCTCCAAGATTCTGATTTTTTTCAAAGCTGCCAAATACAAAAAGCCAAAACTCTGAATGTAACATTTATATAATTCCTGGTTGTTTTGTGGTGCTTCTTGCTGTAAGTAGCTTATTGTATATATGTATAAGAGCATAAATGTCTATGTGAAAAAATTTAGAAAGATAAAAATATGGGGTACAACAACCTGCTGCTTATTTGAATGTTCTGATGTATAAGAGAGTTATCATTTTATAATTTGTGTTATTCCACATTTTCAAGCCTTTGTGCTTTAAGTTTAGAATTTCGTGAATGAAACTGAATTCCCCGTAATCTTCCACAGTGTTCATTCACGTTCCACAGAGCAGAGGCAAAGTTCTCTTAAGGAGTCCAATGTAAATGTTGCACTTATTTCAATCAGAAGAGAATTCTGTTAATTACACAATAATAAATACACAACCCAATAAACCAATGTTTTGATGATAAAGTTATTTATGGTCTACGGAGGTTGTGTAGATTAGTAATCAGTAGCAAGGACCAACAATTATATGGGCTAGAAATAAAACCCACTGACCCAAATGTATGAGGGACATTGACACACAGAGAGAAATAGAGAAAGAGACAGAGACAGAGACAGAGACAGAGACAGAGAGATACAGAAAGATAGAGACATAGAGACAGAGAGACACAGAGAAAGACAGAGACAGAAACAGAGAGAGAAGCCACTGATGACTAATGACTAGGGGGTGTTGAAAAAGCCTCAGCTATCTCTGAGTATGAATAAAAGACAACAGGTAGCCTGGAATACTAAGACTCAGCTAGTAGAGAACAAGACTAAAAACCTTAAAGATCCCTGATAGAAAATAGCAATTACAGATCACAGGCTGAAGCCAAAGGAAGAGCTTCCTCTAGAATAGTAACAATCACAGAGAAACAATCAAGGGAGTTCAAGGGTTCTGGGCACAAAATAACAGATATCAATCCTAGAGCCAACTGAGAAATGAAAACAAGGACTAAGAAATCAACAAAAAGAAAAATGTCATCCGTAGAGACACTTTTCTGTAGTTGAAAGGACAAACTTTATTAGAACAGACACACAGCTCCCTTGAATGGATTAGGGAGGCTCATCCAGAGCAGGTGACCAAAAGGGATTCTGTGTCTGAGATGCTAAAGGGTGCTCTATGCAATCCAGCTCTTCAGAATTCCACTAGTTATGCATGTTCCAACCCAGCCTTGTTCTCTTCCCCCAATGCTCGATATGTTGGAATCTTTCCAGAATGTTTGGTGGATGGGACACAATGCCTGGAACAAGGGTCAGCCTTCCTACTTTCAAGATTGGCAAAGTTTCTTATGGTCCCCCTTCAATGTACGGAGCAGTTGAAGAAAATATTTTTTCCAAAGCTCCACGGGCGACTCACATTGTGTTTCTCTCCGGAGACTGAGTCAACAACATGAGCAAACACAGTGTCAATAGTGACTCGAGAGTACAGAACTTATGAGTGCCAGGATAATATCCTTAGAGATAGGGTTAAGAGAGACGAGCTAACCCACAATCTAATGATTCTGCACAAACAGGTTAAGGGCAGGTATTACATCATCCACTGGTTCTTTGACAATGGTCACTTGGTTTTTGATTACAGGTCCATGTCTCCATGCAGGGGCAGGAAGCCCTCTTCTCTGATCATCTTTCCTTAAAACAAGTCATCAGTGAATTTAAAGAACAGCAATCAGCAATGTCTGCAACAGGAGAGGACGGAATCACACCCCTTCAGACGCCACATGGCAGGATCATCGCAACAGGTGAGTGTGGATATTTGAACGATAGGGATGTTGTGTGAGATCACTTTTGGGGTACAGTTTCATGGACTGTCTTAATTCCACAGGATATGAAGACACTCAAGATGGCTACAAGCACTCCCAGCACACCAGTGAAGTAAATAGTGGTGTTTATAGTCTAGAAAATGAGAGGGATCCCCTTCTTATTATCCAAGGATATCAAAATCCTGAGCCTGAAGAAGGAGATATTTTTTGTGGAATCCCCCACGGAACCAAAGGGACAAAGCAAGGCTCCTCCAGGCACCAGGATCAGTCCCTCTGGGAAAGATTTCCTGAAGCTGTACCCATGGAGTCACAAGCAGGATTGTCCTCCAGGCTAGACCACACTGAAGACAATGAAGATGGCTGCAACGCTTTCTGGAATGCTACTGAAGTAAATGCTGGTGCTTGGAATACTGGAAATGAGATATACCCCCTTCTCACTATTCAGACAGAAGATGCAGAGACTGAAGAGGGATGCTTTTCTCATGGAAACCTTGACAAAGCTACAAGAGGGAGTCAGGGCCCCTTCAGGTCCCTAGGAGAGTCACAAAGTGGACCTTCTCCTGAAGATGTCGCAGTGGAGGTGTTAATGCTCCTCTCTAAGCCACAGTGGCCTCCCTCTCAGTCTGTCTCTCTGTGCCAGAATCTTGAGGCCAACTCCACAGGTACAGGTCAGCAGGAGAGACTCCACAGAGACCTGAAAACACACACTTGTGATGAATGTCCCCAAACCTTCAAATATCGGTCTAGACTTTTAGCCCACCAGAGAAAACACAGGAACGAGAGGACATTTTTCTGTCCCTCGTGCCATAAAGGCTTTTATAACCACTCAGACCTTGGAGTTCATCAGGTCATCCACAAGCAAGAGAAGCCTTTCACATGCAGCACATGCAGAAGGTCCTTCAGCCACAAAACCAACCTGCATGCTCATGAGAGGATTCACACAGGAGAGAAGCCTTATACCTGCTCCCTGTGTAACCGTAGCTTCCGACAGTCATCCACCTACAACCGGCACCTGAGGAACTGTCACAAATGATACTGAACTCTAAATCTTCCCAGTCCAAGGCCAGCACAGCTTTAGCCTCGAATTCTCATCTGTACATGAAGAGACACATCACTTGTAAACAACAGTTAGCCAGTGAAAATGTAACATGAACCTTCTGGGTTATTCCTTCCACCCATAGTTTGTCCCATTCGACTGCCACGTGAGGGCAAAGAAGGTGAGTCATTTGTCAGAACACACTGACTCCCTGAGGAAGCTCACCTGTGTTCACATACTATGCAGAAATGTTGGGGGTGAATGATGTTTTCCCCTGATGTGCTTGGTGTAGACTTTGATCAAGTCACCAGGATTCTTCAAACTCATGGAGATTCACTAGCCTTTATCTCCCCTAGTTCTGGGGTTATAGGTCTGTGCCACCATGCACAGTTTTATGTTTTAAAGCATATTTATTTAGTCATTTATTATGTATAGAGTATTCTGCCAGAATCTGTGCCTCCAAACCAAAGGATGGAAGCAGATCTCATCATAGATTGTTGTTAGCTTTCATGTTGCTGTGGGCAATCGAACTCAGGACCTTTGGAAGAACAGACAGTGCATTGAACTCAGAGAAATCTCTCTAACACCATGAACAGCTATACGAAACCATGTTTGATGCACCTGTCCAGGACTGAGCCCTGAAACCCCAGCAAGCATACCAGCAGCTGTCCATGCACAATGTTCTTCCTTCCCCACAGCTTTCAGTTCCCAGGTCCTAAGGACTTGGGCCAGCAGATTTCAGGAGAGCTGCAGGGAGGTTGTGGTGCTAAGAGAAAGATTTGTGCAATGAAAAATTCTTTTGCATAGTGCTCAAAAAGGGTAAGAAATGATCTCAGACACCATTTCCTAACTGAAAGGTGCTACTTCAGAAAGTGAAGAAGTTGGACTGTGAAGGAAACTGTTTGACACTGTTGTGTAGACTGTAATCTAAGGCAAAGAGCAGGCACAGACATTGATGCTGACATAGGCAACAGTCAGAAGTTGACCTGATGCTTAATATTTTGACATCAGTTACTAAGTTTTCCTCTGTAGACATCAACTCTTGCAAAGCAGCCTCAGAAACCCCAGGACCTGCACATCTCCCTTCCAGAGGGAAATGAAGAGACACTGGAGGCTGGATGTCCAGTAAACACAGGCACAGCTCCCAGCACCAGAGCAAGGATACCCTCATCTGAAGTTAACGACCCTCTCCAGCACCCTGTTGCAAGTCAAGTGGAAGATATTTCTAGCACTAATTTGCAAAAGATCACAATCTCAGACCAAAAGGAACCCTCTTAGGGGTGAGACTCATGAGAATTGTCATTACATAGAAGTGCTAGAAATATGAGTCAGAAACCCACTGCCCACTCCTCATAATTTTAAGGCCAAAGTCTTAACAATACATCAGAATGACTCATCAATTCACTATCAGAGAGGCCAGTCTACTGTTTCCTCAGAAGTACAGCGATGCAGGCATGGAATCATGTTGATGACATGACAGGAGCATGCCTCCTTCCACTCCTCCATGTGCCTGCACAGCTGCTCTCTATAGGAGAGTCACTGGCACTGCAGAAACAGCAGATGAAGAATGGTTATACTATGAGTACTGAGTCTTCAACCCCATCAGAGTCTTAAGAAGGAAATATTATCTAATATGTATGAAGTGAAGGCAAGCAGCATACAGAAGTACAGAAATTCCAGAGGCAGTTGACTACCTGGAGGGTCTGTAATGATGGGGCATCCAGTGTTCTTCCTGCAGCACAGGACATCGGACACACATTTCTGTGAATCAGGAATTTTGAAGGACTTGTGTATCGAATATCTCCAAAGTTGAATAGGTTATTTCCCAGTGTCCTGCTTCTTCATAGATTGGACAGTCACACTGCTATCAGCAGTAGAAATAAGAACAGTTTTCTTCCATTGGCTTTATATGCCACATTTGTTTCTTTGATGCTCACAATCTTCCCTGAAGTAGATTGGAATATTTATATCTGAATCTCCTCATGATTTTTGAAATAAAATTCTTTTTACATATCGTTTTCAATTAATTAATTCACAGTACATCTAAATTGTTATCCATCCCTAGAATCCTCCCATTTCTCCCTCCCTCCCGCTTACCTCCTACTCCCCACCCCTATGACTGTGATTGGGGAGAACATGTAAGGTAGGTCTTCCATGACATAGGTTTCCTGAACAAGTAAGAAGATAGATGAAGCTTCCATATTCACCCAGGTGGAAGGAATTAAACTTCCAGGAAACACACTTCAGGGAGGCTGGGTTGGAGTAAAAGCAGTGCATCCTCTCAAAAAATACAACAGCAGCTCTCTGTGGCCACCTATTCATTATAGGGCCAATCTGTGACCAAACAATCCATGATCAGGCCTATGCTTATAGAAGATCTTAGGTGCAACTGGAGGACTGTAAGGGATTTAATTATCCAGGGAACATGATTTAGGGTCTAGCTGCTCCATGTAGAAATAGCATGATAGTGGTGGTATCATGGCTGAAGAGTAGTTGCCAAAATTATCTAAGGCTGAGGAGACAAATCCCTATCAAGAAGTGAGGAACAAAGTGAGTTTCGTGTCTTTTGCTCGGTCTAAAGGAGGCAGAAGCAGGTGGATCTCTGTGAGGTGATAGCCAGTCTGGTCTAGGTAGGGAGACTCTGTCTCAATTTCATAAAGAGATAAAAAAGGAGGAGTATTAGCCATGTCAATATAGAGCAGTGAATCTGGGCAGTGGGCTGCATGAAGGCTCATTTCTTGAGGTGGTCATCAACCAGTGGAGTCCACATTTCTTTTGAGTTGAACCCTTAAGGGTGCAGGAGAATGAAGAGATTTTTGCCAAGAAAGAGTTAATTTTTGTGGTTCCAAGCAAACCAGCCAGCCCTATGAGGTGGGGCTGCACACTGAGTGAGGCCTCAGGGTGGGTGCCAGATGGGCAAGAGGGGATTAAGGGTGTGTTGGTGGGAGGGTCCTGGAAGAAGAACCTATTTAAGGCCTCATTCCTGGAGTAGAGCTTCGAGCTTCAGGCTTCAGGAGGGATCTGGGAAGATGGCAGAGCCTACTGAAACCCAGGGTGAGTTTTCTGTGTAGATGAGAATGTGACTGCCTGGAGGCTGTATTCTTTTCAACTTCTAGCTGCAATGAATATAAGTCTCTCTTTCTCCACAGGGTCTTCATCACATGATATTTTTAAAAAAATATCTTGACCTTTCTGATTATATAAAATAATCTTTTAAAATGTTAGTTTGTATCCATGTGATGGCTACCTATGTTTAATATTCGTTTGTTTATTGGTTTCCTTTTTACTAATCCGGGAAGTCTATATATTCCAGACTGTCTTTGATCTCTCAGTGGAGTCCATAGCTGGAAGGACCTCATAGATATCCTACTACCTCATGCTTCTAAGTGTGGGAATAAATGCCTGAAAGCAGCAGTGAAGGGGTGTTAAAAGCACGTGTTTAATATTTATCATCTTCCGCATCACCACTGCTAGCAGCAGCAGCAGCGGCGGCAGCAGCAGCAGTAGCAGCAACAGACACAGTCTGGATTATCTGAGGAGACCTGGATATTCTGAAACTTTCTCTGTAGACCCATCTGGCCTCAAATTCAGATATCCACATTCCTCTGCCTCTTTAGTGGTGGATGAAAGTTGTAATTCACCATGTCCTCTGGCAACTGCTTGTTCTTGAAATTCAATGTTAAAATTTTAGTATGTTGTAAATACTAATCATCTATCCGATTTTGTTGTTTGAGAAAACATTTCTTTGAAGAAGACACACCGATGCCTAAGCTTTACAAACATGGAACCATTTCAGAACAAAGTAGAGATACCACCAAAGTACAATGTAAAAAACCATAATTTTGTACATGTTACTTACATGTTGAAAAACACTGGGTTGGCCTGGCATGGTGGTGTACGTCTTTAATCCCAGAACTCAGGAGGCAGAGGCAGGCACATTGCTGGAAGTTCAGGCCAGCCTGGTCTACAAAGTGAGTTTAGGACAGCCGAGGATACAGAGAGAAACCCAGTCTTGAAAAAAGTTCTCACTCTGGATAAGAAGGATACTTTAATTTAGGCACAATGATCATGTGAGGAATAGTTGAGTTTCATTACCTCTCTCTCTTTCTCTCTCTCTCTCTTTTGTACTTACTAATTAGCTATTATTTTTATAAAAATGAGGGAGTAGATATTCACAGGCTACAGATTAAGGAAGAATTTGGAGTGGGGAAGAATGTTTGGTGTGTTTTAGGAAAAGTCTTTCTGTGTTATCAAGCTGTACTGGAAAGTGACAGCCTGGATCTCTCAGTGGTCATCCTGTTTTAGCAACTTGTCTCCTAGGATTAAAGGAAGGCTCTATGCCATGTGATTAAAATATTTTGTACAACATTCTTTTAATAATGGGTCAACTCCCATTGTGGTGTGACATACATATGTAGTTTTATTATTCTCCATTAAAAATGACTATCTTCCCATCATTACATCATGTAAGGGACAATATAAATGTATATATAACACAATCAATATATATATATTAACATACGTGGCATGCTTAATATCTTGTTTCATTCATATAGAGTATACTGTATGAATTCATATATACATACTGTGGTGAGAATTGTTACTTTTAAAGATTTATTTAGTTAATATGTTTAAAATGTTCTGCCTGCATGTGTTCTATCCTAGCAGAAGAGGGCACCAGATCACATTATAGATGGTTGTGATCCACCATATGTTTGTGGTGAATTGAATTCAGGACCTGTGGAAAAGCCCCAATGCTCTTAAAGTCTTAGCATTCTCTCCAGCCCTGGTTGTAATCATTGACTGTAATGAATTTTTTCTTTGGTGAGTTTCATATGTATTTGATTTTTACATTTTTCTTATTTAATTAATTTACAGCCTGATCACAGCCCCTTCCATTTTTTCCTTCTCAGCCCAGTTCTCATGAGCCCTCCCATCATTCTCCTATCCCCATCTCCATAGAGAAGTAGAGTGCCCTGTGGTTATCAACACAGGTGGGCATATCAAATTACAGAAGGACTGAGGGCATCTTCTGCCAATGGGCCCAGACCAGGCAGTCCAGCTATGGGAAAGGGACCTAAAGGCAAGCAACAGAGTAAGAGACAATCTTTACTCCACTTGATAGTGGACACACATCTAGAACAAGCAGCATATCTGCCTCAAATGGGAAGTAAGCAGCCTTAGTAGAGCCCATTTATTCATTGTAGTTGGTGTTGTGGTCTATTTGAGCAACCATGGACCCAGTTAATTTACTACTGTAGGTGTTCTTCTAGTGCCCTGACTTTTCTGTCTGCCTCAATCCTTTCTCTCCCTCTTCACAGGACTCCCAGAGCCCCACTTGTTTTTAGGCTGTGGGTCTGTGAATCTGTTTCCCTCATCTGATGGAGGAGCCTTTCATAAGACAGTCATGCTAGGCTCCTCTCTGTAATTTTAGCAGAACATTATTAGAAGTTTTAGAGGTAGGCTGTCTGTGATGGGGTGGATCTCCACTTGGGCCAGTCCTTGTTTTTCAGTCCCACAATCTCTGTTCGATCTTGATCCTACAATTCTTTAGGTTGAAGCCATTGTGGGTTGAAGGATTGAGAGAATTATTCTGAAAATGATAGAAGCTTATGTGGGGTGGCTGTAGAGATTAGGAAGAGCTGGGGATTGAGAAATAATGAGGTTATATACATATTCACATTAATAACCGACTGGTTTTATTTTGAGGAAGGGTTTTCTCTAATTTCCAGCTGTATTGTAAAGTCTTATGTAGAACAGCATATCCTGTAACTCAGAGAGGTCCTCCTGCTTTTGCAAGGTGACTCCTAGGATTATATGTCGTCCATATATCATGTGATTAAAATAATTTCACAAACAGTTTTTCCAAAAAAAACAGTAATTGTTTTTTTGGGTTCCAAAGTTGACTTACCCGATAAAGGCACTTGAAGAGAAGAGATTTGAAATATGTCCACTGTCATAAACATATGGTTTCTCAACCCCAATATGATATAATAGCGAAGTTAAAACATTGAAAGACATCTCCATGAACCTTCTGTGTAATTAAGGCTTAAGGTGCTGGTATGGAAACAAGGATGAGGCCTGAATGTCCTTCTCTACAAAGTAGACATTGGCTCTGACTTGCTTCTAGCCATGCCTTCCTCACAAAACTCAATCATTTTCTGATTTCTCCTTTTTTATTCAATCACCAACACTAGTGAGAGGAATAGATCTTAAGCATAGTAAAAATGGAAAGAGATGTCTTAATAATATGAATTTATAGTCTCCATCCTTGGATTTTTTCAAAGAAAAGCTCTTGTCTCAGTCCTGGGTGTACTGGATATCACTCTGTAGTCTAGGCTTATCTTAAGCTGAGAATTCTCCTCCTGCATTTATGAAGGAGTTGGGATTACAGGCTGTTATTCCTCTTCTGACCCTTATGTAATTTTGATAACACACAGAGCCTATGATTGTTTTTCTCATTTGAAAACCTAGAGACTCACCTCGCGAATTTATCTGTTGTTTGAATATTTTATCTTTAGAGCTGATGTGATGATTTTCTCTCCTCACAGGTTCCCCAGTTCAAGAATGTATTCCAGGAGGACCACATTGTAGTAGGCTTCCATATCCACCAGTATCTCAAGTTCTGCCATTTAATTCATCCTACCCAAGATACTTAGGACCCAAAAGGTTTCAAGGCTTTCATCAGAATTTCCAAATGTCTTCAAATGCACTCATGGACACAGGTTTTCAAATGCCACAAGAGCATGCAAGGAATGTATGTCTCCAAAGGACTAAATATCCTCTAGTGCCCACAGGATTTCCTACACAATCAAGCCTCCAAAGACATCCAGTTTTGACAAGCAACTTAGAGCACCAAATGTCTCAAAGTTTTCTACTTTCTGGAGGATCCCGGAATCAGACGCATCTCAAAAGGCATCTAGGATTTCAAGGCAATCAAAATCTCTACAAGTCCCAAAGGGCCCTAGAGTCTCAAGCAACCACCGAACCATCATGTCTCCAATGGGAATCAGAATATCAAAGATACCAAGTTCCCCAGGTATCCTTTGGATCTTCAAGTAAACCATGTATCCGTATGGACCCAGATCTTGGAGGGAGCTCAAGCCTGCCAACATCAGGAACTAACCCAGGTCACTCAATACCCCAGATGCCCTCATATTCCTCAGAAAGGTCTGAGAATTACAGTACTCCAAAGCAGAAAAAGAGGCGTCGCATTAAGTACTCCGAAGAACAAAATCGCCGGCTGCAAGAATATTTTGATGAGTGCATGCACCCAAGGAAAGAGCAACGTGAGGAGCTGGCCGAAAATCTTGGAGTGACAGAGTACCAGATCCAGGTATGACTTTTTCTTGACTCTCTCCCCCTGCCACCAATCCATTTCTCCAGTCAGCACCTTCACCGTTTTGGAAATCCCTGTCAGTTTGTGCTTGTACAATCCTGGGAGATCATGACATAGATTTTGACTGTAGATGTTTGTTCATCCAGGGCTGGACTTGGCATGCAGCTTGTGCATGGGTAGTGCCCTGGAGACACATTATTACTGTGTAGAGTCTCAGGACCTAGATATTTATGTTTCTAGTAAAGACATAGAAAATCTAGGTGGTTACCCTAGTTTTTGAGTGTTAGGCGGTATCTATCCTGACATCGTACCTCTTTTTAGGCATCTGCTGCAACTTCCTATTCTGAGCCAGGATGACACACGCAGGTCTTCCTATAACTTCTCTTTTTGTGTTTCCAGATCTGGTTCAAGAACCGCCGAGCTAAGTACAAACAGAAAAATCTCCAAAATGTTTCAGAACAACCAGAGAATATGGAAAGCTCCAAGGATGTTGAGGGATCAACCAGTTCCCATGGTTGCTCATCTGTTCTTGACTCTGCTACTCAAGAGTCCACGTCTTCAGGGACATCTTGTGTGGGCTCCATTCTCCAACTTTACCCCAGTCTGGACGAATCTCACTCTGCTACTGAAGAGTCCTTGTCTTCGGGGACAACTTGTGTGGACTTCATTCCCCAACTTTACCCCAGTCTGGATGAATCTCACTCTGCTATTGAAGAGTCCGTGTCTTCAGGGACATCTTGTGTGGACTCCATTCCCCAACTTTACCCCAGTCTGGAAGAATCTCACTCTGCTTTTGAAGAGTCCGTGTCTTCAGGGACATCTTGTGTGGACTCCATTCCCCAACTTTACTCCAGTCTGGAACAATCTCTCCACAATGAAGAAGCCTCAGGGGCTGCCAGGTGTGGATGCCAGGAAGACCATTGTGATGGCCAAGCTCCTGTTGCAGCTGCAGGCTCTGATCATTTCCTAGTAACCACAGCTCAGAAGGACCCAGCAGTAGCTGAGTGTGCCTCAGCTGAAGTTCCACTTCCTATTGAAGCTGTACTCCATGAAGAAGATTATACTGAAGCCTCAAATCCAGTTAGCAAGGAGCTCTGGGAACAAATCCTTAATGATCCTGGGGTATCAGAGGACTGGCTGGATTTTGATACATCACTCCTATAATGAACACTTTGACTCTGGAGTGGTTGAAGCCCAGAAATCTGTCATACAAAGAAGAGGTGTGGTAGTGAAAGCCGCCAGTCTCAAGACTGAGGGGACAACTGTCAGCTGTACTAGTTTCATTCCTGTGCTATCCACTGAGTGATAGTGTTTCAAAGGCTACCTATAGTATTCATCTCTTATTTTTGGAATTTACATTAAATAAAAGTAGAAAACATCTTTTTATGATCTGTTTTTTCCAGAATGTGTGTGTGTGTATGTGTGCCAGTGTGTGTGTGTGCACGTGTGTGTGTGTTGTGTGATGTGAGCCTGTATCCTTATAAACTTACACCTGGAGCCTGGGAGGTCAGAAAATGTTTTAGGAGCATCTGGGATTATAACTACTGACAGTTGTGAGGCAAAATACGTGTGCTTGTAACTTAACTCAAGTCCTATGCAGTAAGAACTGAGCTTATTGTTTCTAAAGATTAGTAATGGCTTTGCCTTTTCAGTAAGAATGCCTAATAATGGCCGTCGTGTTCTTACTCCTTTGTAAAAAGTGTTATCATTTTAAAATTTGTCTTTCATGTGCCAGTAGGTAACAGCAATAAAATGGCTCTCTATCAGCTTCAATTCTATTTATAGTGGCTACTACATTCTATTCATGCCATTGGGGACAGGGTGTACACATGCTAAATTTATATGAACATAGGATGCTCACGTACATAAAATAAAAGTAATATGTGTACTAACTAAATTCTCTGAAGTAGGCCATTTAAAAACTACAACAGATTTAATTTGTGAAAGTTTAGTGTGTCCCTGAGAGCTCCTAGCTCACAGGTGTGTAGATGTCATAGTTCAACATGCAGGACTAGTTTTTCTCTTTATACCCTGTGAGTCCTAGGCATAAAACACAAGGCTTGGTCATAAACTCCATTATGAAAAGACTCACCTGTAGGCCCTCTACCCTTGTAATTATTTATTTTGACTCATGGTCTCATTAACCTGCAAAATCTGCCCTGCTTTGCATCCTGGCTTCTTCAGATTTGAGTGACTGGTATTCCAGACCTGTATCCAAGCCTTTTATTTCTTTGTCAGCTTTTGAGGATTATACACAGTATTTCCATAGTAGCTGTTATAGGTTTGCAGCCACACCAGCAATAAGTAAGTATTTGTCTTTGCCCACATGAACAATAAACAAGTCCTTCACTTGCTTGGTTAGAGTTACTCCTAGATATTTTATATTGCTTGTGGTAGTCGGGAAAGGTGTTGTTTTCCTAATATCTTGCTCTGCATGATTGTCATTTGTATATAGGATGGCTACTAACTTTTTTTGAGTTAATTTTGTATCTGGCCAATTTGCTGAAGGTGTTTCTCAGTTGTAAAAGTTCTCTAGTGGAATTTTGGGGGTCACTTATACACACTATCATATCATCAGCAAATAGGGATAATTTAACCTCCTCCCTTCCCATTTGGATTCCCTTGATCTCCTTTTGTTTTCTTATTTCTCTGGCTAGAACTTCAAGAACTAGATTGAAGAGATATGGAGAAAATGGGCAGCCTTCCTCGGTCCCCGATTTTAGACGAATTTCCTTGAGTATCTCTCCATTTAATTTGATGTTGGCTATTGGCTTGCTGTATATAGCCTTTATTATGTTTAGATATATGCCTTGACTCCCTGATCTCTCCAAAATTTAAACATGAATGGGTGTTGGATTTAGTCAAGTGATATTTCTGCATCTAAGGAGATGATCATGTAACTTTTTCTTATAGTTTGTTTACATGGTGGATTACATTGATAGCTTTCCATATATTAAACCATCCCTGCCTGCCTGGAATGAAGCCTACGTGGTCAAGGCGAATGATAACTTTGATGTATTCTTACTTTCATTTTGCTAGTATTTTATTCAGTATTTTTGCATCAATGTTCATAAGATGGTTTATGGACATTTTCAGTATCTCTGTGAGGGAGGACATTGGGGACACCTTCAATTATCTTTTCAACAGCCCAGTGACTGCCTGGACCAAGCACTGTGACCACCGTGGTAGAGCAAAATATGAGCACATAAGACCTCGTAGCTCTCAGTCTCCCTTACTACAGTTTTGTTGTACAGCAGGATTCCCAGCACAAAGGGTTAAGGTCTAAGTCTTCCTATGTCTGCATTGTTGTTAGACTTGTACTGTAGGGAGATCAAGTGGGATTTTGTTTTGGCAGGTGAATAATATCCAACATTCATTGACACTATAATCCAGTGTAATTTCTCCAGTGCATGTGTAACTCAGCTGATTGGTCCACAAGGGAGGGAGGGACCATGTCTAACATGTCAATGAGTCCTTATCCAAACAGCTGCTTCTGCCTGAGGACACAGACAGCCCAGAGCCTGGCACTGTCTGAGGTCTTTTCTCCTCTCCCATATGATCTGTACATATAAATAAGGATCTTAGCAAGTAATGTGCAGTCGGCAACAGTTTTCAAGCAAAGGCCTTAAGGGTGAAGTTTAAGGCCACCAAAGCCAAGAACCATGTTGGTTAAAGATGGGAGATCTGACAACTATGGAAGTAAATGTGAGAAATGGAGGCCTCATTTCACAGGAGAGCCTGTTCATTCACTCTCCAGGACACTATTGATGGTGAAGTTCATCACTGCTTTTGGGATTGCCGTTGGCATCTGAGTTAGGGCTACTGTGGAGAAGATGGATCTGACGAGGGTGAGAAATGGAAACTGTGCTCAGAACCCTGGCTGTGACAGGAGGCAGAGCTGGAGAAACTGGTGTAGGCAATTACACCTCCTGCATTCCGCCCATGGTGCTTGGTGGGGTGCTGACTATGGTGAGGTGTCAGGATGCTTTAGAAGCCAGCTTCTCCCTTTAAACCTGAGACACCATCATGGGGAACAGGTGGTGCTCATGCCTAGCACAAAGAGACAGAAGGAACTGTGCAGGTGACAATGTACATCCCAACCAGTGTTAGGTCCCCAAACAGAATGGCTGTGAAGGAAAAACTGCCCATTCCATGTGGAGAAAGGGGCAGGGTGAAAATAGCCACAACAAATATAAAAAAACCAGCTACGCATACAACTCATTTATAGTACAAGTTTTTCTTCCTGTGTTTTTAAAGTTGCTATCACCAGCTGTTTAGGATAAGCAAATAAAGCACGTTAATATTAGTTGATCAGCTCATGGTAAAATTTCTAGTATAACTTCTCACAGGAATATATGTCCTAGGAGTAACAGAGATAGATAGATAATGTAAAAATTGATAAATTGGTGATCTTCAAAACCCCCATACACCTACAGAAAATGGCTATGACATAGACATATTTGTGATAATGGGGATGTCCATGGTAAAAGCTTTTCTAAGTATTTTTCCTTATGGAGTCTGACTGAGGGAGAGAGTCTGTGATGACCTATAAACACATCCATGGCTTTGGAAAAAGAGCTGAAAATTCAAAGGTGTTATTTTTCCATGAGAGAGATTCCTAGAATGCTCCCCTACCTCCTTTCTCCATGCTGAGTTTCCAAACTGCCAGCCTCTATGAAACTAAGCCTTGTCCAGTTAAATGCTTTCTTTAGTCAGAATTGCATTGATCATGGTGTCTCTTCACAGCAATAGAGACTCACCAAGACACTTGCCTTTGGGATGGAGAGATGTCTGAGAGTTTGAGCACCGAGGCTGCTCTTCCAGAGGTCCTGAGTTCAATTCCCAGCAACCACATGGTGGCTCCCAGTCATCTATAATGAGACCTGGTGCCTCTTCTGGAGTACAGGCCTTCATTCAGGCAGCACCCTGTATGTAAATTGCCTTCTATTAAATTCTCCTAAGCTGAGGCTAAAGTGTAGAGTCCTCAGCATACTAGGCTGGGTATACTATTATGCAGATATATCCTCAGCCCCTCACAGGTCCTATATCACTGAGCCACAGACCCAACTCCTCACTGGGGATTCTAGGTAGGGGCTCCCCAAAAAGCCATGACTCTTTCACTCACTGGGAGAGTCTAGGGAGAAACTCTACCACTGAGCCATGGCCCCTGGCTATCAGTGTAAGATCTAGGAAAGTCCTCTGCACCTGAGCCATGATCCCAATACCCAGCTGATATTCCTGCAAGGAGTTGGTTTTTGAGTGTCCTCTCATTGACAGCTGCTAGCAGAGGTGTCACATACTAAACATCACAGTTCAAAAGGGGGAAATAGGTCCATGTGAGTCTCCATAGAGCATGCAAGAAGAGACATCTATATGGATAAACAGGCACTGGCAGCTTGTGCTGAGAAGTGGCTAATACCTGTAGATTTCTGTTTTCCTCAGGAGGGATGGCGTTACTCTTTCATTTGAGCTTGGCGGTTGCGTTTCTAACTCCCCTGCATCAGGGAGTTATCTGGACAGGAAATGCAGTTCTGCAAGCCAGGTACTGGGAAGTCTTTCCAGGTAATGACTGCTCTGGATGGAAACAGGTTAAATCATCCCACGCAAATGCATGAAAATACTGATGGAAAGAAAACAAAATGAGCAGGAAGCTCTGCAGAAAACCTGACATCATCTCTCAGGACACAAATTGGAGAGAAAGTGTGCAGAAAAATATTGCTACTTAGTTGAAGAACACCTGTATAAAATGCGGGGGATTCATAACCTAGGCTATCCTACTATAGTACCAAAGTCACACACAGTGACTGAGACATCTCACTGTCAGCTTTCCTGCTGTCTAGTTCTAGCCCTCCAAAGGACACCTGCAAATCCCCAGTCATTGTCCTAACTAAGCCCAAAATCACTTTGATTTTGATGAACAGCAGAGCCTTGAAGGCTGATCCTGAACTAGTGTAGCACTAAAGCAAGAAAGGCCATCTCCTGAGAAATGGCTTTTCACCTCAAGGAAATACATCTTGTTACATAGATGACTTATACACACACTTGTGTACACACACACACACACACACACACAGACACACACACAAATACATACATCTATAATAGTGTCCTATGACATCTTCTGGTATGCAGATATCCATGCAATTACAGCATTCATATACATAAAAGAAATATATAAACATTCTTTTGTAAAGATTTCAGGGGAACAGAACATTTCTGGGAGTCCCAGCACAACATACTATGCTCTGCCACTGTCTCTAGACACTAAATAGAGGTGAGGCATGTTGGGATTTAACACAGACACATAGGGCAGGCTGAGCCCAAGGATGGAAACCCATCCTCTGGGTATCAACATACTAGTTTTAAATTTTTGGGGTGTGTGTGTGTGTGTGTGTGTGTGTGTGTGTGTGTGTGTGTGTGTGTACCCTTAAGTGTTTATAGAATTCATCAATTTAGCAAGGTGTATTTGCTTCAGGGGAAAAGTTTTTCAGGTTATAGCCTTTCTTTCTTTAGTTTTGGGCTTGTTTCAGATCTGTTTTCAAGGCTTTGCTGTTCTTCAAAATCATAGTGAAATCAGTCTCAGGACAATGAATGGCGATTTGCACTTGCCATTTGGAGGGCTGTGTAGTGAGACCCTGTTTTAGGAAGCCTAACACTTGTCAGGTGATGGTGGTGGAAGCTTTTAATCCCAGTACTCAAGAGGAAGAGTCAGAGAAATCTCTGTGAGTTTGAGGCGAGCCTGGTCTACAGAGCTAATTCTAGGACATCCAGAATTATACAGAGAGATCCTCTGCTTTAAAAATAAAAAAGCCCAAACAAACAAACAAACAAACAAACAAAAATGTTGTTAAGGGTGACAGCTCCAGAGCATACAGCTCTGTAAGAAGACCCTGATTTGGATCCCAGCATCCACATGGTTGCTCACAGTTGCTTTTAATTTCAATCCCAGGGAATCCTATGCCCTCTGTGGGCACCAGAACACAGGTCACATACAGAGACTCAGATGCACATAGAAAACAGCAGCTGGTGTAGCTATCAGAGACTGAGGTGAATCATCACGGGCTTCAGTTTTCCCAAATAAAAGATCTTTTGGGGCCCCGGTGGCTGGGCCTCCCCACCTCAGTAACAGCTGCCCTATATCCACAGGCTGTGGGGGACGCATTCTGAATTCCACCATCATTACTGTCTTTGGGATATTAGTTGCCATTGCCATAATCTGTGCCAAAGGGTCCTCCCATGGCTGTGTTCAAGGCTGTGTCCCCTGCAACTTCCTGCTGCCTGTGGCTGAGTTCCAGGGAGACAGGACTGTGTGAAACCAGATTTCAGATTCTGGAAACATATATTATCTGGGCACCTGTCCATCTACTTGATATGTGGAGAAATACTTATGTGTCTGCCTGAGTGTGTGTACAGATGCATGTATGTATGTGTGTATGTATGTATGTATGTTGTATGTATGTATGCTTGTGGGTTTTTAAAAATACAGTCTTGTCTCATGTACGGCTGTCTGTCCTGGAACTCTATATTTAGACCAATTCTGCTTGGAATACACAGAGATTCCTCTGCATCTGCCTCTCAAGTGCTCGGATTAGAAGTGAGTTCGAGGCTAGCCTGGTCTACATAGTGACTCCAGGACAGCCGGCGCTACACAGAGAAACCCTTTCTCATAAAACAAAAACAAACAAACAAACAAAACAAGAAGTGAGCCCTGCAGGGCCTGGCTGTCAGGGTTAATTTAGAAACAGGGTAGCATGTAGCAGGCTGGCTTCAAACTTTCAGTGTTGGTGAAGCTGGCCTCAAGCTAGTTCTTCTACCTCCACCTGCAGGATATTGGGTTTCCAGGCTGACACCACTATGCCTCATTTTGTAACTTTGTTTTAATTCTTGTTGGGGCTCAGGTGAGTTGTATTTTAGTGGCTCCCACTTTCACTGTATGAAGTAACACCTGGAGTCCTATGTATTGATTTTACGTTGAAAAACAGAATTTTTTGGCTAAGAGTGTTTTTTTGGGGGGCGGGGGGGTTCACCATGTCATGAGCTGCCTAAATTCATTTTTTCTTTTCTTTCCTTTTTTTCCCTTCTTTTTCCCCCCTGAGGCATGGTCTCTGTATGTAGCTGTGGCTGTCCTTGAACTTACTTTGTAGACACTTTCTCTTTACTATGTTTTAACGGATAAATAAAATCTTCGACAGTGTGTGTTTGTGTGTGTGTAGAGCTGTGAGTGTCAGTGCTGCTGTGTACATCAGGATAGCTAGCCTGAGAGTTGTCAGTTGTTTGCCATCCACCTCTGATGTCTAGAAGTGCTTGGGTCACACATGGATCCACACACTGTATCCATTTGTATATTGGTTCTGAGGACCCCCCCCCCACATTGTGATTTTTCCCAGTTCTCTCTTACTGTTTTATTTTAAAAATCAATTGTATTTGGACAATTTAATGTGTGTGTGCGGGCAGTTCGATTTCTAGTGTTTCTCGAGATCAGAGAAGTGTAAGGTGTCCCTGAGTCAGAAGTCTTAGGTGCTGAGAACCACACGAGATTCGTTTCCAAGAGCAGAATACGATCTATACTGGGGCCCTTGGAGCTAAACGTTGTGAACAGGTTCATGTGTGAGCTGGGGACAGAACTGAGGTCCTCTGTAAAAGCAGCCAGGGCTCTTAGCCGCAGAGCCATCTCTACAGTCCCATGAACTATTTAATGTATCTTAAAAATATATTTAGCCATGTGGTAGTGGCACAAGCCTTTAATCTCAGCACTTGGGAGGGAGAAACAGGCAAACCTCTGAGGTTGAGGCCAGATTGGTCTACAAAGCAATTCCAGGACACAGAGAAACACTGTCTCAAACAACCAAAAAAAAAAAAAAAAAAGGACATGTATAACCACTATTTGTCTCCTCTCTCTCTCAATCTCTCTCTCTCAATCTCTCTCTCTCTCTCTCTCTTTCTTTCTCACTCTCTCTCTCTCTCTCTCTCTCTCTCACATTCTCTCTTGCACTCTTCTTTCTTTTTTGTTTTTTCTTTTTCTTTTTTGATGTGGGTGAGACAGAGTCTCTCTCTCTCTCTTTCTTTTTTTTTCCCAATACAGGGTTTCTCTGTGTAATCTGTCCTGAACTCGTTTTGTAGACCAGGTTGGCCTTGAACTCCCTTATATTCACCTACCTCTGCTGGGATTAAAGGCAAGCATCACCACATGCATGTCTGGTGCCTGAGTGAGAAACAAGCTCTAAAGCAGTGAGCTCGACTTCCAGAATTACTGAATTTTAGATAAAACCCCAATTCAGCCTAGAATTAGAACTGGCTGCCTTTTATCCCAGCCCTAGGGAGGTAGAGGCTGATGGATCTCTGTGAGTTCAAGGACAGCAAGGTCTGCAAAGTGACTTCAAGACCAGCCAAGATACAGAAGAACCTTGCTGGGAAAAATGTAAAAACAAGCTCTGTGAGTTTGAAACCAGTTTCCTCTCCCTAGCAAGTCCAGAACAGTGAAGGCTAAACAGAGAAACCCTGTCTTGACAAACAAAACAAAACAAACCAAAACAAACCGACAATAACAAAACAAACAAAAACCAATTGCAAAAAACCCACCAAGCCAAAACTGGTTCTGTAGAGTTTGCAATGGAATAGATTTATCCTCCTGGATTAGGGAGGGTTTGGGGAGTGGCAAGTTGATGGAGAAGATAAATTGCCAAGTCCTGGAAGGAGGAGCTCACAGTCTCTGAGGATCCAGAGCTCACATCCCATCCAGGAACAAACCACAGGGAGACAGGATGCCCCGTGAGTAAAGGGCAGGAGCCAGAATTGGGGTGCAGATGGCTGTGGCTGTGACAAAGACGTGAGGTGTTCTCCTTCTCCTGGGGTTCCAAGCTAGGTCCCATGGGGGCCACACATTTCTTTTTCCCTACCCTTCTTGACTTCTGGTAGTGTGTTGTAATTTTCTGCTTCTTTTTCCTACTGAGTCTAGAGCCCATGGTGTCACCTGTGTAAGGAGGGTTCCATGGCTGAGCCATGCTCCAGCTCTCTGCTCAATATTTTAATTAATACCAGTATGTGTCTGTGAGTGTGGAATTTTGAGTGTTCCCGGAGACCTGAAGAGGGTGAGGGGTTCCTGAGGTCCTCTGTAAGAGCAGCCAGGGCTCTTAGGCACAGCGTCATCTCTACAGTCCCATGAAATATTTAATGTACCCTTAAACATATATTTAGCCAGGTGGTAGTGGCACATGCCTTTAATCTCAGCACTTGAGAGGCAGAAGCAGGCAAATCTCTTGGGTTTGAGGCCAGATTGGTCTACATAGTGAGACCAGGACAAAGAGAAACTCTGTCTCCGAACAACCAAAAACAAACAAACAAACAAAATAAAATCGTGTGTCACCATCACTTATCTCCTCTTTCAATCTCTCTCTCACATTCTCCCTCCCTCCCTCTCTTTTTTCTTTCTTTCTCTTTTTTGGTGTGGGTGAGACAGAATCTTCCTCCGTTCCTATCTCCCTCCCTCCTTCCCTTCCTCTCTCCCTCCCTCCCCCCCTCTCTAACTCTCTTGCGCGCGTTTTTTGAGATAGCGTTTCTCTTTGTAATCTATCCTGGACTTGCTTTGTAGACCAGGCTGAGTTTGAATTGACATAAATCCACCTGCCTCTGCCTCCAAGTGCTGAGATTAAAAACGTGCACCACCACACCCGGCTTGGGACAGAGTCTCTATGTAGCCCTGCGTGCTGTGGAACATACTTAGTAGACCAGTTTGGCCTCAATATCTGAGAGATTCACCTGCTTCTGCTTCCTGAGTGCTGGCATTAACCATGGGTGTCACAATGCCCTGCCAATTTACTAGAGGACTGTGTGAAAGCAGATTTCAGATTCTGGAAACATATATTATCTGGGCACCTGTCCATCTACTTGATATGTGGATAAATACATATGTATCTGCTTGTGTGTATATATGTATGTAAGTATGTATGCTTGTGTGTGTGTTTTTTGTAAATAGAGTCTCATGTAGCCCTGTCTGTCCTGGAACTCTGTATGTAGACCAATCCTGCTTGGAATACACAGAGATTCCTCTGCATCTGCCTCTCAAGTGCTGGCATTAGAAGTTAGCCCTGCCGGGCCTGGCTGTCAGGGTTAATTTAGAAACAGGGTAGCATGTAGCAGGCTGGCTTCAAACATTCAGAGTTAGTGATGCTGGCCTCAAACTAGTTCTTCTACCTCACCTGCAGGATATTGGGATTACAGGAATGACACCACTATGCCTCATTTTGTAACTTTGTTTTCACTCTTCCTCGGGCTCAGGTGAGTTGTATTTTAGTGGCTCCCACTTTCACTGTATGAAGTAACACTTGGAGTCCTAGGTATTGATTTCATGTTGAAAAACAGAATTTTTTGGCTAAGAGTTTTTTTTTTTTTTTTTGGTTCACCATGGCATGAGCTGCCAAAATTCATTTTTTGTTTTCTTTCCTTTCTTCCCCTTCTTTTTCCCCCCTGAGGCATGGTCTCTGTATGTAGCTGTGGCTGTCTTTGAATTTACTTTGTAGACACTTTCTCTTTACTATGGTTTAACTGATAAATAAAATCTTCGACTGTGTGTGTGTGTGTGTGTGTGTGTGTGTGTGTGTGTGTGTGTGTGTGTGTGTGTGTTTGTAGAGCTGTGAATGTCAGTGCTGCTGTGTACATCAGGATAGCTAGCCTGAGAGTTGTCAGTTCTTTGCCGTCCACCTCTGATGTCTAGAAGTGCTTGGGTCACACATGGATCCACACACTGTATCATGTGTATATTGGTTCTGAGGACCCTCCCACATTTCGACTTTTCCCAGTTCCCTCTTACTGTTTTACTTTAAAAATTAATTGTATTTGGACAATTTAATGTGTGTGTGTGGGGAGTTTGATTTCAGGTGTTCCTGGAGATCAGAAGAGTGTAATGGGTCCCTGAGTCAGAAGTCTTAGGTGCTGAGAACCACACGAGATTCGTTTCCAAGAGCAGAATACGATCTATACTGGGGCCCTTGGAGCTAAACGTTGTGAACAGGTTCATGTGTGAGCTGAGGACAGAACTGAGGTCCTCTGTAAAAGCAGCCAGGGCTCTTAGCCGCAGAGCCATCTCTACAGTCCCATGAACTATTTAATGTACCTTGAAAATATATTTAGCCAGGTGGTAGTGGCACAAGCCTTTAATCCCAACACTTAGGAGGCAGAAGCAGGCAAACCTCTGAGGTTGAGGCCAGATTGGTCTACAAAGTGTGTCCAGGACACAGAGAAACACTGTCTCAAACAACCGAAAACAAAAAAAAAAGAAGACATGTATCACCACTATTTGTCTCCTCTCTCTCTCAATCTCTCAATCTCTCTCTCTCTCTCTCTCTCTCTCTCTCTCTCTCTCTCTCTCTCGCACTCTTCTTTCTTTTTTGTTGGTTCTTTTTCTTTTTTGATGTTCCTGAGACAGAGTCTATCCCTCTCTCTCTCTCTCTCTCTCTCTCTCTCTCTCTCTCTCTCTCTCTCCTTTTTTCTTCCGAGACAGGGTTTCTCTTTGTAATCTGTCCTGAAATCGGTTTGTAAACCAGGTTGGCCTTGAACTCCCATAAATCCACCTGCCTCTGCTGGGATTAAAGGCATGCACCAACACATGCGTGCCTGGTGCCTGGGTGGGAAATAAGCTCTAAAGCAGTGAGCTCTACTTCCAGAATTACTGAATTTTAGATAAAAGCCCCATTCAGCCTAGAATTAGAACTGGCTGCCTTTTATCCCAGCCCTAGGGAGGTAGAGGCTGATGGATCTCTGTGAGTTCAAGGACAGCAAGGTCTGCAAAGTGACTTCAAGACCAGCCAAGATACAGAAGAATGTATCTTGCTGGGAAAAATGTAAAAACAAGCTCTGTGAGTTTGAAACCAGTTTCCTCTACCTAGCAAGTCCAGAACAGTGAAGGCTAAACAGAGAAACCATGTCTTGACAAACAAAACAAAACAAAACAAACCAAAACAAACCGACAATAACAAAACAAACAAAAACCAATTGCAAAAAACCCACCAAGCCAAAACTGATTCTGTAGAGTTTGCAATGGAATAGATTTATCCTCCTGGATTAGGGAGGGTTGGGGAGTGGCAAGTTGATGGAGAAGATAAATTGCCAAGTCCTGGAAGGAGGAGCTCACAGTCTCTGAGGATCCAGAGCGCACATCCCATCCAGGAACAAACCACAGGGAGACAGGATGCCCCGTGAGTAAAGGGCAGGAGCCAGAATTGGGGTGCAGATGGCTGTGGCTGTGACAAAGACGTGAGGTGTTCTCCTTCTCCTGGGGTTCCAAGCTAGGTCCCATGGGGGCCACACATTTCTTTTTCCCTACCCTTCTTGACTTCTGGTAGTGTGTTGTAATTTTCTGCTTCTTTTTCCTACTGAGTCTAGAGCCCATGGTGTCACCTGTGTAAGGAGGGTTCCATGGCTGAGCCATGCTCCAGCTCTCTGCTCAATATTTTAATTAATACCAGTATGTGTCTGTGAGTGTGGGATTTTGAGTGTTCCCGGAGACCTGAAGAGGGTGAGGGGTTCCTGAGGTCCTCTGTAAGAGCAGCCAGGGCTCTTAGGCACAGAGTCATTTCTACAGTCCCATGAAATATTTAATGTACCCTTAAACATATATTTAGCCAGGTGGTAGTGGCACATGCCTTTAATCTCAGCACTTGAGAGGCAGAAGCAGGCAAATCTCTTGGGTTTGAGGCCAGATTGGTCTACATAGTGAGACCAGGACAAAGAGAAACCCTGTCTCCGAACAACCAAAAACAAACAAACAAACAAAATAAAATCGTGTGTCACCATCACTTATCTCCTCTTTCAATCTCTCTCTCACATTCTCCCTCCCTCCCTCTCTTTTTTTTTCTTTTTCTTTTTTGGTGTAGGTGAGACAGAATCTCCCTCCATCCCTCCCTTCCTCTCTCTCTCTCTCTCTCTCTCTCTCTCTCTCTCACATGTTTTTTGAGATAGCATTTCTCTTTGTAATCTATCCTGGACTTGCTTTGTAGATCAGGCTGAGTTTGAACTGACATAAATCCACCTGCCTCTGCCTCCAAGTGCTGAGATTAAAAACGTGCACCACCACACCCGGCTTGGGACAGAGTCTCTATGTAGCCCTGCGTGCCGTGGAATATCCTTAGTAGACCAGTTTGGACTCAACATCTGAGAGATTCACCTGCTTCTGCTTCCTGAGTGCTGGCATTAACCATTCGTGTCACAATGCTCTGCCCATTTTCTAGAGGACTGTGTGAAACCAGATTTCAAATTCTGGAAACATATATTATCTGGGCACCTGTCCCTCTACTTGATATGTGGATAAATACATATGTATCTGCTTGTGTGTATATATGTATGTAAGTATGTATGCTTGTGTGTGTGTGTTTTTAAATAGAATCTCATGTAGCCCTGTCTGTCCAGAAACTCTGTATGTAGACCAATCCTGCTTGGAATACACAGATTCCTTTGCATCTGCCTTTCAAGTGCTGGCATTAGAAGCGTGCCCTACAGTGCCTGGCTGTCAGGGTTAATTTAGAAACAGGGTAGCATGTAGCAGGCTGGCTTCAAACATTCAGTGATGGTGAAGCTGGCCTCAAACTATTGGGATTCCAGGTTGACACCACCGTGCTTTTTTTTTTTTGTAACATTGTTTTAACTCTTGTTGGGGCTCAGGTGAGCTGTATTTTAGTGGCTTCTGATTTTGCTGTATGAAGTAACACCTGGAGTCCTAGGTATTGACTTCACCTTGAAAAATAGATTCTTTTGGCCTAAGAGTGTTTTTCTGGGTTAAGTATGTCATGACCTTCTTAAATTCAGTTTTTTACTTTTTTTACTTTTTTTCTTTCTTTTTCCCCTGAGGCATGGTCTCTGTTTGTAGCCATGGCTGTCCTGGAACTCAATTTGCTGAGATTAAAGTAGTGTGCTATCATAAAACTCAGCATTTTTATTTTTTAAATTTATTGAAAAAATTTTAAATGTTCACAACTTAAAAAAAAAAGATTTCCTTATTAAGTATACAGGGTTCTGCCTGCAAATACACATGCCGGCCAAAAGATGGCACCAGATAACTTTATTGATGATTGTGAGCCACCCCGTAGTTGCTGAGAATTGAACTCAGGACCTATGGAAGAGCAGCCAGTGACCTTAACCGCTGAGCCATCTACCCAGCATTTTTTGTATTTTCTTAAATAATTCAACCCAACAAAAAGAAACTCATGTTTTGGGGAAATAGAATTTAAGGATAAAATGCTGCCTACTGTATTGTTTATAAATAAACACCCTTTGTACAGATGAAAACCAAAACCAAAACAAAAACCGAATAAAAATATTCTTGTCTCCTCTGTGAACAGGAAAGCCAGTGAAAGATGAAGAATTCTGGACCATAATCAGTCTTGAGCAACACTTGGCACTGCAAGATGTCTTCTATGGAAACATGTTCCCAAACCTACAGGAAATCCAACAACTGGCCTCAAGACTCCAGTTAAAGGACATGGTAGTGGAGGTTGGTGCCTGGGTGTGTCTCAGGGTAGTCAGCTAGCCCAGGGCCTCCTGTGGGCTTTCCTTTCTTCTAGTCATTTAAAGTTGTAAATATAGCCGGGCATGGTGGGACATGCCTTTAATCCCAGCACTCAGAAGGCAGAGGCAGGTGTATATTTGTGAGTGCGAGGCCAGCCAGGTCTACTGACTCCAGGACAGCCAAGGCTAACACAGAGAGACCTTGTCTTAAAAAAACAAAAAAAAATGTTGTAAATTTTTCATGTGTATGTGTGCATGCTTTCTCTATATGTGCACCATGTGCATGCCTGGTTCCCAGAAGGCTAGAAGAGGCTGTCCTATCCCATGGAGGCCGAGGTACAGGTGGTGGATGCTGGGAATAGAACCTGGGTCCTCTGCAAGGTCAGCAAGTGCTCTTAACCACTAAGCCATCTCTCCAGTTCCACCCCCTTTCCATTTCATGAGAGAGCATCTCACAGATCTAAGGCTAGTCTTTTATTTATTTGTTTTTTGAGGTAGGGATTCTCTGTGCAGCCTGGCTGTCCTAGAACTCACTCTGTAGGCTAGGCTGGCCTGAAACTGACAGAAATGTACCTGCCTGCCTCTGCGTCACGAGGGCTAGGATTAAAAGCATGTGCCAATGTCAACCAGCTATAAGGCCTGTCTTGATCTCAGGTTCTTCCTGTTGTCACCTCCCAAAGTGCTGCGTTACAGGCATATGCCCATGTTTCACTGTCAATAATGCATTGATATGACTGTATTATGGATGTAGGGTCTCACTGTGTAGCCTTGGATGGCCTGGAACTTGCTATGTAGGTCAGGCTGGCTTGTGCCTTTGCCTCCTGAGTGATGGTAGTACACGTGGCTTCACTTTAAAAAAAATAATTCCTGTTTGTTGAACATGGCATTGTTAAGGAATGGATGCTAGAGAAGAACGAGTTTTTTCTTTTCTTTTTTAAAAAGATGTAGTTATTTATTATGTATGCAGTGTTTCACCTGCATGTACACCTGCAGGCCAGAAGAGGGCCCCGGATCTCATTATAGATGGTTGTGAGCCACCATGTGGTTGCTGGGAATTGAACTCAGGACCTCTGGAAGAGCTCACAGTGCTCCTAACCTCTGAACCATTTCTCTAGCTCCTGAGTTGTTTATTTGCTTACCCACCAACTTTATTCAGATACACTAAGGCTCCCTAGAGGATTACACATACCAGCTGTGCAGTGTCAAGGCAAACCTGACTTGAGGCCAAGAGGGCTCAGTGAGACTCTTTGTTTCTCTCTCTCTCTCTTCTTCCTTCCTTCCTTCTTTTACTTTGTTTTATTCTTTCTTGTTCTGTTCCTTGCACACTGTGTTTTTCTATCTATCCCTGATGGCCTTGGGACTCACTCTGTAGACCAGTCTGGCTTTGAACTCAGGGATCTCCCTGTTTCTGCCTCCTGAATCCATGCTCCACTATGGACTGGCTAGGGCCCTTTCTTAGAGGAGTTGGTTCCTGTATTCTCCTGTGTTGTACTGATAAAACAAAGCACGTGGGAGTAGGTCTTTTTTCTTTTTACTGTTTATTTATTTTCTATTGTTTTATTTGAGACAGAGTCATATTTAGTCTAGGCTAGCCTCACACTTGCATAGCTGAAGATGGCCTTGAACTCCTTTCTCTTCTGCCTCTATTTCCCATGAACTGGGCTACTGGAGTAGGCCACCACACAGGGCTCAGAATATTGTCCTTGACAGTCCAGAGCCATCTTTTCTTACTGTCTTGTGATCTAGGGTGGGAGCGCCCTGTCTGCTCCAGCCACTGATAAAGTCTCAAATCATCTACCTCAGGGACCAAGGACAGGGAGGCTGAGAGAGCATATTAAATATCTGTGAGAGATTAGTAACCTGCTTTCTCACCTGAGGATGGTACATTTCTCCTCTGGACTAATCACTTTATTATCCAACTCTCTGGCTAAAGGTGATGGGGTTAGTTGATGGCCTTGAATTTCAAAAAGTCCTAGGTTCTATCCCTGGCACAGACTATACTGGCCCTGTCTAAAAAACTGAGCCGAAGATAAATGTCTGGGGCTGGGGAGGTGGTTCAGTGGTTAAGGGCAATGACTGTTCCTGTGACGGCAAGAGTTCAATGCCAAGCACTGGCCTGGTGGCTCAAAGCCACCTGTATATCCAGCTACAGATACCCTAATGGTCCCTTCTACTCTCTATAGGCACTGCAACCAGGTGTATACAAGCATAACCTAAAATAACAATGAAAAAATATCTGTGTGACAGCATACATGTTATATATTAGCCCTTGGTAGGCAGAGGCAGACACAACTTTGTGTTAGAGGCCAGCTTGGTCTTCATAGTGAATTCCAGAACAGACAAGTTTACACAGAGAAACCCTTTCTCAAAAATCAAAAACAGGGAGGCAGAAGTAGGCAGATTGCTGTAAGTTCGGGGCTAGCATGGTCTATAAAGTGAGTGCAGGACATTCAAGGCCACACAGAGAGACCCCGTCTAGAAAAACCAAAAATAAGAAGAAAAAAAAAACCCAAAACAACAAAAAACCAAAACAAAACAAGAGCAAAAACAAAGCCATATAAAAATTAATTATATCTATTAAGTATATAAATTAAAGCTCCTAAAAAATTATGAATCATTTCTTTTATTTTCTTTTTTTGGAGGGGAGGGGTGGTTCTCATGACAGGGTTTCCCTGTGTAGCCTTGACTGTCCTGGACTCACTTTGTAGAGCAGGCTAGCTTCAAACTCACAATGATTCACCTGCCTCTACCTCCCAAGTGCTAGGATTAAAGGCATGTGCCACCACTGCCTAGCTTGATGAATAATTTCTTAAAAAGATAAAAACTATCCTTTCTTCTCAGGGATGGTTTAAATGTTATCAAGACCTAGTGATGACAAATATGACAGAAAATCAGAGGACTTCATTTCTGAGAATATTCAAGGAGGCCACGCAAGTGAGAGGAGCACCCTCCTCACAGACCATGCCAATGATGCGTGCATCATCCAACCAGACCATGACACCAATGCCTGCCTTATCCAACCAGGCCATGACACCGAGGCCTGCATCCTCCAACCAGGCCATGACACGGATGCCTGCATCCTCCAACCAGGCCATGACACGGAGGCCTGCATCCTCCAACCAGGCCATGACACCGATGCGTGCATCATCTAACCAGGCCATGACACAGATGCCTGCATCATCAAACCAGGCCATACCAGTGATGGCGTCATCATCCAAACAGTCCATATCAGTTAGGGATGCGTCATCCTGCTTGGCTGCACCAGAGAGAACAGCATTGTCCACCCAGCCTAAGATACAGAGAAGAACATCATTCAAAGAAGCCAGACCACAGAGAAGAGCATCATCCATCCAGGCCATGCCAGTGAAGGATGCATCATCCAACCAGGCCATGCCAATAAAGGTGGCATCATCCATCCAGGCCATGCCAGTGAAGGATTCATCATCCAACCAGGCCATGCCAGTGAAGGATTCATCATCCAACCAGGCCATGCCAATAAAGGTTGCATCATCCATCCAGGCCATGCCAATAAAGGTTGCATCATCCATCCAGGCCATGCCAGTGAGGGAAGCATCATCCAACCAGGCCATGTCAGTGAGGGATGCATCATCCAACCAAGCCATGTCAATAAAGGTTGCATCATCCAACCAGGCCATGTCGATGAAGGATGCATCATCCAACCAGGCCATGTCGATGAAGGATGCATCATCCAACCAGGCCATGCCAATAAAGGTTGCATCATTCAACCAGGCCATGTCAGTGAAGGATGCATCATCCCATCAGGCCATGCCAATAAAGGTGGCATCATGCGTCCAGGCCATGCCAGTGAAGAATGCATCATCCAACCAGGTCATGCCAGTGAAGAATGCATCATCCAACCAGGTCATGCCAGTGAAGAATGCATCATCCAACCAGGTCATGCCAGTTACGGATGCTTCAACCAGCCGGACTGTACCAGAGATAGCATCAGCCAGCCAGCCTAAGCCAGAGAGAGCAACATTGCTTCTGGCCAAACCACAGAGAAGAGCATCATCCAAGCAGGCTAAGACAAGGAGAGGAGACCTACGCAAGCTAGGGAAAGAGTGTGAGATCCCATCACCTTGGACTGGAGGAAAGAGAGCAGGAGAGGAAGAGGATGGACAGAATCCACAGAAGAGAATAAAGCAAGTGCCTGGGACCTTGGATGGAAGGAAGAGTAACTAACTGATCATGGGATAATAGATGAATTATCACGTTCCGCTTTGTGCTCAGTTTTTAATGAGTCATTGCCTTGATGTGTGATTATTTGGGGGGTATTATGGATTAACAAATAAAGGAGGTTTTTATTAAATATATGAGTGAATATTTATTATTAATAGTAATAAAAAAGTGGTTAAACATGGGGCTTGATATGGGAAGACTTGAATGAAAGGCAGTTTCTTATCAAAAGAACCAAAGGTAAAAACCAAAATACTTCTGAATCAAAAACTGTCTCCCACATATCACTTTAAGAGAGACTCTTCTTCTCACCCACAGACAAAATGCAGCTTCCTGTGGGCACATGGGAGATAAAGGGAAAGGACTTAACACAACCAGGTTGCCTACTACTTGTGGCTTGACTCTCTCAGAGCAACGTTGGCTCCAGAGGCGGCGTGGTTAGAAAACTGGAACTGAGAGGCCAGAAAACTTACAAGTAGAGATGGGGAATGAAATTTGCCATCTAAATTAAAAAATAGAGGCTGCTATGGTCTCTCTCCAAGGTTCCATGGCACAGGACACTTGGCCTTTCTCTGACTTTGTTTTGGTTGCTGTCCTGGACCAGGTTGCAGTGTGGTTAATCGTGATCATGTTTTTCCATGCTTTCTCTACAAAAGATCAGGGAGAGAGAGGGGAGAAAGCCAAGGGATGGAGCACTAAGCTACAGGCAGGCAAAAATGGAGGAAGGAACAAAACTCTTTCTGATAGAGAATGGAAACTTGACATCAGCTGGAGCTCAGGACTCTCTGGATACAAGATGCATGTCAGCAATTTCTGGAAAGGGCCCAGCTATATGCTGTAACAACTACTAAATTAAAAAAAAAGTATGCACAGGGCTGCTATGTCACAGTATGAGATGGGACAACTGGCCCCAAAATTAGACTTTTCTTTTGTTTCCTATTACTATGGGAAGAGTTTATTGAAATAAAAATTTACAAATCAAAATGCAAATCTACATGCTTATATTTGGGTGTGTACATGTATCTAGTAATCTTAAATAAAACATTTCAAGCAATACTAACATCCTGGTGACATGTTTCCAAAGACTTAACTGCTTTAAAGATTCATATTATGAAGTCACTTAAGTAAAAGGCAAAAACAAAGAATTAACATAATCTTTGGGGTTTCAGTATTACTCCAAAAAACTTCCTATCCCCTTTAGAATAAAACTCTCATTTGTTCACTCTAGAATAATATATAAGAGGACAATGCTGTCACTATAAAGGATTCACCAACCATGCTGTATATCCCATGAAGTCCATACCCACTGAACATAAGCAGCATCGATAGTCCCTGGTGTACATCTGTGTAGCCTTATCTGTCCTTGACACGCCTTGTAGACCAGGGTGGCCTCGAACTCACAATGATGCACCTGCCTCTGTCTCTGAGTGCTGGGATTAAAGGCGTGCACCACCACTGCCCATCTTTTTCAAGCTCTCTTAACTGTATCACATATACTCACCTCCTGTAGCAACAAGTTATACTACAAAATAAGGCCTTCTGGGTACATGTCACAAAAGTAACTGATTTAGAATAGTAAAGCATGTTCTCAATGACTTTATCATTTCACACAATCCAAGCACTACACAAAGTAGTTTTAACCCCAATACAAGAACCTATTATTTTCTTTTTCCCTTTCTTTCTTCTTCTTCTTCTTCTTCTTCTTTTTTTTTTTTTTTGGTTTGACTAGACAGGGTTTCTCTGTGTAGCCTTGCTGCTCCTGGACTCATTTGGTACACCAGGCTGGCCTCAAACTCACATCGCTCCACCTTCCTCTGCCTCACAGTGGTAATTGTTATTTACCAGGGTAAGGTAAGGATGTTCAGGAATCTTCAACTTTTCCTACCTTTCCTACCACGATCTCTAAGCCTGTACCTAGGTCAGTCACTAAAAGTTTTTCAAATTATATTAACTCAAATGTGAAAGAAATCCCTGTAGTGTGATTTAGGGAAAGAAAAAAAAAGTGGACTTGGCACAGATGTGCTAATAGGGTAACAATGTTTTCCTAAACAAATCTTTATCCTGCATATAGAATCCAAATCTGCCAACCACCTGTGGCAGGTAAGGGGCCACAGCAACACCGCCATTAGCACACATGGAAAGCTGAAACTCTGAAACATGTATTATCCTCAAGTGCAGAGGTTATCAAAGATGTATTCTAAAATCCATGGGTTTGCAGGACATGATGGCACATACCTTTAATCCCAGCCTTCTATTAATTTCTCCTCTGCTGAGGCTAAGGTGTAGAGTCTCCAGCATACTAGGCTGGGTATGCTATTGTGGAGATATAACCCCAGCCCCTCACAGGTCCCTATCACTGAGCCACAAGCCCAACTCCTCACTGGGGAGTCTAGGAAGGGGCTCGCCCACTGAGCCATGTCCCTTTCTCCTCACTGGGGGAGTCTAGGGAGGTGCTCTCTCACTGATCCACTCCCCCAGGCTATCAGTGTGGGATCTAGGAAAATCCTCTGGACCTGAGCAGAGCCTTGAAGGCAGATCCTGAACTAGTGCAGCACTAAAGCAAGAAAGGTCATCTCCTGAGAAACGGCTTTTCCCCTCAAGGAAATACACCTTGTTACATAGATGGCACTTGCATACACACACACAAACACACACACACACACACACACACACACACACACACACACACACACACACACACACACCTATAATAGGGTCTTATGACCTCTTCTGGTATGCAGATATCCATGCAATTACACCATTCATAAACATAAAAGAAATATATAAACAATCTTTTGTTAAGAATCCCAGTAAAACATACTAGGCTCTGCCACTGTCTCTAGACACTAAATAGAGGTGAGGCATGCTGGGATTTAACACAGACACATTGGGCAGGCTGAGCGCAAGGGTAGAAACCCATCCTCTGGGTATCAACATCCTAGTTTTAAACTTTTTGGAGTGTGTGTGTGTGTGTGTGTGTGTGTGTGTGTGTGTGTGTGTGTGTGCACTTAAGTGTTTGTAGCATTCATCAATTTAGCAAGGTGTATTTGCTTCAGGGGAAAAGTTGTTTTTCAGGTGATAGCCTCTCTTTCTTTGTTCTGGGCTTGTTTGAGATCTTGTTTCAAAGCTTTGCTGTTCTTCAAAGTCACAGAGACTTCAGTCTCAGGACAATGATTGGCGATTTGTAGTTGCCATTTGGAGGGCTGTGTAGTGAGACCCTGTTTCAGGAAGCCTAACATTTGTCAGGTGATGGTGGTGGAAGGCTTTAATCCCAGCACTCAAAAGTCAAGGAGATCTCTGTAAGTTTGACGCCAGCTTGATCTACAGAGCCAATTCTAGGGCATCCAGAATTACACAGAGAGATCCTTGCTTTAAGAAAAAAGCCCAAGGAAATAAACAAAAAATGTTTTGGGTGACAGGTCCAGAGCCTACAACTCTGTAAGAAGACCCTGATTTGGATCCCAGCATCCACATGGTGGCTCACAGTTGCTTTTAATTTCAATTTAGGAGATCCAATGCCCTCTGTGGGCACCAGAACACAGGACACATACAGAGACTCAGATGCACATAGAAAACAGCAGCTGGAGTAGCTATCAGAGACTGAGGTGAATCATCACGGGCTTCAGTTTTCCCAAATAAAAGATCTCTTGGGGCCCCTGTGGCAGGGCCTCACCACCTCAGTAATAGCTGCCCTATGTCCACAGGCTGTGGGGGAAGCATTCTGAATTCCACCATCATTACTGTCTTTGGAATATTAGTTGCCATTGCCATAGTCTGTGCCAAAGGGTCCTCCCATGGCTGTGTTCAAGGCTGCAGAGGCAGTCCCCTGCATCTTCCTGCTGCCTGTGGCTGAGTTCATGGGAGACAGGACTGTGGGAAACCAGATTTCAGATTCTGGAAACATATATTATCTGGGCACCTGTCCCTCTACTTGATATGTGGAGAAATACTTGTGTGTCTGTCTGAGTGTGTGTACAGATGTATGTATGTATGTATGTATGTATGTATGTATGTATGTATGCATATACGAGTGTATTCTTGTGGGTTTTTTAAAATACAGTCTCGTGTATGGCTGTCTGTCCTGGAACACTGTATGTAGACTAATTCTGCTTGGAATACAGAGGGATTTCTCTGCATCTGCCTCTCAAGTGCTGGGAATAGAAGTGAGTTTGAGGCCAGCCAGGTCAACAAAGTGAGTCCAGGACAGCCGGCGTGACACAGAGAAACCCTGTCTCAAAAAACAAACAAACAAACAAAGAAAGAAAGAAACAAAACAAGAAGTGAGCCCTGCATTGCCTGGCTGTCAGGGTTAATTTAGAAACAGGGTAGCATGAAGGAGGCTGGCTTCAAACCTTCAGTGTTGGTGAAGCTGGCCTCAAACTGGTTCTTCTACCTCCACCTGCAGGATATTGGGATTACAGGCTGACACCACTATTCCTCATTTTGTAACTTTGTTTTCACTCTTGTTGGGGCTCAGGTGAGTTGTATTTTGATGGCTCCCACTTTCACTGTATGAAGCAACACCTGGAGTCCTAGGTATTGATGTCACATTGAAAAACAGAATTTGTTGGCCAAGAGTGTTTTTTTTGGGGTTCACCATGTCATGAGCTGCCTAAATTCATTTTTTCTTTTCTTTCCATTTTTCCTTATTTCCCCCCCCCACCCCCCTGAGGCATGGTCTCTGTATGTAGTCTTGGCTTTCCTGGAAGTCAATATGTAGACCAGGTGGTGTACAACTCACAATGACCCAGGTGCCTCTGCCTCCTTGAGTGCTGGGATTAAAGGCATGCTCCACCACGCCTCCACCTTGCTGGTTAGGATTTTCCTTCCTTCCTCAGGGTCCTAGGTAAAGAAACAGGGTTTTTTTTTGTACAGTGTGCACTAAAAAGGATGATTCCTCCTGGATTGGGGAGGTTTGAGGCAGGGGCCTGAAGATTGAAATATAATTTTATTTTTTAATTACAGGTCCTGCATCAGTGATGGCATGGAGTTGGGGTTCCAAGGCAGTATTGATCCAGGGTGAGTTTGTGTGTAAGGATTCTGTGTAGATGGTATGAGGATTCTGGGGAGGATGTACTGTTTTCAACTTCTACCTGCCATGAATATGAGTCCTTCTTTTTCCACATGTTCCCCATCACTAATTCTTGTTTGTTTTATTTATCTTTGCTTTTTCTGGTTATATAAAATAATATTTATAGTGTAAATTTGCATCAATGGGATGGCCACCTATTTTGAAATTTTGTTGGTTTGTTTGCTTACCTTTTAAAGATCCTGTAAGTCTCTATATTGCAGACTGACTTTGATCTCTCTGTGGAGATCATAGGGGGTACAGCATCACAGATATCCTACGACCTCCTGCTTCTAAGTGTGCTATTGAAGTCTGGAGAGCAGGAGTGAGAGGGTGTTAAACTCGCCATTATCATCAGCAACATCAGTATTTTATTAGGCGTGGATTCTCTGAGAAGCCCTGGATATTCTGAACCTTCCTGTGTAGACCTATCTGGCCATAAACTCAGAGTGCCACATTCCTCTACCACCTTAGGGGTGGGATTAAAGGAGTAGGTCACCAAACCCTCCTAGAACTGCTTGTTCTAAAATTCAATGTTAAAGTTTTGGTATATTGAAAATTTTTGTTTGTTTGTTTTTCTTGAGACAGGGTTTGTCTGTGTATCCTTGGCTGTCCTGGATTCACTTTGTAGACCAGGCTGACCTGGAACACACAGCAACTCATCTGCTTCTGCCTCCCGAGTGCTGGGATTAAAGGCATGCACCACCACACCCAGCTTATTGTAAATATTAATAATGTATCTGATCTTTTGGTATAAAAAACCTTTTCAAGTTTAATCTCCAAACATACAAAACTGATGGCACAAAGAATGAGAGATACCCCCAAAGCACAATATTTTTTAAAAGCACGATTTTATACAGATTTCTTATAGGTTAATAAACAATAGGTATACAAATTATATTGTAGTTTAGGCACAATGATAATGTCAGGGTAGTTCGATTTCATTAACTAACCCTCTCTGGCATTCTCTCTTTATCTCTTTTTCTCTGTATATTGCTATTGTATTTATTTCCCCCCCACACTAATTCTTTAGACTCTCTGAAGCACTCTGATGCATACAATGACCAGGAAGTTCTGTTCAGAGTGCGAAAGAAGAACGGAAGGCGTCACATTAAATACTCTGAAAGACAAAACCTCGAGCTGCAAACTTATTTTAATGATCACATGTACCCATGCAAAGAGCAACGCTTGGAGCTCGCCCAAAGTTTTGGAGTGACAGAGTACCAGATCCAGGGATGACTTTCTCTTGTCTCTCTCTCCCTGCACTCAGGATAGTTCTTCAATTGGTACCTTCACATTTTCAAAATTTCTTACCTTTTGTGCTTGTACAATTCTTGGAGATCTTAGATGTGGACTGGAGATATCTGTTCATCCAGAGTTGGACTTGGCCTTCAACTTCTGCATGGGTACTACCCTGGAGCCACATATCCTCAAGTAGGGTCTCAGGGACCTAGGTATTAATGTTTCTAGTAAACCCAGAAGATCTAGGTGAAGTTTCCCCAGTTGTTAGTGTCAGGACCTCGCATCCTAAATTCCTACCTCTTTTTATGCATCTCCTGCAACTTCATATTGCTAAACCTCTCTTTTTGACTTTCCAGATCTGGTTCAAGAACCATCGAGCTATGTACAAACAGAAAAATCTCCAGAATATTTCAGAACCTCCAGAGAAAATGGAAAGCTCTAAGGATGTTGGTGGATCAACCAGTTCCCAAGGTTGCTCATCTCTTATTGATCCTGCCACTGGAGAGTCCATGTCTTCAGGCACATCTTGTGTGGGTTCCATTCCCCATCTGGGAGAAACTCTCCACATTGAGCAAGGCTCAGAGGGTGCCAGGTGTGGACTCCAAGTAGACCATTGTGCTGGCCAAGCTCCTGCTGCAGCTGCAGGCCCTGGTCCTTTTTTAGTAACTGCAGGTGTGAATGACCCAGCAGTAGCTGAAGGTGCCTCAGTTTAATCTACACTTTTTACTGAAGCTGCATTGCAGGAAGCAGAGTATACTAAACAGTCAAGTCCAGGAGATAAACTGCCCTTGGAACAAATCCTTAATGATCTTGGTCTATAAGATGGCTAGATGAATTGAGGTACATCACACCCTCAATGAACACTCTGATTCTGGACTGGTTGAGGCCAGGACATCTGTAAAACAAAGAAGTGGTGTGGTAGGGAAATTCATCACTCTTAAGACTGAGGGTGTAGATGCAAGCTACTCTGTATTAGTTTCATGTCAGTGTTATCCACACACTGAGACTGTTTCAAAGACCATTTGTAGTATTCTCTTTTATTTTTATTTTTTTGGTTTATTTCAAGACAGGATTTCTCTGTGTAACAGCACTGGCTGCCTTTGACATGCTTTGTAGACTAAGTTGGCCATGAACTCACAGATCCCCTGTCTCTGCCTCCTAAGTGCTGTGTTTAAAGTTGGGAACCACCACACCCAGCAATATTCCTCACTCATTGTTGGATTTTATATTAAATACATTAAAAATATTTCAGAAAACACTTTTTATCATCTTTTCTTTCCAGAATGTGAGATTTACTCTACTGCTCTACTGTGGTGTGTGTGTGTGTGTGTGTGTGTGTGTGTGTGTGTGTGTGTGTGTGTGTGTCTGCAGCCTGGGAGGGCAGAAAATGGTTTAGAATCTTCTGGGATTGTATCTCCTGGCAGTGTTGTGTGCTTGCAACTTAATGTAAGTCTTCTGCAGTAAGAAATGAGCTCTCTGATTCCAAGGATTATTAATGCCTTTGCGTGAATTCTAGGATTAGCTAACAGGCTGAGATGTTTGTAGTCCTTTGGAAAAGGAGTATAGTTAGAAGCAATATAATGGCTCCCTACTAGCTTCCATGCTAGTTCTAGTGGCTCCTATGTCCTACTATTGCCATTGAGGACAAGGTGTACACTTCCTATATTTATGTGTAAGTGGAATGCTCATATACACAAAATAAAAGGCAATATATGTACTAAATAAACGCTCTGAAGAAGTCCCCTTATTAACTAAAACAGATTTCTTTTGTAAAATAGTTCAGTATGTTCATGAAAACACATAGCTCTTAAGTGTGTATGTGTCACAGGACAAAATGCAAGAATATTTTTTTTCACACCCTGTAAGTCCCAGACAAGAAATACAAGGAAGCAGGGTAGGTAACAAACCCCATTATAAAGAAGACTCAGCGTTAGGCTCTCTGCCCTTATAATTAATTATTTTGTCACACAGCCTCATTACCCTGCCCAATCTGCCCTATGTTGCATCCTAGCTACTTCACATTTGTGTGGCTGGTATTCTAGAACAGCACTCAAGACCTATTTTCTTTGTTAGATTTTTAGGAATGTACAAATTGTTTCTATACTACCATTATACGTTTGTGCACACAGTAGCAATAGGTAAGTTTTTGTCTTTATCCACATTTTTACCAGCATATATTGTCCTTAGTTTAATTGATCTTTGGCAATTCTGACTAAGCAAAATAAACCGTTGTTTTAATTGAAAATCTCAGATCATTCTATTTTACCAATAAAGACACAGGAGGCCAGTGCTGTTGTGAAAACCTGCCAGCTCAGAGAGGCAGAGAAATCACCCAGCTGATCTTTCCTTTTTAGTTCCTATCCTGAAGGAAAAGCCCATAAGGCTCACTAGCTCATGTGACAGCTCATGAAGAAAGGAATGAAAACAACCAAAGCTAAAGGCTTGCTAGATCAAAGACCAAAAAGGTCAAGTACCTGAGGACCTCAATCTGGTGCTGGCTAACAAAATTCAGAATAGTGCTATCTCAAGACTCAGGTTTACCACACCTGGACATATACCTTCATAATGCTTCACCATACATCAAGAACATTTGCTCAGCTATGTCCATAGCACCTTTATCTGTAATAGCCAGAATCTGGAAACAACTTAGACGAACATCACCTGAAAAATGGATGAAGAAACTGTGGTATATTTACACACTTGAATACTATTCAGCTTTCAAAGAGAAGGAAATCTTGAAATTTGCTGGTAAAAGGATAGAACTAGAAAAGGTGATCCTGAGTGAGAAACCAAGACCCAGAAACATATGCATCGTGTATATACACACTTATAAGTGGATATTAGCCGAACATAGATGTCCTCTGAGAGACCTCTCCCCTTTGTGGTTCTGCACAGATACTGGGACTTGAAAATGGACTCTAGGCAGAGGGCTGTGTGTTTTAGGGAAGAGTGGAGGATGGAAGGTGCAGGAGGGAGTAGAAGTTATATTAGGAGACCAAGACCTACAGATCTGGACACAAGGTGGTCTGCAGAACTAGATGACTCAGCCAAGGACTATGCATGCAGAGAACCAAGATTTCCTTTTCAGAAGCTGAAGGAATGTCAATTCTCCACTCGGGTGGTGGCATGTTGGCCTGCTTCAGCACCTCTGACAGGCTATCTGGTGCACATCATTTATTCACTGTCTCTTGACAAGAAGGCCTACTGGGCACTCAAGGAAGAAGATGATGCGTGCTATCATAAGACCAATAATCTGCCAATTGTTTTAGGCATCTCCTCAGTATGAGCAGTCCAAGGGAGGGGATCCAAAAGAGGGATGGAGATTGGCAATATCAAGATTAGCAGGGTGGAATAATTAATGGGGTGTAATGTGAATAAATTATAATCAATAAAATATATATAAAAATGCTGGATGCCTAAGGGCCAATGAGCTAAAAGCCAAACTAAAGAGCCTAAAGAGCTCAATCTAAAATCAAGGTTCAAGAGACAAAGAGCTCTACTCTTTTTACAGGCTCTCTTAAATACCCCACACTTCAAAATTCCTCCTTCCCTACTCATCCAACCCTCTTATTTGGATTCTTGCTCCACCTGTTGACCTACAGTTAACTTTATCAAATTCTGTGTCCTCATAGCTCTTGGAATAAAGATGAGTGTTAGGGGTAAACCAATCAAACAAAGGACAGGATTTTATATTTCCCAATCTCAGAAATAAGAATGGAATCAAAGGCATGTTTTTATACTTCACACACTCTATGATTTCAGTGGGATCAATTATCCTACAACAGTAAATCTCCAAGTATTCTTAACTTACCTCAAAGTTCCAAGTTAATTTACACTGACCTGGTGTCTCAGGATGCTCTAGGGTTTTCTTGTTTGTTTGTATGTTTGTTTGTTTTACTTGAGACATACTCTCTCTGTGAGTAGTCCTTGTTGTTCTGGAGCTCCTTGTGTAGATCAAGCTGGGCTAGAGCTGACAAAATTCTTCCTCCCTCTGCCTCCCGATTCCTGGGAGGAAAGCCATTAACCACCAGTGCAAGCCTTCAAAACCAAGTTTTAAGTGTGTTTCTTTGGCATGTGTTCTTTTATAAATTGAGACTTTTCTGATTAGTACAATTCTCCTCTTTTAAATTTAGCCAATAATTTCCTTTCTTACTATTAATTTTTGGAGTCCTGTCCTCTCTTTGTTTGTTATCTGTCATGGAACACTATAGGTCAATCCATGGGCCTGGAAAAGTTAGGGATCCAATAGCCTATGCCTCCCTAGTTCTGGGATTAATGGGTGTGTATCACTGCAAACAAATAGAGCTCCTTGTTTTTACAACTCCATTTTTTAAAATTTCCTTGAATAATCGAGACACTAACACAGTTTAAGAGGGTTTGTCTCTTGGGATTAATGTAATTTCTGCATTCCAGGTGGATTATAAACAGCTAGAAGATTTTTGGATTTGATCTCCTGCCTGTGTAGCCATTTTCAGTATTGAAATTTCTGTGTACAGATGGGGTCCATTTCAGAGTGTAATGTTGGCTCTGTTTTCAGTACTAAATCTGTGCAGTGGGCCATTCTTATTATTCTCTGTTCAAAACTGCTGTATGTCATGATAAGCTGTGCAGGGGTTGAAGTCTACATTGCCTCTGTTACTGAGTCGCACCAAGATATTTTTCATAAATATTGTACTATTTTCATGATGTACTTAACGTTAATCCTTTTGTAGGTATCAAGAAATCTTGCATGACTTAGCAAAGTAAACTTGGGCCTTCCATGACACAAATTTCCTGCACAAGTAAGAAGAGAAATGAAACTTTCATATTGACCCCGGTGGAAGTAATTAAACTTCCAGGAAACACACTTCACGTATCCTGGGTTGGAACAAAAGTAGTGCATCCTCTCACAAATATACAACAGCAGTTCTCTGTGTTCACCTATTCATAATATGGGAAACCTGTGCCTGAACAATCCATGATCAGGCCTATGGTTATGGAAGAGCTTTGGAGCAACTGTGGGACTGTAAGGCACCTAATTTTCCAGGGAACTAGACTTAGGGTCTAGATGCTCCATGTAGAAATAGCATGATAATGGTGCTATCATGCCTGAAGTGTAGCTGCCAAAATTATCAAAGGCTGAAGAGACAAATCCCCATCAAGAAGTGATGAACTAAGTGAGTGCTGTGGACTATCCTTTATCCTAATCTAAAGGAGGCAGAAGCAGGTGGATCTCTGGGAAGTGATGGCCAGACTGCTCTAGGTAGGGAGACTCTGTCTCAGTTTTATGAAGAGAGAAAAAAGGAGGAGTATCAGCCATGTCAATATAGAGCAGTGAAGGTTGGCAGTGTGCTGCATGAAGGCTCATTTCTTGAGATGTCACCAACTAGTGGAGTCCACATTTCTTCTCAGTTGAACACTTCAGAGTGCAGGAGAATGAAGAGATTTTGGCCTAGAAAGAGTTAAATTTTGTGGTTCCAAGCAAACCAGGCAGCCTCAAAAGTTGAGGCTGCAGACAGAGATAGGGCTCAGGGTGGGGTGTCAGGTGTGCAAGAGAGGATTAAGGCTGTGTTGGTGGAAGGGTCCTGGATGAAGAACCTATTTAAGGCCTCATTCCTGGAGTAGAGGTTAGAGCACTAGGACATATCTGGGAAGATTGGAGAGCCTACTGATATCGAAAGCGAGTTTGCTTGTAAGAATTCTGTGTAGATGAGAATGTGACCGCCTGGAGGATGTACTCTTTTCAACTACTAGCTGCAATGAATAGGAGTCTCTCTTTCTGCACATGGTCTGCATCACAAGCTCTTTTTTGTTTTAATTATCTTGGCCTTCTTGAGGATATAATCTAGAGGATATCTTGAGGATATATTTTAAAGCCTTAATTTGGAACCATGTGCTGGCTACCTCAGTTGAATATTTCTTTGTTTGCTTTCGTACTTCTTACTAATTGTGTAGGTCTATGTGTTCTAGACTGTCTTTGATCTCTCTGTGGAATCCATAGCTGGAAGGACCTCAGAGATAAACTAATATTTCATCCTTCTAAGTGTGGTGTTGAATGCCTAAATGCAGCAGTGAAGGGGTGTTAAAACCACATGTTTAATATTTATCACCGTCTCCCCCTCCTGCCCACCACCACTAGCAGCAACAGCACCCTCATTATTATTTCATGAGGCATGGATTCTCTGAGAAGACCTGGATATTCTGAAACTTTCTTTGTAGACCCATCAGCTCTCAAATTCAGATATCCACATTCCTCTGCCTCCTTAGTGGTTGATTGAAAGTTATAATTCACAATATCTTCATGCAACTGCTTGTTTTTGAAATTCAATGTTAAAATTTAGTATTTTGTAAATATTAATCATTTGATTTTGTTGATTGATATAACTTTTCTTTGAGGACAAAACACAAAGTCTAATCTCCATAAAAATGGAACCAACAGCAGAACAAAGTAGAGATATCACCAAACTGTAATGTAAAAATTCATAATTTTGTACCTGTCATGTTACATTGAAAAACACTGGGTAGGTTGGGCATGGTGGTCAATGCCTTTAATCCCAGCACTTGGGAGGCAGAGGCAGCTGGTTTGCTCTGAGTTTGAGGACAGCCTGGTCTCAAAGTGAGTCTAGGACAGCCAAGGAAACAGAGGATCCCAGTATCAAAAAACGAAAAAAGGAAAAATAAAAGAAAAAAAGAAAGATGCTTTAGTTTAGGCACAATGATATTGTGAGAAGATGTTTGCTTTCACTACCTCTCTCTCTTTCTATTTCTCTTTCTCTCTCACCCAATACCCCAGATGCCCTCATCTTCCTCAGAAAGGTCTAATGAATAGAGTGAAGTTCACCTCAATACTCCAAAGCAGAAAATGAGACATCTCATTAAGTACTCCAAAGAACAAAATCACCGGCTGCAAGAATATTTTGATGAGTGCATGTACCCAAGCAAAGAGCAACTCATGGAGCTAGCCCAGAATCTAAGAGTGACAGACTATCAGATCCAGGTATGAGTTTTTCTATCATTATCTCCCCGTGCACCCAGAATATATTTCCAGTCAGCACCTTCACTGTTTTGGAAATCCCTCTCAGTTTATGCTTGTGCAATCCTGGGAGATCATGCCATAGATGTTGGCTGTATATGTTTGTGCATCCAGGGCTGGACATGGCATTCAGCTTGTGCATGGGTACTGTCCTGGAGACACATTATCAGTATGTAGAGTCTCTGGGAACCAGACACTTATGTTTCTAGTAAAGACATAGAAAATCTAGGTGGTTACCCTAAGTTTTGAGTGTTAGGTGGTATCTCTACTGACATCCTACCTCTTGTTAGGCATCTCCTGCTACTTCCTATTCTGACGCAGCCTGACACACACAGGTCTTCCTATATCTTCTCTTTTTGTGTTTTCATATCTGGTGTAAGGACTGGCGAGCTAAGTACAAACAGAAAAAACTCCAGAATGTTTCAGAACTACCAGAGAATATGGAAAGCCCTAAGGATGTTGATGGATCAACCAGTTCCCATGGTTGCTCAGATGACGCTGCCACTGGAGAGTCCATGTCTTCAGGGACATCTTGTGTGGACTCCATTCTCTACCTGGAAGAGACTCTCCACATTGAACAAGGATCAGAGGGTGCCAGGTGTGGTCTCCAAGAACACCATTGTGATGGTCAAGCTCCTGCTGCTGCTGCTGCAGGCTCTGGGAATTTTCTAAGAAGAGGGACCCAGAATGACCCAGCAGTAGCTGCGTGTGCCTCCACTGAAGCTGAACTTCCAATGGAAGCTGCATTCCAACAAAAAATGGTGGTGAAGACTCAATTGCAGATATTCAGGAGCTCTGGGAAGAGATCTTTAAAGATCATGGTATAACAGAGGACATGATGGATCTTCTTACATCACACTCCGAATGAACACATTGACCCTGGACTGGTTGAGGACCAGAAATCTGTAAAACAAAGAAGAGGGGTGGTAGTGAAAGCCATTAGTCTTCTTTTGCTTGTATAGATGCAATATCATCTGTGTTAGTTTTATGACACTGTTATCAACAGAATGAGAGGGTTTCCAAGGCTACTTAGAGTATTCATCACTTATTGTTGGATTATACATTAAATAAAAGTACAAACCGTCTTTTTATGGTCTGTTCTTTCCAGAATCTGTTAGAGTTGCCTTTCCATGTGTGTGTGTGTGTGTGTGTGTGTGTGTGTGTGTGTGTTGTGTGTTCTGTGTTGTGTGTTGTGTGCCTATATCCATAGAAACTTACACCTGGTGTCTGGGAGGTTAGACAATGTTTTAGGAGCATCTGGTATTATAACTACTGACAGTTGTGAGGCAGAATACATGTGTTTGCAACTTAACTCAAGTCCTGTGCAGAAAGAACGTAGTTTGATGATTCCAAAGATGACTATTTGCTTTACATCTTCAGTGGAAATATCTAAATAAAAAAAGCTGTGGTGTTCTTAATCCTTTGCAAAACATGTTACCATTTTAAAATTTGTCTTTCACGTTCCAGTAGATAAAAGCAATATAATGGCTCACGATCAGCTTCAATTCTATTTCTAGTGGCTACTAGTCCTATTCTTGCCATCGAGGACTGGGTGTACACCTTTTATATTTATATGAAAATAAAATGTTCATATACATAAAATAAAAGTACTATATGTACTAACTAAGCGGTCTAAAGCTGGCCCTTTATAAACTAAAACATATTTATTTTGTAAAAATTTAGTGTGTCCATGAAACTCATAACTCACTGGTGTGTACAAGTTATGCTTCAATATACAAGAATATTTTTTTCTTTTTACACCCTGTGATTGTAACATAGGTAACAGTGTCATGTCACTGTACTAAGATAAATATGCTTTGGTGACTTGGGGCCTAAATCTGCATTGTGAAATCCATCCATAAATTTTTATTTACCTTTTTTTTATTATCTCAATCAAGTTTGTTATAATGTATTCACAGTATATACAGATTATAATCTGCTTGATTTTCTTTTTTTGTTCTGACCCTCTCTCTCTCTCTTTAAGTGTATATTTGTCTCATAGGTTTCTTAACAGTTGAGGTCTTCCTGTTTGACTACAACCAATTAGGTCTAATCTGGATAGCCTGCTTCCTCTTCCTCTCCATTCCCCTAGTGTCCCTCTGTACAGGGGAAATGATCAAATGGCAGGAAGTAGATGTCATGTCAGGAGCAGTCAAACCTACATCCCTACATGGAGAATAAGTTATCCATCTGCTACATCTGTTTTGTTTTGTTTTGCTTTGCTTTGCTTTGTTTTGTTTTGTTTTGCTTGGTTTGAGACAGGGATATTCTGTTATCCCTGGGTGTTGGCCGTGCTTTGTAGACCAGGCTAGCCTTGAACTCACAGTGACCCTCCTGCCTCTGCTTCCCGAGTGCTGGGATTAAATGTGTGTGCCACCACAACTGGCCTCATCTGCTGCATCTGAACAGGAGGTCAAGGTTCTCTGCTTGCAATCTCCATGGTTGGTAAAACAGTTTGCACAGGTTTTCCAGCCCTGATAGTCTCCTGGGGGAAGTCTTGACATCACTATCCTCAACATTCATTTCTCAACACAGCTCTTCACTCAGAGTATGGCTGTGAGTCCCAGGATATGTCCTGCTTCCCCTCTGGATAGAGTCTCTCAGAGGACATATGTGTTGGGCTCATATCCATGTATATGTGAGTATATAGCATATGTATCTTTCTGGGTCTAGGTTATCTCATTCAGAATGATCTTTTCCAGTTCCATCCATTTAGCAGCCAATTTCAAGATTTCCTTGTTTTGGTAGCTGAATAATATTCCTTTCTATAAATGTACCACAATTTCTTTATCCATTCTTTGAGGAAGGGACATCTACATTGTGTGCCAATTCTGAGTATTACAAATAAAGCTGAGAGGAACATAGGTGAGGCATGAACATGCATGGGGCTTGGGAGGCCAAATGAGAGTAGCATTCAACAGGATTGGGATTATAGGTGTTTTCAAGGTGACTTTTAATTGCCTTCAAGTGAACGCAGGTCACTTACACAGGTTCCTTAAGTATTCAAATAGAGCTGTAATACTATTAAATCATCTGTGGGAATCATTCACACCCCTCCATAGTGCAGGGAGTTCATAAAAAAGTGTTACTTTCTTTGGTTAACATTTGATGTGACTGTGCATTCAAGCCACATTGAAACTCATTTACCAGCCGCAAGTCTGTTTATACATGTTCCTATGACCACCCTACTTCTTGGCTTACACTGTGTACCCTTGGTGTACTTTTGTGCAGTATATTTATTTCATTTAATTTCCGATACATAGCAAAGTGTTTGTCAGCACACTGGGTCTCTTTTTTATCTATCTCACCCTGTCTGTGTATCTATCTACCATCTTCCCATCAACCCATCAACATATCTGCTTCTAGGATGAGTGCAGTGATTGAAGGAATACTACAGCAGGGAACTTCTGGCAATCTGTCCCTGGGTGACTTCAAAATGACTTCAGTGACAGTCAGCCCTTGAACTAGCAGTTCCTGTAGCTCCAGCTCTCCATGTAGCTTTGCTTACATGTATGTGCACACATCTTTGGCCTTCATGTAATGGTAGATTACCTTAAGAGTGTATGTTATTCCTTTCAATGGAATGCCTGCATAAAGTGTCATGAAAATTTTCCCTGTTGTTTAATGGTTTACTGACTATTCACCACAGTTCTACTGGTGCCCAGTTTGTCTTTGCTGCTGCTGTGCAATCAACGCTTGCCTATAATGTTTCAAAACAACCTGTAAATCCACTGTACAGACCACTGAAATGGGCCAGCATATGGTACTTTTCATACGTGGTACATGCAAATAATATGTATATTAAGTTTGAATTCTGTGAGGTTCAACATGAATAAATGAAATATAACCAAATCAGCCAATAAAGTATCTTAAAAAGTAAAAGTCTAGACATCCTGGCTTATATTTTAACCTGGATTTTGGGAGAATCCCAAATACTTCTGCAAGTCACAGTAGAGTGTGAGCTACACATTGATACTTTGCCTCAGCAAACAACAAACCCCAGAGGGAAAGTGTTAATGTGTCTTATCGGTCTGAGTTTATTTGACCCCATCTGCTAACTAAGTTTTAGTCCTGGATGCTTCTAGACTCCATACAGTATAATCTAGGCCTAGAGTGCTTTCAGCCTATGAGACTTATTGCTTACTATGATCACACTATCTCTTTTTTTCTAAACTCTGGCTGGCTGCTTTCAATCAGTTGTTCTTGCTGAAATTCCTCTCCTAGTCTCTCAATCTGAAATTTCACTCTTCCTCTTTCTAAATTGCTCTTCTTTACCTCATAGTAACTTTGGAAATGTATTGTGAATTATGGATCCTTCTCAATCTCTGTTTTGTTTTGTGTTCAGCTATGTATAGCTTCCTCTCACTGTAATCGGTCTCTACAAAACTCTCCTAGTTAAACTGCCTGTGAGTTCCACAAACTGACCTGTGATGAATTGCCTCTCACCTAGCTGAGTCTCCTGAACTGACTGAAAAGAACTGACTAGAACTCAGACATCCATGATGCCTGAGAGCTGGGATTGATGGAGTGCTTCACGATACCCTGGAGCTAAGCTTTCCTTTACCTGAAACTTGCTTTATTCTGGCTTGGCCTTGAACTCAGACACCTATTTGTCTGTCTCTTGGAGTTAATGTAATTTCTGAATTCCAGCTGGCTTAAAAAGAGTTAGAAGAATTTTGGATGTGATCTCTTTCCAGTGTAGCCATGTTCTGATTTGAAATTTCTGTATACAGGTGGAGTCACTATCATAGTGGAGGGTGGGCTCTGTTTTCAGTACTAAATCTACTATGCAGTGGGCCACTCTTATTATTCTCTGTTTACCACTGCTGTATGTCATCATAAGCTACACAGAGGTTTGAAGTCCATATTAGCTCTGTTACTGAGCGTCAGCAAGGCATTTTTGATAAATTTTGTACTAATTTGATAATGTAGTTAACTTTAATCCTTTTGTAGGTATCAAGACATCTTCACATGACTTAGCAAAGTAAACTTGGGCCTTCCATGACACAGGTTTCCAGCACAAGTAAGAAGAGAGATGAAGCTTCCATATTCATCCAGGTGGAAGTAACTAAACTTCCAGGAAACACACTTCATGGATCCTGGGTTGGAGTAAAGATAGTGCATCCTCTCAAAACAAAATCCAACAGCAGCTCTCTGTGGCCTCCTATTCATTATATGGCCAACCAGTGACCAAACAATCCATGATCAGGACTTTGTTATAGAAGATCTCTGGAACAACTGTGGGACTATAAAGGATCTCATTTTCCGGGGAACAAGACTTAGGGTCTAGATGCTCCATGTACAAATAGCATGATAGTGGTGGTATCATGGCTGAAGAGCAGTTGCCAAAATTATCTAAGGCTGAAGAGGCAAATCCCCATCAAGAAGTGAGGAACTACATGAGTGTTGTAGACTATCCTTTATCCCAGTCTAAAGGAGGCAAAATCATGTGGATCTCTGGGAAGTGATGGCCACATTGCTCTAGGTAGAGAAACTCTGTCTCAGTTTTATGAAGAGAGAAAAAAGGAGGAGTATCAGCCATGTGAATATAGAGCAGTAAACGTGGGCAGTGTGCTGCATGAAGGCTCATTTCTTGAGGTGGTCATCAACCAGTGGAGTCCACATTTCTTCTGAGTTGAACCCCTCACAGTGCAGGAGAACCAAGAGTGGCTAAGAAAGAGTTAACTCTGTGGTTCCAAGCAAACCAGGCAGCCCCATAAGGTGGGGCTGCACACAGATTGAAGGTCAGGGTGGGGTGTCAGGTGTGCAAGAGGGGATTAGGGTGTGGTGGTGGGAGTGTCCTGGATGAAGAACCTATTTAAGGCCTGATTCCTACAGTAGAGCTTAGAGCTTGAGGTTGGATCTTCGAAGTCTGGAGAGACTCCTGATATCCAAGGTGAGTTTGCTTGTAAGAATTCTGTGTAAATGAGAATGTGACTGTCTGGAGGATATATTCTTTTCATCAACTAGCTGCCATGAGTAAGAGTTATTCTTTCTCTATATGGTCTTCATCACAAGCTCTTATTTTTTTTTAATTAGCCTGGCCTTCTTGATGATGTAAAATAATACTTTAAAGTGTTAAAATCATCCATGTCATGGCTACCCATGTTGAATATTTGTTTGTTTGCTTTCTTACCTTTTACTAATTGTGTACATCTATGTAATCCAGACTGTCTTTGATCTCTCTGTGGAATCCACAGTTGGAAGGACCTCAGAGATTAACTAATATTCAGTCTTCCAAGTGTGGTATTGAGTGCCAGAATTAAGCAGTGAAAGGGTGTTAAAACCACATGTTTATTATCTATCATCATCTCCACCTCTCCCACACCCACAACCACCACTTTCATTAGCAGCACCCTTCTTAATATTTTATGAAGCATGGTGGTGAATGCCTTTAATCCCAGATCAAGGGAGGCAGAAGCAGGCAGCTTGCTGTGACTTTGATGACAGCCTGGCCTACAAAGTGAGTCTAGGACCACCAAAGAAACAGCGAAACCCAGTATCAAAAAAACAAACAAAGATGAAGAAGGAAAGACAAACACTGGGTATCTGAAGGATACTTTAGTTTAGGCACAATGATCAGTTGAGAAGTAGCTGGATTTTGTTACCTATCTCTCTTTCTGTTTCTCTCTCTGTCTCTCTCTCTGTCTCTCTGTCTCTGTCTCTGTCTCTCTCTCTCTCTCATTGTTGTATTTACTAATTTACTAAGTTTTGATAAAAATGAATGAAGCAGATGTTCACAGGCTCTTGATGTAAGGAAGAACCAGGAGTATTTTTTGAGACAGGGTATCTCTGTGTACCTTGCCTGAATGAGCCTTAGTTTGTAGAGTAGGCTGTAGTGGAACTCACATCTGCCTCCAGAGTGCTCTCATTAATGGTGTGTGCAATTGTGTTCAGCTAAAACAAATCTTTTCGAACTGTGTGTGTACCTGAGACTCTGTGTGATGGCATAGATGTAGGGATGAAATCTGAAGGCACAGATGAAGAGACATTTGCTCTCATTTGCCTCTAGCCATGCCTCCTCATGAAATTTAATCATTTCCGGTTTTCTGCTTTCTTTTAGCTTTGGTCTGTAGGGATGGAGATTGAATTAGGGTCATTTTCATGGTAGACATGGGAAGAGATGAATTAAGAACATAAATTTGTCACCTCCATCCCCTGTTTTTCCCCCTCTGGACAGGATTTGTCTGTGTAGTCTTGGATGTTCTGGAACTCTCTTTGTAGACCAAGCTGGACTCAGACACAGTGAGATCCAAGTGCCTCTGGACTATTGGGATTAAAGACATTTGCCACCACATTAGCTCCTGTTTTTGTCCAATGAAAAGATTTAAGTCCTTTGCATTGCTTATCTCAAAATCAGTCTATCACAGATTGCTTTTTATTTAGTATCAGTCCAGATTAGGAGATAAGTGCTCACCTTTGTGCTGGGGTGAGAGGTCTAGCTACATCCACCAACACTGGTGTCCAGAAGGAGAAATACCTGACCACACCTAGAAACTGATAAACCTGTGTCTTAGTCTTTGGAGTTGGGATTTAAAGGGTGGCAGTAATATACTCTGAGGCAGATACCTTTTGACCCCTTTTAACTGGCATCCACGATAGGTATCCTACAAAATTGGGCTTCCCTAGTCAACATTCTATAGCCTTTTAACTCTTGCAGATGTCTTTCTACAGCACTTTTTAAACTGTTATCCCATGAAACCTCTAATGGTAAGGCACAAAGTCTGCATTTGTTGTCTTTTAAACTTGGAGGAAAACGGACCACTAATGTTGTCTGCTGTAACCTCCCACTGGGTATGTACATTAAAAGCAAAGATGAGTACACTCAGCTTGGCCAATTGGAAACTAAAGAACACATCTTTCAGATTCAAGAGAATATATACTTGTTTCACTGGAAGCATCAGATTCAGGAGAATCAGAGTTTGCAGGTTTCTTAATAGGCTGGGGAGCCGTTTTCCAGGGTGACTGGCTGGGAATCAGGATGTGTGTGTGTGTGTGTGTGTGTGTGTGTGTGTGTGTGTAGGAGTTAGTGCAGGAAGGAGCTGCGGTGACCTTTTTATGATTAGAGTCACACCTTCTATTTCTTTCTAAACTCTGGGTGGCTGCTTTAAATCAGCTGTTCTTGCTGAAGCTCCTCTCCTAGTCTTTCAGTCTTAATTTTCTCTCATCCTTTTTCTCAATTTTTCTTCTTTGCCTCATAATATCTTTGGAAATAGGTTATGAAATTATGGATCTTTCTCATTCTCTGTTTTATGTTCAGCTATATATATCTTCCTCTCTCTGAATCCTGTCTCTACAAAACTCTACTAGTTAAACTGCCTGTGAATTCCAGAAACTGAACTGCCAGGAACTGAACGACAATTCACCGCCTCTCACCTAGCTGAGTCACCTGAACTGACTGAAAAGATCTAACCAGAATCAGACCTCCATGATTGCCTGAGATCTTGGATTAATGGCTTGTGTCACCACACCCTGGACATGAGATTTTCTTATCTAAAACTTGCTTTATTCTGGGCTGGCCTTTAATTGGAGATCTATTTGTTTGTCTCATGGGATTAAAGTTTTTTCTGCATTCCAACTGGATTAAGAAGAGCTAGAAGATTTTTGGATGTTATCTTTTGCCAGTTCAGCCATGTTGCGAATTGAATTTTCACTGTACAAATGGGGTCAATATCAGAGTGTAGAGTGGGCTCTGTTTTCAGTACTAAATCTACTGTGCAGTGGGGCATACTTATTATTCTCTAACGAAAACTGCTGTTTGTCATCATAAACTACACAGAAGCTTAATGTCCAGATTAGCTATGTCTCTGAGCCTCACCAAGACATTTTTGATAAATTTTTTACTAATTTGATAGTGTAGTTAACTTTAATCCTTTTGTAGGTATCAAGAAATCTTGCCATGACTTAGTAAAGTAATGTAGGTCTTCCATGACATAGGTTTCCTGAACAAGTAAGAAGATAGATGAAGCTTCCATATTCACCCAGGTGGAAGTGATTAAACTTCCAGGAAACACATTTCAGGGAGGCTGGGTTGTAGTAAAAGCAGTGCATCCTCTCCAAAAATACAACAGCAGCTCTCTGTGGCCTCCTATTCATTATAGGGCCAACCTGTGACCAAACAATCCATGATCAGGCCAATGTTTATAGAAGATATAAGCTACTGTGGGGCTGTAAAGGATCTATTTATCCAGGGAACAGGATTTTGTGTCTAGATAATCCACGTAGAAATAGCATGATAGTGGTGGTATCATGGCTGAAGAGTAGTTGCCAAAATTATCGTAGGCTGAAGAGACAAATCCCCATCAAGAAGTGAGGAACTACACGAGTGTTGTGGACTATCCTTTATCCCAGTCTAAAGGAGGCAGAAGCAGATGGATCTCTGGGAAGTGATGGCCGGAGTGCTCCAGGTAGGGAGACTCTGTCTCAGTTTTATGAAGAGAGAAAATAGGAGGATTATCAGCCGAGTCAATATAGAGCAGTGACGTTTGTCAGTGTGCTGCATGAAGGCTCATTTCTTGAGGTGGTCATCAACCAGTGGAGTCCACATTTCTTCTGAGTTGAACCCTTCACAGTGCAGGAGAACCAATAGTATTTGGCTAAGAAAGAGTTAACTCTTGTGGTTTCAAGAAAACCAGGCAGCCCCATAAGGTGGGGCTGCACACAGATTGAAGGTCAGGGTGGGGTGTCAGGTGTGCAAGAGGGGATTAAAGGTGTGGTGGTGGGAGTGTCCTGGATGAAGAACCTATTTAAGGCCTGATTCCTGCAATAGAGCTTAGAGCTTGAGGTTGGATTTTCGAAGTCTGGAGAGCCTCCTAATATCCAAGGTGAGTTTGCTTGTAAGAATTCTGTGTAGATGAGAATGTGACTGTCTGGAGAATGTATTCTTGTCAACATCTAGCTGCAATGAATAGGAGTCTCTCTTTCTCCCCATGGTCTTCATCACAAGCTCTTGTTTGTTTTAATTAACTTGGACTTCTTGATGATGTAAAATAATATTTTAAATTGTTAAATCGCATCCATGTGATGGCTACCCATGTTGAATATTTGTTTGCTTTCTTACTTTTTACTAATTGGGTAAATCTATATATTCCAGACTGTCTTTGATTTCTCTGTGGAATCCATAGTTGAAAGGACCTCAGAGATAAAGTAATATTTCATCCTTCCAAGTGTGGTATTGAATGTTGGAAAGCCGCAGTGAAAGGGTGTTAAAACCACATGTTTATTATCTATCATCATCTCCACCTCCCCCCACCCCCCACAACCACGGCTTTCAGCAGCAGCACCCTTCTTATTATTTTATGAATCATGGATTCTCTGAGAAGACTTGGATAAGTCTGAAACTTTCTCTGGCCACTCACCTGGCTTCAAATTCATATATCCATATTCAGCTGCCTCCTTAGTGTTGGGATTAAAGTTGTAATTCAGCATATCTTCCTCCAACTGCTTGTTCTTCAAATTCAATGTTAAAATTTTTGGTATGGTGTAAATATTAGTCATTCGATTTTGTTGTTTGAGAAAACGTTTATTTGAAGATGACACCCACAAAGTTTAAGCTCCATAAAAATGGAACCAATGGCAGAACAAAGGTGCAATGTAAGAAAACATAATTTTGTACATGTTACTTTTATGTTGAAAAACACTGGGTAGGCTGGGCATGGTGGTGAATGCCTTTAATCCCAGCACTAGGGAGGCAGAGGCAAGCGTTTTGCTGTGAGTTTGATGACAGCCTGGTCTGCAAAGTGAGTGTAGGACCCCCAAAGAAACAGAGAAACTCAGTATCAAAAGCAAACAAACATGAAGAAAGAAAGACAAACACTGGGTATCTGAAGGATAATTTAGTTTAGGCACAATGATCATTTGAGAAGTTGCTGGATTTTGTTACCTCTCTCTCTCTGTCTATCTGTCTGCCTGTCTGAATCTCTCTCTCTCTCTCTCTCTCTCTCTCTCTCTCTCTCTCTCTCTCTCTCTCTCCCCACCCCCCGACCTTCCCTCCCTCCCTCCTTCACTCTCGCTATTGTATTTACTAATTTACTAATTTTTGATAAAAATGAACGAAGCAGATGTTCGCAGCCTATTTATGTAAGGAAGAATCAGGAGTATTTTTTTTTGAGATAGGGAATCTCTGTGTACCTAGCCTGAATGAGCCTCAGTTTGTAGACTAGGCTATAGTGGACCTCACATCTGCCTCCAGAGTACTCTGATTAATGGTGTGTGCAATCATGTTCAACTAAAACAAATATTTTCGAACTGTGTGTGTACCTGAGACCATGGGTGATGATATAGGGGTAGGGATGAAGTCTGAAGGCACAGCTGTAGCAGATGATTGCTCTCATTTGCCTCTAGCCATGCCTTCCTCACAAAATTTTATCATTTCTTGAATTATCTTCTCCGTTTGCTTTGGTCTTTGGGGATGGAAATTGAATTAGGGTCATTTTCATGGCAAGCAGGGGAAGAGATGAATTAAGAACATAAACTTTTTACCTCCATCCCCTTTTTTTCCCCATCAAGACAGGGTTTGTCTGTGTATTCTTGGCTGTTCTGGAACTCTCTTTGTAGACCAAGCTGGCCTCAAACTCGTTGAGATCCAACTGCCTCTGGACTATTGAGATTAAAGGCATTTGCCACCACATTAGCTCCTGTTTTTGTCCAATGAAAAGATTTAAGTCCTTTGCATAGCTTATCTCAAAATCAGTCTATCACAGATTGCTTTTTATTTAGTATCAGTCCAGATTAGGAGATAAGTGCTCACCTTTGTGCTGGGGTGAGAGGGCTTGCTACTTCCACGAACACTGGTGTCCAGAAGAAGAAATACCTGACCGCACCTAGAAACTGATAAACCTGTGTCTTAGTCTTTGGAGTTGGGATTTAAAGGGTGGCAGTAATATACTCTGAGGCAGATACCTTTTGACCCCTTTTAGCCTGCATCCAAGATAGGTATCCTACAAAATTGGGCTTCCCTAGCTCACACTCTATAGCCTTGTAACTCTTGCAGATGTCCCTCCACAGCCTGTTTATAATCTGTTATCCCATGAAACCTCTAATGGTAAGGCACAAAGTCTGCATTTGTTGTCTTTAAAACTTGGAGGAAAACGGACCACTGATGTTGTCTGCTGTAAGCTCCCACTGGGTATGGATATTAAAAGCAAAGATGGGTTCACTCAGCTTTGCCAGTTGGAAGCTAAAGAACACATCTTTCAGATTCAAGAGAATATATACTTGTTTCATTGGAAGCATCAGACTCAGGAGAATCAGAGTTTGCAGGTTTCTTAATAGGCTGGGTAGCAGTTTTCCAGGGTGACTGGCTGGGAATCAAGATATATATCTGTGTGTTTGTGTGTGTGTGTGTGTGTGTGTGTGTGTGTGTGTGTGTGTGTGTGTGTGTGTGTCTAAACTGGAAATATGGATGAATGAAATTCACTTTTTTGTTTTCAGGTCCCTTCAAGTCCATTTCTTATTATTTGTTCAGCATTGAGGTAGCTGAATTGGTTAGTTGAAAAATTATAGGATCTTAGTGTTGAGTCATTCTTGGATGTGTAGGTTTTGCCCATACCTCTCTTGAGTATTTGATGCAACTCTGAGAGATATTAAATCTGTATATATTTTTGTAGCAGAACATTTATCTACCAGGTTTTTTGTTATAGTAGTTTGTGTGCATTGTTTTCTTTTGTGTGTGTGTTTTGACGGCTGGTAAAATGTCAGAATTGTTCTGGGTATATGTAAGTCTAATTGCATCCGTATTTCTTTTGTGCAAGGTGTTTTATCTTATGCAAAAGATCTTGCCTCATTTGGTTATCTGTTGTTAAACACTCTTTGCTCTACCATCCTGATACTACATTGGATTTTCAGGATCACAGTGTAGATTGAGACTTTCAGTATGAGATCTTAGATTAAAAAAAAACACAAAACTTGTTTTGGGATTACCTATATCAGATAAGAATAACAGTTACACAGAAGGAGAATTACAGGCACCAAAAACAAGGTTATAGTGGTAGAGTTTCCCTTAACTATAGACTTCAATGGATCAGGTCTTTGTTTTAGGGTAGAAAGGGGGCGCTGGATACAGCCTATATTTTACAACTGGATTGGCACTTCCATCATGGACAAAGATTGCTGAAGTCAGAGCTTCAAAGAACAGAATGCTGTTACAGAGCAGGTTGCGTTGGACAAACTTTATGATCAAATGCTTGATATTTTAAACAGCAAAGGCTACTCAAATACAGAAACAAAAGATATGTTTTCTTAAAGATATATCTGTACTGTTCTGTAATTTAATATTTGTGTTCTTTCACTTTTTTCCTTTGGGTTTTTCAAGACAGGTCTTCTCTATGTAACTGTCCCTGACTTCCTTGTGTTCTTTCACTTTAATCTTTTTCTTGAAGATGTATAATTCTGTGACATTTTAGAATGGGAGAAATACAATTCTTGAGGAACAGCAACAATAACATCTGCTTTTTCAAGAAGGGATGAGAGAACCCTGAGCTATTGCGTAATTTGCTATGTTCTCATGACAGATATTCCTACCCTTGACAGAGCATTTTTCTTCCTATTGAGTCAAATATTGTTGCACTTTCCATAGTTTCTTGTTTTTATTTTTTGAAACATATTTTTAACGTTACTGTCATATAATCATGAAACCATTTCTAAAATAAATCTGAGTAGATTTTGACCTTTTATTATATATCTTTTCTCTTTCTTACTTGTAGCTTTTGTACATCACCAAGTATTGAAACACATTCAGAAGTCACAAGACAGATACTAAATTGGCAGAACTGAATCTTCCTGATGAACCTAACCAAAATGTCTTCACAGCTCAGAAAAACCTTTAAGCCTGAGTCACCACCAAATGACCTTGAAACAGACAATCTAGAGTCCATTCCAAGCTGGGGTTCTGTTGTGAATTCTAGAGAAGACAACTCTAACTCGCCAAGTCCTCAGCTGAACTTTTCCCCAAATGACAATGGCTCTTTGGCAAAGCAAGAGCTACAAAGACTCTGGGAGATATTCACCTCATGGTTGCAGCCAGAAAAATGGAGCAAGGAGCAGATGATTTCTCAATTGGTCTTTGAGCAGTTTCTCAACAGTGGGCACTACAAGGACAAGGATGCCTTAACAGAGAAGTGGATATCAAGTGGGGAAAACATGGAGAGATTCATGGAGGGTCTGACTGATGAGTGCTTGAAACCTCCTGTCATGGTGAGTACCTGGGTGAGAGATGACTAAATTGGGAGGAAAGACAGTCATTGGGATTTGGGGAAAACAGGAAGGCTAGGCTGTTTGTGTTACTAGTGAAATCATCCTCATCCCAGTTCAGAGAAATCATATGCCTTTAACTTCCCAGGTGCTAGATTGAAAATTTAGGATACCTTATCTTTTAGTTGTGAGCCTAGACTTTAATGACTTAGCCAAGAGTTTTGAGTGACTGTTGAGGCAGCAAACTGTCTCTGTCATCTACTCATTGGGGAAGCTCTCAATGTGCAGGCCTTGAATAATCATGAAATTAATTTTTTATTCCTTCTCAAGTCTCTGATGTGGTTAAGAACAGATAGTATACTTTTCCAAGTAAGCTTAGGGGTTAAGATATTTTCTGTTCTATATAGGTGTTTCAAGTTGACAATGATGAGCTCTGATAAATTTTGATTTACATTTAGACTTTTTGATGCTCCAAGATTCTGATTTTTTTCAAAGCTGCCAAATACAAAAAGCCAAAACTCTGAATGTAACATTTATATAATTCCTGGTTGTTTTGTGGTGCTTCTTGCTGTAAGTAGCTTATTGTATATATGTATAAGAGCATAAATGTCTATGTGAAAAAATTTAGAAAGATAAAAATATGGGGTACAACAACCTGCTGCTTATTTGAATGTTCTGATGTATAAGAGAGTTATCATTTTATAATTTGTGTTATTCCACATTTTCAAGCCTTTGTGCTTTAAGTTTAGAATTTCGTGAATGAAACTGAATTCCCCGTAATCTTCCACAGTGTTCATTCACGTTCCACAGAGCAGAGGCAAAGTTCTCTTAAGGAGTCCAATGTAAATGTTGCACTTATTTCAATCAGAAGAGAATTCTGTTAATTACACAATAATAAATACACAACCCAATAAACCAATGTTTTGATGATAAAGTTATTTATGGTCTACGGAGGTTGTGTAGATTAGTAATCAGTAGCAAGGACAAACAATTATATGGGCTAGAAATAAAACCCACTGACCCAAATGTATGAGGGACATTGACACACAGAGAGAAATAGAGAAAGAGACAGAGACAGAGACAGAGACAGAGAGATACAGAAAGATAGAGACAGAGAGACAGAGAGACACAGAGAAAGACAGAGACAGAAACAGAGAGAGAAGCCACTGATGACTAATGACTAGGGGGTGTTGAAAAAGCCTCAGCTATCTCTGAGTATGAATAAAAGACAACAGGTAGCCTGGAATACTAACACTCAGCTAGTAGAGAACAAGACTAAAAACCTTAAAGATCCCTGATAGAAAATAGCAATTACAGATCACAGGCTGAAGCCAAAGGAAGAGCTTCCTCTAGAATAGTAACAATCACAGAGAAACAATGAAGGGAGTTCAAGGGTTCTGGGCACAAAATAACAGATATCAATCCTAGAGCCAACTGAGAAATGAAAACAAGGACTAAGAAATCAACAAAAAGAAAAATGTCATCCGTAGAGACACTTTTCTGTAGTTGAAAGGACAAACTTTATTAGAACAGACACACAGCTCCCTTGAATGGATTAGGGAGGCTCATCCAGAGCAGGTGACCAAAAGGGATTCTGTGTCTGAGATGCTAAAGGGTGCTCTATGCAATCCAGCTCTTCAGAATTCCACTAGTTATGCATGTTCCAACCCAGCCTTGTTCTCTTCCCCCAATGCTCGATATGTTGGAATCTTTCCAGAATGTTTGGTGGATGGGACACAATGCCTGGAACAAGGGTCAGCCTTCCTACTTTCAAGATTGGCAAAGTTTCTTATGGTCCCCCTTCAATGTACGGAGCAGTTGAAGAAAATATTTTTTCCAAAGCTCCACAGGCGACTCACATTGTGTTTCTCTCCGGAGACTGAGTCAACAACATGAGCAAACACAGTGTCAATAGTGACTCGAGAGTACAGAACTTATGAGTGCCAGGATAATATCCTTAGAGATAGGGTTAAGAGAGACGAGCTAACCCACAATCTAATGATTCTGCACAAACAGGTTAAGGGCAGGTATTACATCATCCACTGGTTCTTTGACAATGGTCACTTGGTTTTTGATTACAGGTCCATGTCTCCATGCAGGGGCAGGAAGCCCTCTTCTCTGATCATCTTTCCTTAAAACAAGTCATCAGTGAATTTAAAGAACAGCAATCAGCAATGTCTGCAACAGGAGAGGACGGAATCACACCCCTTCAGACGCCACATGGCAGGATCATCGCAACAGGTGAGTGTGGATACTTGAAAGATAGGGATGTTGTGTGAGATCACTTCTGGGGTACAGTTTCATAGACTGTCTTAATTCCACAGGATATGAAGACACTCAAGATGGCTACAAGCACTCCCAGCACACCAGTGAAGTAAATAGTGGTGTTTATAGTCTAGAAAATGAGAGGGATCCCCTTCTTATTATCCAAGGATATCAAAATCCTGAGCCTGAAGAAGGAGATATTTTTTGTGGAATCCCCCACGGAACCAAAGGGACAAAGCAAGGCTCCTCCAGGCACCAGGATCAGTCCCTCTGGGAAAGATTTCCTGAAGCTGTACCCATGGAGTCACAAGCAGGATTGTCCTCCAGGCTAGACCACACTGAAGACAATGAAGATGGCTGCAACGCTTTCTGGAATGCTACTGAAGTAAATGCTGGTGCTTGGAATACTGGAAATGAGATAGACCCCCTTCTCACTATTCAGACAGAAGATGCGGAGACTGAAGAGAGATGCTTTTCTCATGGAGACCTTGACGAAGCTACAAGAGGGAGTCAGGGCCCCTTCAGGTCCCTAGGAGAGTCACAACGTGGACCTTCTCCTGAAGATTTCGCAGTGGAGGTGTTAATGCTCCTCTCTAAGCCACAGTGGCCTCCCTCTCAGTCTGTCTCTCTGTGCCAGAATCTTGAGGCCAACTCCACAGGTACAGGTCAGCAGGAGAGACTCCACAGAGACCTGAAAACACACACTTGTGATGAATGTCCCCAAACCTTCAAATATCGGTCTAGACTTTTAGCCCACCAGAGAAAACATAGGAACGAGAGGACATTTTTCTGTCCCTCGTGCCATAAAGGCTTTTATAACCACTCAGACCTTGGAGTTCATCAGGTCATCCACAAGCAAGAGAAGCCTTTCACATGCAGCACATGCAGAAGGTCCTTCAGCCACAAAACCAACCTGCATGCTCATGAGAGGATTCACACAGGAGAGAAGCCTTATACCTGCTCCCTGTGTAACCGTAGCTTCCGACAGTCATCCACCTACAACCGGCACCTGAGGAACTGTCACAAATGATACTGAACTCTAAATCTTCCCAGTCCAAGGCCAGCACAGCTTTAGCCTCGAATTCTCATCTGTACATGAAGAGACACATCACTTGTAAACAACAATTAGCCAGTGAAAATGTAACATGAACCTTCTGGGTTATTCCTTCCACCCATAGTTTGTCCCATTTGACTGCCACGTGAGGGCAAAGAAGGTGAGTCATTTGTCAGAACACACTGACTCCCTGAGGAAGCTCACCTGTGTTCACATACTATGCAGAAATGTTGGGGGTGAATGATGTTTTCCCCTGATGTGCTTGGTGTAGACTTTGATCAAGTCACCAGGATTCTTCAAACTCATGGAGATTCACTAGCCTTTATCTCCCCTAGTTCTGGGGTTATAGGTCTGTGCCACCATGCACAGTTTTATGTTTTAAAGCATATTTATTTAGTCATTTATTATGTATAGAGTATTCTGCCAGAATCTGTGCCTCCAAACCAAAGGATGGAAGCAGATCTCATCATAGATTGTTGTTAGTTTTCATGTTGCTGCTGGCAATTGAACTCAGGACCTTTGGAAGAACAGACAGTGCATTGACCTCAGAGAAATCTCTCTAACACCATGAACAGCTATACGAAACCATGTTTGATGCACCTGTCCAGGACTGAGCCCTGAAACCCCGGCAAGCATACCAGCAGCTGTCCATGCACAATGTTCTTCCTTCCCCACAGCTTTCAGTTCCCAGGTCCTAAGGACTTGGGCCAGCAGATTTCAGCAGAGCTGCAGGGAGGTTGTGGTGCTAAGAGAAAGATTTGTGCAATGAAAAATTCTTTTGCATAGTGCTCAAAAAGGGTAAGAAATGATCTCAGACACCATTTCCTAACTGAAAGGTGCTACTTCAGAAAGTGAAGAAGTTGGACTGTGAAGGAAACTGTTTGACACTGTTGTGTAGACTGTAATCTAAGGCAAAGAGCAGGCACAGACATTGATGCTGACATAGGCAACAGTCAGAAGTTGACCTGATGCTTAATATTTTGACATCAGTTACTAAGTTTTCCTCTGTAGACATCAACTCTTGCAAAGCAGCCTCAGAAACCCCAGGACCTGCACATCTCCCTTCCAGAGGGAAATGAAGAGACACTGGAGGCTGGATGTCCAGTAAACACAGGCACAGCTCCCAGCACCAGAGCAAGGATACCCTCATCTGAAGTTAATGACCCTCTCCAGCACCCTGTTGCAAGTCAAGTGGAAGATATTTCTAGCACTAATTTGCAAAAGATCACAATCTCAGACCAAAAGGAACCCTCTTAGGGGTGAGACTCATGAGAATTGTCATTACATAGAAGTGCTAGAAATATGAGTCAGAAACCCACTGCCCACTCCTCATAATTTTAAGGCCAAAGTCTTAACAATACATCAGAATGACTCATCAATTCACTATCAGAGAGGCCAGTCTACTGTTTCCTCAGAAGTACAGCGATGCAGGCATGGAATCATGTTGATGACATGACAGGAGCATGCCTCCTTCCACTCCTCCATGTGCCTGCACAGCTGCTCTCTATAGGAGAGTCACTGGCACTGCAGAAACAGCAGATGAAGAATGGTTATACTATGAGTACTGAGTCTTCAACCCCATCAGAGTCTTAAGAAGGAAATATTATCTAATATGTATGAAGTGAAGGCAAGCAGCATACAGAAGTACAGAAATTCCAGAGGCAGTTGACTACCTGGAGGGTCTGTAATGATGGGGCATCCAGTGTTTCTCCTGCAGCACAGGACATCGGACACACATTTCTGTGAATCAGGAATTTTGAAGGACTTGTGTATCGAATATCTCCAAAGTTGAATAGGTTATTTCCCAGTGTCCTGCTTCTTCATAGATTGGACAGTCACACTGCTATCAGCAGTAGAAATAAGAACAGTTTTCTTCCATTGGCTTTATATGCCACATTTGTTTCTTTGATGCTCACAATCTTCCCTGAAGTAGATTGGAATATTTATATCTGAATCTCCTCATGATTTTTGAAATAAAATTCTTTTTACATATCGTTTTCAATTAATTAATTCACAGTACATCTAAATTGTTATCCATCCCTAGAATCCTCCCATTTCTCCCTCCCTCCCGCTTACCTCCTACTCCCCACCTCTATGACTGTGATTGGGGAGAACTTCCTCCCCATGTCTAGACTCATAGGGTATCAAGTCTCTTCTTGGTCGCCTGTAATCCTTTACCTGATTGCAGATAGAAAGTCAGACTAAATTTCATATCATGCATGAAATCATCAATACCTAGGTATGATCTTCCTGCTGGCTTGTTACCTCCTGGCTGACCAAAGAAATATGGCTCCCATTGTTTGCTGCAGGGCCTCGAGTTGACAGGTCCCTAATTTCATTAACCAATGGCAAGAGGTTACTTCTTATGTCTCTCTTGTATCTGCAATCCTTAAACCAATGATTTCCCTTCACACTGCAGCTACAATACCCTGGAAATCTTGACATACCGTTACCATTATGGTCCTAATCTCCTTGTACTCTTCTGTGAATATCTACTTCTCAAGAGTCAATATACACCTGTTGCTTTGAGGTCTGGTGCTTTTAAATATATATATTGCAAATGGCCAAATTCAACACAAGTAAGGCACTGGGTATCTTGATATATGAGATCTCTAGCTAAGACTTGTCCTACAATATTGGTATTATGCTCCTGCAAAACAATATCAGTCATGTCTCTTATCGGTTGATCTATTGGTGCTGTTTTAATAACTTAATTACTTTCTGACATTCACTATTAGCATTTTCAAATGCCATGGTCTTTATCAATTCCTATCTGGCATCAGAGTGTAGTTGACAGCTGAAGTCAATCTCAGTAAAAAGTCTGGGAACGTCTCTCCACGGCCTGGTATTGCCTTAGTTAAGGAAATAAATCACTGCCATGGATCCTCAACCATTTCCCAAACTATTAAAGATGCAATGCAACATGCTTCTATCACAATGTTGTCAGGATTTTTATCAGCTGGCAAGAGATAGTTCCCTTTGTAGCTGACAAACACCTCCTGTCCTTTCATAAATCTTGTTTCAGCAGGCAAACACTGCAGGATCTCACAGCAGTCTGTTTCACATGCCAGACTTGGGATAAACTAACATGTTTACATCCACTACATGTTTTCCTAAATTTTTTGTTTATTTGGTTGCTTTTTGTTTGGTTTATAAAATTCTTTTCCTTTATGCATTTTACGGACTAATCACAGTTCCTCTCCCTGCTCTCCTCCCATTCCTTCCCTCACCTCCCACTCCCACTGTGCTCTGAGACACGAGATCTCCCATGGGATATCTACAGTACTTGGCATATCTAGTTGGAGTGGGACTAGGCACATCTCCTATTTTCCACAGACAATGTGACTGAATTAGGAGAAAGAGATTTACAGGCAGGCAACACAGTTATATACAACCCCTGTTTCTGTAGTTAAGATTTTTCATGTAAAGACTATCTGCACTTCCCTTATATATGTCTAGAGGGCATAGTAGAATCACAAGCATGCTCTTTGAGTGGAAATTGAGTCACTGTGGACCCACATGAGTCAATCGTGTATCTCCTTGACATCTCTGGCTCCTTCAACTCTTCTCTCTGTACCATAAGATTTCTGTGTAAACTATTGTCTGGGTGTGTATCTCTGCATCTTTTCCGTAAGCAGCTGGGTGAAGCATTTCAGAGGACAGTTCTGCTGCTGTCTTGTCTCCAAGTATAGCAGAGTATCATTAAGAGTGTGAGGTGTGAGCTAACTCTCATGGCATGTGGGCCAAGTTTGACCATTCATAGGCTGGCTGCTTTCCTTAATCTCTGCTCCATCTTTATACGTGTACATCCCAATGGCAGGCAGTACAAATTGTAGGTCAATGGTTTTGTGGGTGTGTTGGTGTCCCCATTCCTCCAATGCACGTCTTGCTTTCTTCCAGTTGGTAGCTGTTTCAGCATCCATATCTCCTACTGCTAAGGGTCTTAACGTGAGTCATCATCATAGACCCTGGGCATTTCTGTTGTGACAGTGTTATAGCTCCTCTAAGTGATACACCCACATGTTGATTTCATTTCTCCATCCAATCCTTTGCATGATCAGTACTTTCTGTTCCTCACCCACTCCCACATACCTGTCCCCTGTCTCCATTTCCTCCCCACATGACTAATTTCTTTTCCCCTCTTAGTGAGAGCCAGCATTTATGAAGCATTTATGTTTTGTAATGGAAAATGCAGAGAAGACAACCATAAATTTAACTAAAAAACAATTTATTTGAAAAAAAAAAGAGATAAATGACATCTTAGGTATGAATAGAAGTTCATAATAACACAGGCATTTGGCATACATCTGGAATCAGTACTCAGGATGAAGGATGACTGTCATTGGAACCTGAGGGCTACCTTGGTCGGCCTAGGGAAACACTATCTCCAATGTGAGGGTATATTTACGTAATTATCTCATATATTTCAAAATTCTACCCATTGTGACTGGAAAAAGAAAACTCCATGTGAAATTTCTAATTGCTGTCCAAATTATCGATCACCAGCTGGAATTCCAGCAATCAGTGGGATAAAAGCAAACAGTTCACAGAAATTTCAAGGATAGCCATGGGAACACAGAGGTATACCCAGTGTCAAAAAAGCAAACATATCTGAGCGCAGTGGTAACATGTTCCTGTAACCCATATACCTTGAAGGATAAGGGGATGTGTACTAGGGAGATCAGGATGGCATACCATATAAATGATGAAATAAAACCTCAAGCTGGATACAATTATTTGGGCAAGTGAACAAATTCTTCAGTTTGAGAGATTTTCTGAGCTCTACAAATCAATATCTGGGTAAAAAACAAATCTATCAATTTCCCCCGAGCCTGCATCTTCAGAAAGGTCCTGTCTTTTGTGTGATGTGCCTGCCACACCTTCCTTTTTACACTGATTTCTGGGACAGGAACCTGGGTTCTTACGAAAGAGAGTGTGGGGACAATTTGGGCAAAGATGTGTTTTTAGGTCTATAATAGTAGCCAAGTCTTGAAGGACACTCAGGTGGAGTACCTCAGCAGATGGATTTTTGCTTTGAGCAACAACATGTGTGCCTCAGCTACTGCTCTTTCAGTCTTTGCTTCAAGAGGTGTGGATTGACCAAGGAAGGAAGCTACAACCTTGGCTTGCCATCCAGCACCTTTTTGGGGCACTAAGGCTGGCTCCCTCCCAATCCTCATCTCCATGGGTGGAACCATTCAGGCTGGAGCTGAATATTGGTATGGAGTTCTCCCTAAATACTCAGAATCTTCGCTGGCAAAGGCAGTGAAAGTTCAATGGCCATGGGTATTGCCTAATCCAACATGAGCTCCAGGGCAAAAGTGTATTTCTGGCAGTACCCTAAAAACAAGGTGGAAATCTGGTGGATATGTGAGTGATTCAGGTTGAATCCAAGTAGCAGATGTCATGGAGTCTTCACTCTTGGGAGAGGACTCCCAGAGTAGGGAGATAAAAACAACAGATAAAAACATCAACAACAAATTTTCTCTGCCTACAAGATGTTTATGGCCACATATAGTCCCTCTGAGAGACTTCCTTCTGTCAATGATGCTTCTGTGGCTTTTGAACATGTTCCTGATGTACCTTTCCAAGGAAACTATGTGCACTCCCATGATCCAGGCTCTTACTGAATGCCAATAGGAGGAAGGCTACAATTGCTGTAGTATTAATGATTGCAGACTCACAGTTGAGAGGGAGGGACATGAAAGGCTTTGACTTACTGTTCCCTAGCACACTGTTAGCCATGATCAGTAGTTACAGGACACACTAGATCAAGATTTTTAAAAGAAATCCGAGAGTGAAAAGGAATCCATGACGTCAGGCGGTGACAGTGAAACTTCAGCAGCCTCCAAATCACTGAGCTCTTTAAGGAATTGCTGGTCTTTGATGAAAGTGTCATCTTGAACACGTTCTGTGAGTTTAGTTGTGTTGACTGATGGAGTCTTTGTTGGGTTTCCAGCTGCACTTGTGTCTGTTGCGGAAAATGCTGATGAAGCTGTGCAGAAATATAAAGGCTGGACTGAGGCTGGGATTCAGGCTGTAGCTGGGTGTTCAGAGGATGGACATGCTGCTGATAGATCTGGGATTCTTTCTCCTGTTCCTGTGGATTGCCCAGCCTGTGCGAACATCAGGGTTTCACATGCAAGACTCTTATTGTTCTCATCAGGGAAGAAGATGGATTCTGTGTCTGGGAACATACTGGGATGGAATGGAGGAGGAGAGCTGACACGTGATGGTCTCTCCCCCAAGGAAGAAGTGGACTCTGAATCGAAGGACATACTGGATGGGGTGAGTGGAAGAGAGTTGGTGGAAATAGACTGTTTCTGGTAAAAAGAATCTGCACAGACAGAAGCTAGAGGAATCCCAGTGTCTTTGGGGATGGCAGATATGTCACAGGAAGCTTGGCCTTGCTTCCCAAGTGGTACACTAGCCAGGCTGGCAGGTCTGTCGCAGGAAACGTGGTCTCACTTCCCATAAATATTCCCAGGTAGTTTCTCAAGTTTCTTTCGATTCTGCCTAGCTCGCTTATTCTTGAACCATATCTGGAGAGAAAAGGGAAAGCAGAAATCAAAAGAAATTAGCTATATCATTAAGCTCCCAAATAATATGATACTGTGTGAAAATTCTGGCTATTGGTTGCTATGCAACACATATCCCAAATCTCCCACATTCCTGAGCCCAAGAATGATGATGGCAGTTGGAACTGGACATGAAAACCAACAGACTAAGGTAACTTCTAGTAGGAGTTGCAATTGTGATGTCTGACTAAAGTATAAACCTTTCAGATTAGAGATTGAGAAAAGATTTTCAACAACCATAATCTAACCAAGAGATAAATATCATACCTATTTGACAAAATTCACCCGAACAAATCAAATAACCCATTTATAAATGGGGCACATGTACAGATCTACCAAAAGACCATAAATAACAAACCTTGGCATATACCCAAAATATTCTCCTCTTTACTGCATGGCCACTTGTTGCACTGAGTACATTGGAAAGTTAAGTAAGAATGGAAAAAAATATATGGTGCATTTACACAATGGAATACTACTCTGAAATCCAAAAGCAAATCTTCAAATGTTGAGACTGGTGGAACTAAAATGATCATTTTGAGTAAGGTATCTCAGACCCAGAAAGACACCCTTTGTATAGATGCATGGTATTTATTAACTTATATGTGGATATTAGCCCAAATAGATGATCCCTGGGATACTCCAACCTGACATGATATCAGCACTGACAATGGGACTGATAGGAGCATACTGGGTGAGTGGGTGATGAGAGTTGCATGGAAGCGGTGAGCATACAAATAAAAGGAAGTGTTAGGAGCTCTACAAGGGGCCCAGCATATCTGGAACCAAGGGAGCTTGCAGAAAGTCATACAGCAAGCAAGGACATGGCAAGGAGAGAACTGAGACACCATGTTCAGACATAGCCAAGGGTCAAATCATTCTTCATGTTCTCATGGGGGAGGAAAAAAGAAACTGCCTCTGACATGAACTCTGGTGCAAATGATATGATCACTGCCATTTGGTCAGATGGCCTTGAAGGTACACAGAGGAAAGAGATGCATACTATTCTGATGAGAACAGAAAAGCTGAGTTCAGACACTAGGAGAGTTGGGCCCACCCTTCCCCAGGTCTAGGAGAGCAGAGTAGGGCAGAAGAGGGAAGACAGTGAGAACAGAAAGAGAAGAGTGTAGGGATTACATTCAAGATGTACTATGGATAATTACAATATATAAAATAATTTTAAAGATCATTCTTAGTGAGGTAAACTAAAGCCAGGAGGAAACACGTGACATGTACATACTTATAAGCAGCTATTAGAAATATAGTGAAGAACTAAATTCCACAGACCCAATGAAGCTAAGCAGAGTCCAAAGGAAGATGCTTGAAACTCACTCAGAACAAAAAAGACCATCAACATCCACAGTAGATAGGGGAAAGAAGTGATTTGGAGATTTGTGGATGGGTTGGGAAGGATAAAGGGACTGAGGATAAGATTGGCAAAGAGCTGAAGAGGGTGTGTGAGGAGAAGAAAGAGGAGAGAAAACAGAAATCTGGGGAGAGAACATCTCTGGGTAGGGGAGGCAGACAGCAGTGTTGGGTAACTGTCTTCTGAGAGGCTTCAACTATCAACTGATGGGGACATACACAGTAACCCTGGCAACAGGCTGACTTGGAGGACTGCTGTGGATGAGTAGGAGAAAGAATAAAGGGAGCCAGATGGGTGAGAGACCCCATGAAATCCTTCAGAGTAATCTTAGCTGGGTATTCAGACTGAGCCACCCAGCAAAACAGACAGAATGTAGATCTTCTATTCTTTGATAACAAATGTCCAGCTTTGGGCACAATGATGGTCCCCTATCAGAATGAGTAGGGGCTGTCTCCGACTCTGATATCTACTGCTGGGTAATTCTTACTAGCTGAGCTTCCTCATCACTCCCAGGTGGGAAAGTATGTGCTTTGGCCTGCAGTGACTTGAGATAATTGCTGGATTTGTTATGCTTGGGGGCCTCCCCTTAACTTGGAGGAAGGAATCAGAGCATAGCATGGGGAATGGACTGAGGGGAGAGTAGGGAGTCATGGGAAATTTGGGTATAAAGTGGTTAAATAAATAAATTAATGAGTGGAGAAAAGAAGTCAAAACAGTTGCAAACATAACCATGCAAACAACTCCACTAACCTTGTACAACCTGGAACTAATCACAGGAACTCCAAGCAATGTAGGGACACCTGAAATCAAGCATTCAGAGAAGTGTGCCCTTGGCTGGTTAGGGAGTGGCTATCTGACTAGTAGAGAAAAGGAGACACAAGATGGTGCATACCTTGATCTGGTGCTCTGTCACGTGGAAACTCTGAGCCAGTTCCTTGCATTGATCTTTAGTCAGGTACTTGTGTTTATCAAATTTTCTTTGGAGTATCTGGTTTTGTTCTGCGGCAAACACAGTGCGTTTTTTCTTTTGTCTTGGATCATGGAGGGAAACCCATGATTCTGGATGGACTTGAGAAGACATGAGACCTTGTGAACTTGATAGACCTGAGGTACCTGGGGAACACTGGAAGCCCAAATTCACTGGATAAAAAGAGGATGTTTCGCCTGGAAGGAGAGAAGATCATCCGATCATTTGTACATTTTTTTCGGCAACAGAAAACCTTGGGAATCTAGACATCCTGAGACATCATTGAAATTTGTTCTCATTTGGAGACCATGTGGCACAAAATCAAGCTTAGACAAGTGAGGTGCCACATTCTCTATCTCTTACACTCAAACCCCCTGAAAAATTTCTCTAGACTTTCTATACAAAAGTCTCACTCCTGTTCCTTCTCTGGTGAACTGTGCACAAAAGCACTTAAGGATGGCCTGCACTATGGAGTCTCACCAGTACTTGGCCTCTGTCTTTCCTGAACTCTGCAGTTTTCTGGTTCCCGCTGTTCATATATAGAAAAAATTACAAACACCTTCCATATTTTCTTATAACCCTCTACCCATCAAATAGCAGTTTTTGAGGTACCAAAACTTCCAACACAGAAATAAGCTCCAGAATGATTCCAAAGACTTTTCTTCTATGAGATGCCTTTCTCCCTGAAGATGGTAACTCTCCCACCATAGTCATTATATACAGACATGATTAAGGACACCAACTCTCCAGGAATCTAGGAAGTTGTATTTTTCTTTGGTTCCTCCCTGTGTTTGATCACTTCTATATTAACCAGAGCTAAAATATCTTCTTCAGGCAGTAAATGCTAAGATGCACCCATACTTTGGCTTCTCCCACAATCCCTTAGCCATACCCTTCTGTTTGGTGACACTTATATCGTTTCCCACCTCAGAGTGTCCTCTTCTTATTGATTTCACTTCAAGTGCTTTTGATTGTTTTTGAATCAGGGTCTCATCATGTACAATTAGAGCCTGATCTAAAATGCACTATGTAGAGAAGTCTGGCTTCAAACTCACACAGATTGGCTTTCCTCTTCTTCCTGAATGCTACCATTATAGGTATGCTACACCAGGACCTTCAAAATATTAACCATTGTTTACAGAACATGTGCTGCGTGGTATATGAATCATTAATAAAATGTATGCTGACTAAGAGGCAGGTGAATCTCTGTGAGTTCTGGTATAGCTTGCTCTATATAACAGGGAGGCTAAATATCTAATATATCTAAAGGACACCACAAAGTACAAAAAACACACCAAATAACACATTTACAATTGGGGAACATGTATAGCGGGACCTCAGTATCCAGCTATCCCACTTCCAATCAGAGCTGCCAATATCTAGAAAATCAATGATTCCTAATGCTGGCAAAGATGTTGGCAAGGAAGTTTACTCATTCATTGCTGTGCATGTGCAGCCTGGTGTACCACTAAAGAAACTATATGGTTATTCCTCAAAAGGTGCAAAATGAGGCTTCAGTTACATATCTGTCATGCTAGACACTGAGGGCTGAGGCTTTCAGACAGCAATTAATGGCTGCTTTGGCAGATTAGACTGACCCAGGTCAAAATAAAAGTGTAGCCATGTGGGATGGTGAGTGACTGTAATCTCAGCACTCCAGAGATAGAGGGAGGCAGATCTCTGTTAGTTTGTAGCCTGCCTGGCCTACAAAGCAAGCCCTTCACAGTCAGGGCTACACAGAGAAACCTTGTCTCTGAAAACCAAAATGGCCCACAGACGGTGCTTCTTGTAGTGAAGGTGTGTACAGCAATGCCTGTTTTCCATCCCCGGGACTAACACTGTGGGACAGAAAAACTAATTCCTCCTCTGGGCCAGCCTGGACCCCACAGCACCTCCAAAGCCTACATGTGCTAAAGAAGATCCTGATTAAAAGGGAAAAGCAATCAACCTACAACACACAAAATCTCTCCATGAGCCTTTCCTGCTTTTCAAATGAAAGGAACAGTCAGTACACCTAAAGTTGTCAAGTAGATACTAGAACTTAGACCACAGACCTATAATACAAGATTATTTATAAATTCAGCAGAACTTCCACATTATGGGCAGTCTACACTATAGTTTGACTTTGAGGTAAACAGTAGATATGGCTCCAAAACTTTTCAATTGAAAAATAAAAGCACTCTTCAACATGTTCCGTTGCCTTTTTTTTTTTTTTTTTTTTTTGGTTTCTCAAGACAGGGTCTCTCTGTGTTAGCCTTGGCTGTCCTGGACTCACTTTGTAGACCAGGCTGGCCTCGAACTCACATCGATCTGCCCACCTCTGCCTCCCGAGTGCTGAGATTAAAGGCGTGCACCACCACGCCCGGCTTCTAAACCAACAACTCAGATAATCTGAAATAGTCAATAGAAATTAGTCAAAAATGAAACCTTTGGTTTCAAAGTCTTGTTGGTTTTTTGTATGTTTCTTTGTTTTTTGCTCTGCTTTCAAAGAAAGCTGAAAATCTTAGATCACGGATGTTGGTACAATTTGGGCAAACTAGCTGTCTTAAAGTCCAAACAGGACACTTTTGTTCTCACCAAAAATTGTTGACCAAAAGTCCAAGATTGACCCCCTTTTATAATAATGGAAAATTATGAATTTTTAACACTGAATTTAAAAAACAAGCAGTTCTAGGAGGATTTGGCCTTATACTTTAATCCCACCACTAAGGGGCAGAGAAATGTAAATCTCTGAGTCAGAGGCAAGATGCACCTACAGAAAAAGTTTCAGAATATCAAGGTTTTCTCAGAGAATCAATGCCTCATAAAACAATACTAATGTTGCTGCTGAAGATGTTGGTGCTGGGCATGATGATAGGATCAAACATATGGTGCTAACACCACTTCACACCCGATTTCAGGCCTTCAGTACCACACTTAGAAAGATAATGGAGTAGGATATCTGTGAGGTCCATCCCGCTATAGATTCTAAAGAGAGATCAAAGAAAGTCTGGAATATATAGACTTTTTCTGGTTCGTAAAAAGTAACCAAACAAACATATATTCAAAATAGGTTGCCATCGCATAGGTGCAGATTTATACTTTAAAATATAATTTTATATAATCAAGAAGGCCAAGATAATTAAAACAAACAAGAGCTTATGATGAAGACCATGTGGAGAAAGAGAGACTCATAGTCATGGCAGCTAGAAGTTAAAAAGAGTACATCCTTCAGGTGGTCACATTCCCATCTACACAGAATCCTTACAAGCAAACTTACCCTGGATATGAGCAGGATTCCCAGATCCGTGCTGATGGTCTAACCTCTACTCCAGGAATCAGGCCTTAAATAGATTCTACAATAGAGGATCCTCCCACCACCACACCTTTAATCCTCGGACACCTGGCAGACCCTCCCACCCTGTGGCCTTACACTATCTGCAGCCCCACCCTATGGAGACTTGCTGGTTTGCTTGGAACCTCAAAATTAACTCTTTCTTGGCCTAACTCTCTTGCTTCTCCTTCAATCTTAGCTGTTCAACTCAGAACACATTTGGACTCCACTGATTGGTGACTCCCTCAAGAAACAAGCCTTCCTGCCACACACTGCTAAGCTTTACTGCTGATACTCCTCTTTTTTCTCTTTGTAAAGATGAGACAGAGTCTGACTACCTAGTCCAGTCTGGCCATCACCTCAAAGAGATCCACCTGCCTATCACTCCTGTGTCCTGCATAAAAGATAGTCAAAACCCCCACTTCATTCATTTCCTGATGGGAATTTTCCCTCAGTCTTAGATACTTTGTTCATTCAGTGATTTCAGCCATGATACACCCACTATGACACTATTTCTACATGGGCCATCTAGATCCTAATTCGAGTTCCCTAGAAAATTAGAGCTCTTACCATCCCACAGTTGTTCTTGGATTAATGACATGTGCCATCATGCTCTGTTAAAACAAATTTCCATGAACTCCATTTTTAAAATTATTTATTTATTTATTTTTAGTTTTATTAATTTATTCAGATTACAACAGATTGTTCTCCCATCACTTGTATCCTCCCACTCTTCCCTCCTTCCCTCTTTCACTCTATTCCCCTCCCCTTGGTCTATGACCCAGGGGAACCACCTCCCCCACTATATGGTCATAGGCTATCAAGTCTCATCCCGTTATCCTGCTTATTCTTTCTTTGAGTGCCACCAGGCCTCCTCAACAAAGGGAGGTGTGCAAATATGGTCCACCGGACTTTATGTCAAAGTCAGCCCCCCCCCTGCTCTCCACATAACTGTGGAGAATGTCCTGTCAATTCAGTAGATCAGGGTAGGGGTCCGATGTTTACTATTGTATTGCACCGCGTTTGTAACAGCAACATTGGATGCTGGCCTAGGGGTAGGCATGAAGACTGAGGATCCACACATAGCAGACATTTGCTCTTATTTCCCTCTAGACATGCCTTCCTCACAAAATTGAATCATTTCTTGTTCTCTCGTCCCTTTTTTCTTTGGTCCTTAAGAATGCAGATTGAATTACTGTCATTTTCATGGTAAACATGGAAAGAGATGCAGTAAGCATATAAATTTATATTCTCTACCACAAAGTTGTTGTGTGTGTGTGTGTGTGTCTCTGTGTGTGTGTTCAACAAAAGATAGGGTTTCTCTGTGTAGCATTGGCTGTCCTGGAAGTCTGTCTGTAGACAAGCTGGACTTGAACGCACAGAGACTTGACTGCTTCTGCCTCTGGATTAGAGGAAGTAAAGGTGTGTACCACCACACCTAGCCCCTGTTTTTGTCAAACAAAAAGATTAGGAGATTTATATTGTTTACCTCAGCATCACTCAAGTACAGATTGCAATGAATGTTGAAGTTATCTTACTGCATTTATAAATTACCTTGCACTACAGGTCTGTGCTCTGGGGTCTAGCTTTCATTTGCCATAATTTGGTGTATGTGAATATTTCTTTTATCACAAAAGCTAGAGCCTCATGGAGAGATCATTTTCTTTTGTAGGCTGATTGCTTTTTCTTTAGACGAGGTCTCCTGTAGGCCAGATATGACTTGGGACTGCTTTGTGGTCCAGGCAGGTCCTCAAGGCCTGATCCTCCTTTCTCCACTCCTGAGGCAATACACAGCTGATATGTCAATTAACGGTTTGATGTGTTTTAAAGGTGTGGCAATTAAGTGCTGTGCCCTTCAAAAAGGGCATCCTGGAGAACTTGTAGCTGGTCATTCCCATGGGCAAAATGTGTTGTAATTTCATGGTTCAAATGATGCCCTATGACAAAAATAAAAGTAACTCAAAATATAAATGTAATATATCCTTCTATAGTTTAGGCTGGTGTCCAACTCATAGAGATTCATGGGACTCTGTGTCCTCTTTGATGGTGTTAAAGTTCTGCTCTATCACACAGAGTTTGGTGACCTTTCTTGCTGAGATGGAGTTTCCTTAGACTTACATCTTCCTACATGTGTCTCTTTCAGCAATGACAGCTCAATCCAGGCTTCTTTACTGAGTTTATGGACCCAAGTCCCAGGAAGCTTTCTCTAAATCTACAGAAGATTAAAATCACCTCTTAAAGCTGAATGAAAATTTAAGCAAGCAGAGTCTGAACCTTTAAACAAGCCTGGCCTTGAACTCAGAGATCTATTTGTCTCTCACTTGATATTAAACCCATATCTGTATTCCAGCTGAATTCCAAAGATCTAGAATGATTTTGAATGTAAACTCTTACCAGTAGAGCCAAGTTGTAAATTGAAATTTCTCTATAAGGATGGTGTCAATAACAGTAGGCCTTGTTGGGCTTCCTTTTCAGTACTAAATCTACTGTGTAGTGGGCCATCCTTACTATCTTCTAATCGCAGTTTCTATAGGTCATCATCAGCACCACATGGGCTTGAAGTCCAATTTAGCTCTGTCACTGAGCCTTACCAAGATGTTTTTGATACATTTTGTATTAATTTGATAATATATTTATTTTTAATCCTTTGTGGTTATCAGGAAATATTCCTAAGACTTAGTACAGTAAACCTAGTTCTTCCATGACACAAGTTACCCTAACAATAAGTAGATAGATGAAACTTCCATATTCACCCAGGCAGAAGTAGTTAAACTGTTAGGAAAGCAACTTCAGGGAGCCTGGGTTGGAGAAAAAGCAGTGCATCCTCTCCAAAAATACATCGACAGCTGTCTATGGATTCCCATTTACTATAAGGCCCATCTGTGACCAAAGAATTCATGATCCAGCCTATACAAGAGCTTTGGGGCCACTGTTGAACTGTAAGGACTCCAATTATCCAGGGAGTAAGATTTAGCATGAAGATTGCTCACTTAGAAATAGCAATATAATGGTGTAATCATGGCTGAAGAGTAGCTGCCAAAATTATCGAAGGCTGAAGAGACAATTCCCCATCAAGAAGTGTGAAACAAAGTGAGTTTTGTGGATTATTCTTTATCCCAGTCTAAAGAGCCAGAGCTAGATCGATCTCTGTGAGATGATGACCAGAGTGGGCTATGTAGGGAGTCTCTGTCTCAATTTTATAAAGAGAGAAAAAAGGAGGAGTCTCAGCCATGTCCATATAGAGAAGGTCAGCTGGGCAGTGTGTTGCATGAAGGCTCATTTCTTGAGGTGGTCACCAACCAGTGGAGCCCCACTGTCTTCTGAGTTGAACCCCTGAGAGTGCAGGAAAGTCAAGAGAGTTGGTCCAAGGAAGAGGTAATTTTGTGGTCCCAAGCAAACCAGGCATCCCGAGAAGGTGTGGCTGCAGACAGAGTGAGGCCACAGGGTGGGAGTGTCTGCTGGGCACGAAGGGATTAAAGGTGTGTTGGTGGGAGGGTCCTGGATGGAGAAAGTATTTAAGGCTTGATTCCTGGAGTAGAGCTTCAAGCATCAGGAGGCATCTGAGAAGATGGGAGAGCCTGCTGATACCCAGGGTGAGTTTGTATGTAAGGATTCGGTGTAGAGGACTTGAGGACTGTGGGGAGGATGTACTGTTTTCAAATTCTACTTGTAATGAATATGAGTCCTTCTTTTTCCACATGTTCCCCACCACAAAGTATTGTTTGTTTTAATTATCTTTGCTTTTCCAATTATATAAAATAATATTTACAGTGTAAATTTGCATCCATGTGATGACCACCTGTGTTAAAATTTCTTTGGTCTGTTTGCTTACATTTTAGAGATCCTGTAAGTCTATATATTACAGACTGTTTGTGATCTCTCTGTGGAGACCATAGGTGGTTCAAGATCACAGATATCCTATGACCTCCTGCTTCTAAGTGTGCTATTGAAGTCTGGACAGTAGGAGTGAGAGGGTGTTAAACCCATCATCAGCAACATCAGTATTTTATTAGGCATGGATTCTCTGAGAAGCCCTGGATATTCTTAACCTTCCTCTGTAGATCTATCTGGCCTCAAATTCAGAGAGCCACATTCCTCTACCATATTAGTGGTGGGATTAAAGGTGTATGTCACCAAACCCTCCTAGAACTGCTTGTTCTAAAATTCAAAGTTAAAGTTTTGGTATATTGTAAATTTTTGTTTGTTTGTTTTTGTTTTTTGGTTTTTTTTTTTGAGACAGTGTTTGTCTGTGTATCCTTGGCTGTCTTGGACTCGCTTTGTAGCCCAGGATGGCCTCGAATTCACAGTGATTCACTTTCCTCTGCCTCCCGAGTGCTGTGATTAAAGGCGTGTACCACCACTCCAGGCTTTGTGTAAATATTAATAATCTATCTGATCTTGTGTAATCTCCAAAAATATGGATGTGGTGGCACAACAAATTAGAGATAGCACCAAAGCACAACATTTTTTAAAAGCATGAATTCAAACAGATTACTGATAGGTTGATAAATACTAGGTATACAAATTACATTGTAGTTTAGGCACGATGGTCATGTCAGGGGTACTTTGATTTCATTAACTACCCCCCCATCCCTCATTCTCTCTTTCTCTCTCTCTCTCTCTTTTTCTCTGTGTATTGCTATTGTATTTATTTATTTATTTATTTTTACTAATTCATTAGACTGTATGAATCTCTCTGATGCATACAATGACCAGGAAGTTCACCTCAAAGCGCCAAAGAAGAAGAGAAGGCATCGCATTAAATATTCTGAAAAACAAACCTTAGAGCTGCAAACTTATTTTAATAATCGCATGTACCCAAGCAAAGAGCAACGCTTGAAGCTGGCCCAAAATCTGGGAGTGACAGAGTACCAGATCCAGGGATGACTTTCTCTTGTCTGTCTCTCCCTGCAGCCAAAATAGTTCTCCAATTTTCACCTTCACATTTTCAAATTTTCTCACATTTTGTGCTTGTACAATTCTTGGAGTTGTTATTTGTGGACTGGAGATATCTGTTCATCCAGAGCTGGACTTGGACTTCAGCTTCTGCATGGGTACTACCCTGGAGCCACATATTCCCAAGTAGGGTCTCAGCGACCCAGGCATTAATGTTTCTAGTAATGACTCAGAAGATGTAGGTGAAGTTTCCCTAGTTGTTAGTGTCTGGTCCTAGGCATCCTGACTTCCTACCATTTTTATGCATCTCCTGCAACTTCATATTGCTAAACTTCTTTTTTTGTCTTTCCAGATCTGGTTCAAGAACCACCGAGCTAAGTACAAAAAGAAAAATCTCCAGAATATTTCAGGACCTCCAGAGAAAATGGAAAGCTCTAAGGATGTTGGTAGATCAACCAGTTCCCAAGGTTGCTCATCTCTTATGGATTCTGCCACTGGACATTCCATGTCTTCAGGCACATCTTGTGTGGGCTCCATTCCCCCAATATATGCCAGCCTGGAGGAAACTATCCACATTGAGCAAGGCTCAGAGGGTGCCAGGTGTGGACTCAAAGAAGGCCATTGTGATGGCCAAGCTCCTGCTGCAGGTGCAGGCCCTGGTCATTTTTTAGTAACTGAAGGTGAGAATGACCCAGCAGTAGCTGAAAGCGCCTCAGTTGAATCTACACATTTTACTTCAGCTGCATTCCAAGAAGCAGAGGCTGCTAAAGACTGCAGTCCAGAAGATAAACTGCTCTTGAATCAAATCTTTAATGGTCTAGGTCTATCAGTTGGCTAGATGAATTGAGGTACATCACACCCCCAATGAACACTTTGATTGTGGACTGGTTGAGGCCCGGACATCTGCAAAACAAAGAAGTGGTGTGGTAGGGAAAGTCATCACTCTTAAGACTGAGGGTGTAGATGCACGCTACTCTGTATTAGTTTCATGTCAGTGTTATCCACACACTGAGACTGTTTCCAGCGCTATCTATAGTATTCTTCACTTGTTGTTGTATTATATATTAAATACCTTAACAACATTTCAGAAAACATTTTTTAATCTTCTTTTCATTCCAGAATGGCTGATAGATTTACTTTACTCTGTGTGTGTGCGTGTGTGCGCGAGTGTTTGTGTTTGTGTGTGTGTGTTTGTGTTGTATGTTTTTATCCATAGAAACCTATATCTGGGGCCTGGGAGGGAAGAAAATGGCTTAGGAACTTCTGGGATTATAACCAATGACATTGTTGAGGCAGCATGTGTGTGCTTGCCACTTAAAGCATGTCCTCTGCAGTAAGAACTGAGCTCTCTGATTCCAAGGATTACTAATGGCTTTACATGAACTGTTGGAATAGCTAACAACTTCCAAGATGTATGTTGTCCTTTGCAAAAGGAGCATAGATAAAAGCAATACAACGGCTCACTATCAGCTTCAATCCTATGACCTGTTCATGCCATTGAGGTGAGGGTGTACACTTGCTATGTTTATGTGTAATTCGAATTCTCATATACATAAAATAAACATATATGTAGTAAATAAATGCTCTGAAGGGGACCACATATAAACTAAAACAGATTTCTTCTGTCAAATTGTTTAGTGTGTCCATGAAAACTCATAGCTCTCAGGTATGTCTATGTCACAGGACAAAATACAGGATTAGTTTTTCTTTTTACACCCTGTTAATCCCAGGAATGAAGCTAGGTAATAACTTGATGGCAAAAGACAGACATGTTGGCTGCCTGCCCTTGTAAGTATTTATCTTGACACATGGCCTCATTAACCTGCCCAATCAGCCCTGCTTTACATCCTGGCTACTTCAGATTTGAGTGACTGATATTCTAGACTTGTATCCAAGACCTGTCTTTGTCACCTTTTTGGGAATGTACACATTGTTTCTAAAGTACCTGTATAGATTCCAGCTACACCAGCAGTAAGGAATTATTTGTCTTTGCCCACATTTTTTCCAGAATGAAATGTCCTTAGTTTAATTGATCTTAACAATTCTGACTAAACAAGATAAACAGTGTGATAATTGAAAATCCCAGATCATTCTATTTTTTCAAAATAATTTTTTATTAATTTATTCTTGTTACCTCTCAATGGTTATCTCATCCCTTGTATCCTCCCATTCTTCCCTCCCTCCCATTTTCCCCTTACACCCCTCCCCTATGACTGTGACTGAGGGGATTTCCTCCCCCTTTATATGTTCATAGGGTATCAAGTCTCTTCTTGGTAGCCTGCTATCTTTCCTCTGAGTGCCACCAGGTCTTCCCTTCAGGGGACATGGCCAAATATGAGGCACCAGAGTAGGTGTGAAAGTCATAATGCACTCTCCACTGAACTGTGGAGAATGTCCTGTCCATTGGCTAGATCTGGGTAGGAGTTTGAAGTTTCTAGCCTGTATTGTATTTGGCTGGTGTGATAGTTTGAGCGGGACCCCAAGACCCAAATCTGCCTATCATAATGTTCTTCTTGTAGGTTTCTAGGACCATTTGGATCCTTCTACTTTGCTATTCACCCATGCTTCTTACATGTAGAGTGCAAATAGGATGTCCTCCCCTCTGTACCATTTTCCTGGTAAGGGAAGGCTTTCATGGGATTATGAGTATATAGCATTTGACTCTTTTTGCTTCTGGGTTAACTCACTCATTATGATCATATCTAGCTCAATCCATTTGTCCACAAATTTCGGAAATTCCTTGTTTTTAATAGCTGAGTAGTATTCCATAGTGTATATGTACCACAGTTTCTTTATCCATTCTTCTACTGAGGGACACTAAGGCTGTTTCCATGTTCTGGCTATTATGAAAAAGGCTGCTATGTACATGGTTGAGCAAATTTTCTTGTGTGCTGGAGCATCTTCTAGGTATATTCCAAGGAGTGTAATAGCTGAGTCTTGAGGAAGCCCTATTCCCAGTTTTCTAAAATAGCCCCAGACAGATTTCCAAAGTGGCTGTACTCGTTTGCATTCCCACCAGCAATAAAGGAGTGTTCCTTTCCCTCCACATCCTTGTGGTGTCCTTGCATTTTTGCAGATCATGCTATTTTATCAATAAAGACTTAGGAGCCCAATGCTGTGGTGAAAACCTGCCAGCTCAGAGAGGCAGAGAAGTCACCCACCTGTATTGCTTGAGCATCTCGAGCATCTAGCTGTTGTTTTACAAAGATAGTGAGGCGTCTAAAAGCTCAGGGACCAAAAGAGATAAGGAGGAGAAATTTTACCAGGGTGCCCAGAATGGAGGGTAACAAGGTACTAAGCCAAGGGGCGGTGGAGAACCAATTATGGAACCAACTCTGCTCCTGTTCTCGTTGTCTTTCTCTTTTTTCTAAGCCTTCTCTAACCTTGGCCATGTTATCTTTGACTACCCCAGAGTGGTCCATATAAAAGCAACACTCTTCTTTGAGGGCAGCACAAAGTCCCCCTTGCTGAAGATGTAGCAAGCCTAGACCTCTCCTACTTTGTAGAAAGACCTCACTGAGGAAGGACAAGGATTGTTCATGGTGGGATATGGCAGCTTTCATCTGCTCCAAGTCTTCATCAATTGACAGGTGAAGATCTAAGTAATGTTTATTGGAGAGAACAAGAGAGGTTATGTCTACTCCAGTACCTGTAGTGCCCAATCCGAGGAGGAGAGCAAGGGTAATTGCTGTTATAGGCTCACATTTGGTTCTAAGTAGGGCTTGTTCAGTAACAGGATCCCAGTAGTGGGAAAATGTTCTTCAATATAATATATTAAGTGGAGGACTAATTGAACCAGGATACAAAAGGTGGTCTTACTGTTTTTTAAATGGGGGAAGTATGTGAAGGGAGTGAGACCATTGTTACAGGCCCACCAAGTGTAATTACTCAGAAGGATATAATCAGAAAGGGAAGATATCTTGGTGATGGTTATATTACAGAGATGTTGATAGGAGAAGGGAATAACTTTACCTAAACATAACTCGGAGCCTGATAGGGAACTCAAGGATAGCTTGGCGTTATCTAGTTGGGCCCTTTGGCATTTAGAATGATCAAAGGAATTGGAGATGTTTTCAATTACTGCAATTCCTTTATAAAAACGAGGGTTGGCGTCTTGAATAACCAAATTGAATCAGTTAGCTCAGGGTGAGAATGATTTAAAGTCAAGCAAGTGAAGTTAATGATATTCAGTAGCAAATCACAAGTGCTTATCAATTCTACCTTCTGTAGTGGAGTTTCCATGTAGGAGATAGTGCAGGAAGGAACTGCAGTGACCTTTTTATGATTAATGTCACACTTTCTATTTCTTTCTAAACTCTGGCTGGCTGCTTTAAATCAGCTGTTCTGGCTGAAACTCCTCTCCTAGTCTCTCAGTCTGAATTTTTCTCATCCTTTTTCTCAATTGTTCTTCTTTGCCTCATAGTATCTTTGGAAATAGGTTATGAACTTATGGATCCTTCTCATTCTCTGTTTTGTGTTGAGCTATGTATAGCTTCCTCTCTCTGAATTTGGTCTTTACAAAACTCTCCTAGTTAAACTGCCTGTGAATTCCAGAAACTGAAATGCCAGGAAATGAACTACACTTGACTGCCTCTGACCTAGCAGAGTCACCTGAACTGACTGAAAAGAACTAACTAGAATTCAGACCTCCATGATTGCCTGAGATCTTGGATTAATGGCATGTGTCACCACACCCTGGACATGAGATTTATTTTATCTAAAACTTGCTTTATTCTGGGCTGGCCTTTATTCAGAGATCTATTTGTTTGTCTCTTGGGATTAAAGTTATTTCTGCATTCCAACTGGATTAAGAAGAGCTAGAAGATTTTTGTATGCGATATCTTGCCCGTTCACCCATATTGTGAACTGAAATTTCTCTGTACAGATGGGATCAATATCAGAGTGCAGAGTGGGCTCTGTTTTCAGTACTAAATCTACTGTGCAGTGGGCCACTCTTATTATTCTCTAATGAAAACTGCTGTACATCACCATAAACTACACAGAGGCTTAAGGTCCAGATTAGCTCTGTCACTGAACCTCACCAAGACATTTGTGATAAAATTTGTACTAATTTGATAATGTAGTTAACTTTAATCCTTTTCTAGGTATCAAGAAATCTTGCCATGACTTAGTAATGTAAGGTAGGTCTTCCATGACATAGGTTTCCTGAACAAGTAAGAAGATAGATGAAGCTTCCATATTCACCCAGGTGGAAGGAATTAAACTTCCAGGAAACACACTTCAGGGAGGCTGGGTTGGAGGAAAAGCAGTGCATCCTCTCAAAAAATACAACAGCAGCTCTCTGTGGCCACCTATTCATTATAGGGCCAATCTGTGACCAAACAATCCATGATCAGGCCTATGCTTATAGAAGATCTTAGGTGCAACTGGAGGACTGTAAGGGATTTAATTATCCAGGGAACATGATTTAGGGTCTAGCTGCTCCATGTAGAGATAGCATGATAGTGGTGGTATCATGGCTGAAGAGTAGTTGCCAAAATTATCTAAGGCTGAGGAGACAAAACCCCATCAAGAAGTGAGGAACAAAGTGAGTTTCGTGTCTTTTACTCAGTCTAAAGGAGGCAGAAGCAGGTGGATCTCTGTGAGGTGATAGCCAGACTGGTCTAGGTAGGGAGACTCTGTCTCAATTTCATAAAGAGATAAAAAAGGAGGAGTAGCAGCCATGTCAATATAGAGCAGTGAATCTGGGCAGTGAGTTGCATGTAGTCTCATTTCTTGAGGTGGTCATCAACCAGTGGAGTCCACATTTCTTTTGAGTTGAACCCCTAAGGGTGCAGGAGAATCAAGAGACTTTGGCCAAGAAAGAGTTAATTTTTGTGGTTCTAAGCAAACCAGCCAGCCCTATAAGGTGGGGCTGCACACTGAGTGAGGCCTCAGGGTGGGGTGTCAGATGGGCAAGAGGGGATTAAGGGTGTGTTGGTGGGAGGGTCCTGGATGAAGACCCTATTTAAGGCCTCATTCCTGGAGTAGAGCTTCGAGCTTCAAGCTTCAGGAGGGATCTGGGAAGATGGCAGAGCCTACTGAAATCCAGCGTGAGTTTTCTGTGTAGATGAGTATGTGACTGCCTGGAGGCTGTATTCTTTTCAACTTCTAGCTACAATGAATAGGAGTCTCTCTTTCTCCACAGGGTCTTCATCACATGATTTTTTAAAAAAATTATCTTGACCTTTCTGATTTTATAAAATAATATTTTAATATGTTAGTTTGTTTCCATGTGATGGCTACCTATGTTTAATATTTGTTTGTTTGTTGGTTTCCTTTTTACTAATCTATATATTCCAGACTGTCTTTGATCTCTCAGTGGAGTCCATAGTTGGAAGGACCTCACAGATATCCTACTACCTCATGCTTCTAAGTGTGGGAATAAATGCCTAAAAGCAGCAGTGAAGTGGTGTTAAAAGCACGTGTTTAATAGTTATCATCTTCCCTACCCCCACTGCTAGCAGCAGCCTGGACCTCTCAGTGGTCATCCTGTTTTAGTTACTTGTCTCCTAGGATTAAAGGAAGGCTCTATGCCATGTGATTAAAATATTTTGTACAACATTCTTTTAATAATGGGTCAACTCCCATTGTGGTGTGACTTACATATGTAGTTTTATTATTCTCCATTAAAAATGACTATCTTCCCATCATTACATCATGTAAGGGACAATATAAATCTATATATAACACAATCAATATATATATATGTATATATATATATATATTAACATACATGGCATGCTTAATATCTTGTTTCATTCGTATAGAGTATACTGTATGAATTCATATATGCATACTGTGGTTAGAATTGTTACTTTTAAAGATTTATTTACTTAATATGTTTAAAATGTTCGGCCTGCATGTGTTCTATCCTAGCGGAAGACGGCACCAGATCTCATTATAGATGGTTGTGATCCACCATATGTTTGTGGTGAATTGAATTCAGGACCTGTGGAAAAGCCTCAATGCTCTTAAAGTCTTAGCATTCTCTCCAGCCCTGGTTGTAATCATTGACTGTAATGAATTTTTTCTTTGGTGAGCTTCATATGTATTTGATTTTTACATTTTTCTTATTTAATCAATTTACAGCCTGATCACAGGCCCTTCCATTTTTCCTTCTCAGCCCAGTTCTCATGAGCCCTCCCATCATTCTCCTATCCCCATCTCCATAGAGAAGTAGAGTCCCCTGTGGTTATCAACACAGGTGGGCATATCAAATTACAGAAGGACTGAGGGCATCTTCTGCCAATGGGCCCAGATCAGGCAGTCCAGCTATGGGAAAAGGACCTAAAGGCAAGCAACAGAGTAAGAGACAATCTTTACTCCACTTGATAGTGGACACACATCTAGAACAAGCAGCATATATGCCTTAAATGGGAAGTAAGCAGCCTTAGTAGAGCCCATTTGTTCTTTGTAGTTGGTGTTGTGGTCCATGTGAGCCACCATGGACCCAGTTAATTTGCTACTGTAGGTGTTCTTCTAGTGCCCTGACTTTTCTGTCTGCCTCAATCCTTTCTCTCCCTCTTCACAGGACTCCCAGAGCACCACTTGTTTTTAGGCTGTCGGTCTCTGAATCTGTTTCCCTCATCTGATGGAGGAGCCTTTCATAAGACAGTCATGCTAGGCTCCTCTCTGTAAGTTTAGCAGATTATTATTAGAAGTTTTAGAGGTAGGCTGTCTGTGGTGGGGTGGATCTCCAGTTGGGCCAGTCCTTGTTTTTCAGTCCCACAATCTCTGTTCGATCTTGATCCTACAATTCTTTAGGTTGAACCCATTGTGGGTTGAAGGATTGAGAGAATTATTCTGAAAATGATAGAAGCTTATGTGGGGTGGCTGTAGAGATTAGGAAGAGCTGCACATGGAGAAATAATGCGGTTAAATACATATTCACATTAATAACTGACTGGTTTTATTTTGAGGAAGGGTTTTCTCTAATTTCCAGCTGTATTGTAAAGTCTTATGTAGAACAGCATATCCTGTAACTCAGAGAGGTCCTCCTGCCTTTGCAAGGTGACTCCTAGGATTATATGTCGTCCATATATCATGTGATTAAAATAATTTCACAAACAGTTTTTCCAAAAAAAAAACAGTAATTGTTTTTTTGGGTTCCAAAGTTGACTTACCCGATAAAGGCACTTGAAGAGAAGAGATTTGAAAGATGTCCACTGTCATAAACATGTGGCTTCTCAACCCCAATATGATATAAAAGCGAAGTTACAACATTGAAAGACATCTCCATGAACCTTCTGTGTAATTAAGGCTTAAGGTGCTGGTATGGAAACAAGAATGAGGCCTGAATGTTTCTCTACAAGGACGACATTGGCTCTGTCTTGCTTCTAGCCTTGCCTTCCTCACAAAACTCAATCATTTTCTGATTTCTCCTTTTTTATTCAATCACCAACACTAGTGATAGAATAGATATTAAGCATAGTAAAAATGGAAAGAGATGTCTTAATAATATGAATTTATAGTCTCCATCCTTGGATTTTTTCAAAGAAAAGCTCTTGTCTCAGTCCTGGGTGTACTGGATATCACTCTGTAGTCTAGGCTGATCTTAAGCTGAGAATTCTCCTCCTGCATTTATGAAGGAGTTGGGATTACAGGCTGTTATTCCTCTTCTGACCCTTATGTAATTTTGATAACACTAAGAGCCTATGATTGTTTTTCTCATTTGAAAACCTAGAGACTCACATAGAGAATTTATCTGTTGTTTGAATATTTTATCTGTAGAGCTGATGTGATGATTTTCTCTTCTCACAGGTTCCCCAGTTCAAAAATGTATTCCAATAGGACCACATTGTAGTAGGCTTCCATATCCAGCAGTATCTCGAGTTCTGCCGTTTAATTCATCCTACCCAAGATACTTAGGACCCAAAAGGTTCCAAGGCTTTCATCCAAATTTCCAAATGTCTTCAAATGCACTCATGGACACAGGTTTTCAAATGCCACAAGAGCATGCAAGGAATGTATGTCTCCAAAGGACTCAGTATCCTCTAGTGCCCACAGGATTTCCTACACAATTAAGCCTCCAAAGACATCCAGTTTAGACAAGCAACTTAGAGCACCAAATGTCTCAAAGTTTTCTACTTTCTGGAGGATCCCGGAATCAGACGCATCTCGAAAGGCATCTAGGATTTCAAGGCAATCAAAATCTCTACATGTCCCAAAGGGCCCTAGAGGCTCAAGCAACCACCGAAACATCATGTCTCCAATGGGAATCAGAATATCAAAGATACCAAGTTCCCCAGGTATCCTTTGGATCTTCAAGTAAACCATGTATCTGTATGGACCCAGATCTTGGAGGGAGCTCAAGTCTGCCAACATCAGGAACTAACCCAGGTCACTCAATACCCCAGATGCCCTCATATTCCTCAGAAAGGTCTGAGAATTACAGTACTCCAAAGCAGAAAAAGAGGCGTCGCATTAAGTACTCGGAAGAACAAAACCGCGGGCTGCAAGAATATTTTGATGAGTGCATGCACCCAAGGAAAGAGCAACGTGAGGAGCTGGCCAAAAATCTTGGAGTGACAGAGTACCAGATCCAGGTATGACTTTTTCTTGACTCTCTTCCCCTGCCACCAATACATTTCTCCAGTCAGCACCTTCACTGTTTTGGAAATCCCTGTCAGTTTGTGCTTGTACAATCCTGAGAGATCATGACATAGATTTTGACTGTAGATGTTTGTTCATCCAGGGCTGGACTTGGCATACAGCTTGTGCATGGGTAGTGCCCTGGAGACACAATATTACTGTGTAGAGTATCAGGACCTAGACATTTATGTTTCTAGTAACGACATAGAAAATCTAGGTGGTTACCCTAGTTTTTGAGTGTTAGGTGGTATCTATCCTGACATCGTACCTCTTTTTGGGCATCTGCTGCAACTTCCTATTCTGAGCCAGGATGACACACGCAGGTCTTCCTATAACTTCTCTTTTTGTGTTTCCAGATCTGGTTCAAGAACCGCCGAGCTAAGTACAAACAGAAAAATCTCCAAAATGTTTCAGAACAACCAGAGAATATGGAAAGCTCCAAGGATGTTGATGGATCAACCAGTTCCCATGGTTGCTCATCTGTTCTTGACTCCATGCTGTATATCCCATGAAGTCCATACCCACTGAACATAAGCAGCAGCGATAGTCCCTGGTGTACGTCTGTGTAGGCTTATCTGTCCTTGACACGCCTTGTAGACCAGGGTGGCCTCGAACGCACAATGATGCACCTGCCTCTGTCTCTGAGTGCTGGGATTAAAGGCGTGCACCACCACTGCCCATCTTTTTCAAGCTCTCTTAACTGTATCACAGATACTCACCTCCTGTAGCAACAAGTTATACTACAAAATAAGGCCTTCTGGGTAAATGTCACAAAAGTAACTGATTTAGAATAGTAAAGCATGTTCTCAATGACTTTATCATTTCACACAATCCAAGCACTACACAAAGTAGTTTTAACCCCAATACAAGAACCTATTATTTTCTTTTTCCCTTTCTTTCTTCTTCTTCTTCTTTTTTTTTTTTTTTTGGTTTGACTAGACAGGGTTTCTCTGTGTAGCCTTGCTGCTCCTGGACTCATTTGGTACACCAGGCTGGCCTCAAACTCACATCGCTCCACCTGCCTCTGCCTCACAGTGGTAATTGTTATTTACCAGGGTAAGGTAAGGATGTTCAGGAATCTTCAACTTTTCCTACCTTTCCTACCACGATCTCTAAGCCTGTACCTAGGTCAGTCACTAAAAAGTTTTTCAAATTATATTAACTCAAATGTGAAAGAAATCCCTGTAGTGTGATTTAGGGAAAGAAAAAACAAGTGGACTTGGCACAGATGTGCTAATAGGGTAACAATGTTTTCCTAAACAAAACTTTATCCTGCATATAGAATCAAATCTGCCAACCACCTGTGGCAGGTAAGGGGCCACAGCAACACCGCCATTAGCACACATGGAAAGCTGAAACTCTGAAACATGTATTATCCTCAAGTGCAGAGGTTATCAAAGATGTATTCTAAAATCCATGGGTTTACAGGACATGATGGCACATACCTTTAATCCCAGCCTTCTATTAATTTCTCCTCTGCTGAGGCTAAGGTGTAGAGTCTCCAGCATACTAGGCTGGGTATGCTATTGTGGAGATATAACCCCAGCCCCTCACAGGTCCCTATCACTGAGCCACAAGCCAAACTCCTCACTGGGGAGTCTAGGAAGGGGCTCCCCCACTGAGCCATGTCCCTTTCTCCTCACTGGGGGAATCTAGGAAGGTGCTCTCTCACTGATCCACTCCCCCAGGCTATCAGTGTGGGATCTAGGAAAATCCTCTGCACCTGAGCAGAGCCTTGAAGGCAGATCCTGAACTAGTGCAGCACTAAAGCAAGAAAGGTCATCTCCTGAGAAACGGCTTTTCCCCTCAAGGAAATACACCTTGTTACATAGATGGCACTTGCATACACACACACACACACACACACACACACACACACACACACACCTATAATAGGGTCTTATGACCTCTTCTGGTATGCAGATATCCATGCAATTACACCATTCATAAACATAAAAGAAATATATAAACATTCTTTTGTTAAGAGTCCCAGTACAACATACTAGGCTCTGCCACTGTCTCTAGACACTAAATAGAGGTGAGGCATGCTGGGATTTAACACAGACACATTGGGCAGGCTGAGTGCAAGGGTAGAAACCCATCCTCTGGGTATCAACATCCTAGTTTTAAACTTTTTGGAGTGTGTGTGTGTGTGTGTGTGTGTGTGTGTGTGTGTGTGTGTATGCACTTAAGTGTTTATATCATTCATCAATTTAGCAAGGTGTATTTGCTTCAGGGGAAAAGAAGTTTTTCAGGTGATAGCCTCTCTTTCTTTGTTCTGGACTTGTTTGAGATCTTGTTTCAAAGCTTTGCTGTTCTTCAAAGTCACAGAGACTTCAGTCTCAGGACAATGATTGGCGATTTGTAGTTGCCATTTGGAGGGCTGTGTAGTGAGACCCTGTTTCAGGAAGCCTAACATTTGTCAGGTGATGGTGGTGGAAGGCTTTAATCCCAGCACTCAAAAGTCAAGGAGATCTCTGTAAGTTTGAAGCCAGCTTGATCTACAGAGCCAATTCTAGGGCATCCAGAATTACATAGAGAGATCTTTGCTTTAAGAAAAAAGCCCAAGGAAATAAACAAAAAATGTTTTGGGTGACAGGTCCAGAGCCTACAACTCTGTAAGAAGACCCTTATTTGGATCCCAGCATCCACATGGTGGCTCACAGTTGCTTTTAATTTCAATCCAGGAGATCCAATGCCCTCTGTGGGCACCAGAACACAGGACACATACAGAGACTCAGATGCACATAGAAAACAGCAGCTGGAGTAGCTATCAGAGACTGAGGTGAATCATCATGGGCTTCAGGTTTCCCAAATAAAAGATCTCTTCGGGCCCCTGTGGCAGGGCCTCACCACCTCAGTAACAGCTGCCCTATGTCCACAGGCTGTGGGGGAAGCATTCTGAATTCCACCATCATTACTGTCTTTGGAATATTAGTTGCCATTGCAATAGTCTGTGCCAAAGGGTCCTCCCATGGCTGTGTTCAAGGCTGCAGAGGCAGTCCCCTGCATCTTCCTGCTGCCTGTGGCTGAGTTCATGGGAGACAGGACTGTGGGAAACCAGATTTCAGATTCTAGAAACATATATTATCTGGGCACCTGTCCCTCTACTTGATATGTGGAGAAATACTTATGTGTCTGTCTGAGTGTGTGTACAGATGTATGTATGTATGTATGTATGTATGTATGTATGTATGTATGCATGTATGCATATACGAGTGTATTCTTGTGGGTTTTTTAAAAAACAGTCTCGTGTATGGCTGTCTGTCCTGGAACACTGTATGTAGACTAATTCTGCTTGGAATACAGAGGGATTTCTCTGCATCTGCCTCTCAAGTGCTGGGAATAGAAGTGAGTTTGAGGCCAGGCAGGTCAACAAAGTGAGTCCAGGACAGCCGGCGTGACACAGAGAAACCCTGTCTCAAAAAACAAACAAACAAACAAACAAAGAAACAAAACAAGAAGTGAGCCCTGCATTGCCTGGCTGTCAGGGTTAATTTAGAAACAGGGTAGCATGAAGCAGGCTGGCTTCAAACCTTCAGTGTTGGTGAAGCTGGCCTCAAACTGGTTCTTCTACCTCCACCTGCAGGATATTGGGATTACAGGATGACACCACTATTCCTCATTTTGTAACTTTGTTTTCACTCTTGTTGGGGCTCAGGTGAGTTGTATTTTGATGGCTCCCACTTTCACTGTATGAAGCAACACCTGGAGTCCTAGGTATTGATGTCACATTGAAAAACAGAATTTGTTGGCCAAGAGTGTTTTTTTTGGGGTTCACCATGTCATGAGCTGCCTAAATTCATTTTTTCTTTTCTTTCCATTTTTCCTTATTTTCCCCCCCTGAGGAATGGTCTCTGTATGTAGTCTTGGCTGTCCTGGAAGTCAATATGTAGACCAGGTGGCGTACAACTCACAATGACCCAGGTGCCTCTGCCTCCTTGAGTGCTGGGATTAAAGGCATGCACCACCACGCCTCCACCTTGCTGGTTAGGATTTTCCTTCCTTCCTCAGGGTCCTAGGTAAAGAAACAGGGTTTTTTTTGTACAGTGTGCACTAAAAAGGATTATTCCTCCTGGATTGGGGAGGTTTGAGGCAGGGGCCTGAAGATTGAGATATAATTTTATTTTTTAATTACAGGTCCTGCATCAGTGATGGCATGGAGTTGGGGTTCCAAGGCAGTATTGATCCAGGGTGAGTTTGTGTGTAAGGATTCTGTGTAGATGGTATGAGGATTCTGGGGAGGATGGACTGTTTTCAACTTCTACCTGCCATGAATATGAGTCCTTCTTTTTCCACATGTTCCCCATCACTAATTCTTGTTTGTTTTATTTATCTTTGCTTTTTCTGGTTATATAAAATAATATTTATAGTGTAAATTTGCATCCATGTGATGGCCACCTATTTTGAAATTTTGTTGGTTTGTTTGCTTACCTTTTAGAGATCCTGTAAGTCTCTATATTGCAGACTGACTTTGATCTCTCTGTGGAGATCATAGGGGGTACAGCATCACAGATATCCTACGACCTCCTGCTTCTAAGTGTGCTATTGAAGTCTGGAGAGCAGGAGTGAGAGGGTGTTAGACTCACCATTATCATCAGCAACACCAGTATATTATTAGGCGTGGATTCTCTGAGAAGCCCTGGATATTCTGAACCTTCCCCTGTAGACCTATCTGGCCATAAACTCAGAGAGCCACATTCCTCTACCACCTTAGGGGTGGGATTAAAGGTGTAGGTCACCAAACCCTCCTAGAACTGCTTGTTCTAAAATTCAATGTTAAAGTTTTGGTATATTGAAAATTTTTGTTTGTTTGTTTTTCTTGAGACAGGGTTTGTCTGTGTATCCTTGGCTGTCCTGGACTCACTTTGTAGACCAGGCTGACCTGGAACACACAGCGACTCATCTGCTTCTGCCTCCCAAGTGCTGGGATTAAAGGAATGTACCACCACACCCAGCTTATTGTAAATATTAATAATGTATCTGATCTTTTGGTATAAAAAACCTTTTCAAGTTTAAGCTCCAAACATACAAAACTGGTGGCACAAAGAATGAGAGATACCCCCAAAGCACAATATTTTTTAAAAGCACGATTTTATACAGATTTCTGATAGGTTGATAAACAATAGGTATACAAATTATATTGTAGTTTAGGCACAATGATGATGTCAGGGTAGTTTGATTTCATTAACTAACCCTCTCTGGCATTCTCTCTTTCTCTCTTTTTCTCTGTATATTGCTATTGTATTTATTTCCCCCCCACACTAATTCTTTAGACTCTCTGAAGCACTCTGATGCATACAATGACCAGGAAGTTCTGTTCAGAATGCCAAAGAAGAAGGGAAGGCGTCACATTAAATACTCTGAAAGACAAAACCTTGAGCTGCAAACTTATTTTAATGATCACATGTACCCATGCAAAGAGCAACGCTTGGAGCTCACCCAAAGTTTTGGAGTGACAGAGTACCAGATCCAGGGATGACTTTCTCTTGTCTCTCTCTCCCTGCACTCAGGATAGTTCTCCAATTGGTACCTTCACATTTTCAAAATTTCTCAACTTTTGTCCTTGTACAATCCTTGGAGAACTTAGATGTGGACTGGAGGTATCTGTTCATCCAGAGTTGGACTTGGCCTTCAACTTCTGCATGGGTACTACCCTGGAGCCACATATCCCCAAGTAGGGTCTCAGGGACCTAGGCATTAATGTTTCTAGTAAACCCAGAAGATCTAGGTGAAGTTTACCCAGTTGTTTGTGTCAGGACCTCGCATCCTAAATTCCTACCTCTTTTTATGCATCTCCTGCAACTTCATCTTGCTAAACCTCTCTTTTTGACTTTCCAGATCTGGTTCAAGAACCACCGAGCTAAGTACAAACAGAAAAATCTCCAGGATATTTCAGAAACTCCAGAGAAAATGGAAAGCTCTAAGGATGTTGGTGGATCAACCAGTTCCCAAGGTTGCTCATATCTTATTGATCCTGCCATTGGAGAGTCCATGTCTTCAGGCACATCTTGTGTGGGCTCCATTCCCCATCTGGGAGAAATTCTCCACATTGAGCAAGGCACAGAGGGTGCCAGGTGTGGACTCCAAGAAGACCATTGTGCTGGCCAAGCTCCTGTTGCAGCTGCAGGCCCTGGTCCTTTTTTAGTAACTGCAGGTGCGAATGACCCAGCAGTAGCTGAAGGCGCCTCAGTTGAATCTACACTTTTTACTGAAGTTGCATTCCAGGAAGCAGAGTATACTAAACAGTCAAGTCCAGAAGATAAACTGCTCTTGGAACAAATCCTTAATGATCTTGGTCTATAAGATGTTTAGATGTATTGAGGTACATCACACCCTCAATGAACACTCTGATTCTGGACTGGTTGAGGCCAAGAAATCTATAAAACAAAGAAGTGGTGTAGTAGGGAAATTCATCACTCTTAAGACTGAGGGTGTAGATGCAAGCTACGCTATTAGTTTCATGTCAGTGTTATCCACACACTGAGACTGTTTCAAAGACCATTTGTAGTATTCTCTTTTATTTTTATTTTTTTGGTTTATTTCAAGACAGGATTTCTCTGTGTAACAGCATTGGCTGCCTTGGACATGCTTTGTAGACTAAGTTGGCCATGAACACACAGATCCCCGTCTCTGCCTCCTAAGTGCTGTGTTTAAAGTTGGGAACCACCACACCCAGCAATATTCCTCACTCATTGTTGGATTTTATATTAAATACATTAAAAATATTTCAGAAAACACTTTTTATCATCTTTTCTTTCCAGAATGTAAGATTTACTCTACTGTGGTGTGTGTGTGTGTGTGTGTGTGTGTGTGTGTGTGTGTGTGTGTGTGTGTGTGTGTGTGTGTGTGTGTCTGCAGCCTGGGAGGGCAGAAAATGGTTTAGAATCTTCTGGGATTGTATCTCCTGGCAGTGTTTTGTGCTTGCAACTTAATGTAAGTCTTCTGCAGTAAGAAATGAGCTTTCTGATTCCAAGGATTACTAATGCCTTTACGTGAATTCTAAGATTAGCTAACAGGCTGAGATGTTTGTAGTCCTTTGGAAAAGGAGTATAGTTAGAAGCAATATAATGGCTCCCTACTAGCTTCCATGCTAGTTCTAGTGGCTCCTATGTCCTACTCTTGCCATTGAGGACAAGGTGTACACTTCCTATATTTATGTGTAAGTGGAATGCTCATATACACAAAATAAAAGGCAGTATATGTACTAAATAAACGCTCTGAAGAAGTCCCCTTATTAACTAAAACAGATTTCTTTTGTAAAATAGTTCAGTATGTTCATGAAAACACATAGCTCTTAAGTGTGTATGTGTCACAGGACAAAATGCAAGAATATTTTTTTCACACCCTGTAAGTCCCAGACAAGAAATACAAGGAAGCAGGCTAGGTAATAAACCCCATTATAAAGAAGACTCAGCGTTAGGCACTCTGCCCTTATAATTAATTATTTTGTCACACAGCCTCATTACCCTGCCCAATCTGCATGGTGGGCTACTTCCTATGTTGCATCCTAGCTACTTCACATTTGTGTGGCTGGTATTCTAGAACTGCACTCAAGACCTATTTTCTTTGTTAGATTTTTAGGAATGTACAAATTGTTTCTATACTACCAGAATATGTTCGTGGACACACTAGCAATAAGTAAGTGTTTGTCTTTATCCACATTTTTACCAGCATATCCTGTCCTTAGTTTAACTGATCTTTGGCAATTCAAACTAAGCAAGATAAACAGTAGTTTTAATTGAAAATCTCAGATCATTCTATTTTACCAATAAAGACACAGGAGGCCAGTGCTGTTGTGAAAACCTGCCAGCTCAGAGAGGCAGAGAAATCACCCAGCTGATCTTTCCTTTTTAGTTCCTATCCTGAAGGAAAAGGCCATAAGGCTCACTAGCTCATGTGACAGCTCATGAAGAAAGGAATGAAAGCAACCAAAGGTAAAGGCTTGCTAGATCAAAGCCCAAAAAGATCAAGTACCCGAGGACTCCAATCTGGTGCTGGCTAAGAAAATTCAGAATAGTGCTATCTCAAGACTCAGGTTTACCACACCTGGACATATACATTCATAATGCTTCACCATACATCAAGAACATTTGCTCAGCTATGTCCATAGCACCTTTATCTGTAATAGCCAGAATCTGGAAACAACTTCGATGACCATCACCTGAAAAATGGATGAAGAAACTGTGGTATATTTACACACTTGAATACTATTCAGCTTTCAAAGAGAAGGAAATCTTGAAATTTGCTGGTAAAAGGATGGAACTAGAAAAGTTGATCCTGAGTGAGAAACCAAGACCCAGAAACATATGCATCGTGTATATACACACTTATAAGTGGATATTAGCCGAACATAGATGTCCTCTGAGAGACCTCTCCCCTTTGTGGTTCTGCACAGATACTGGGACTTGAAAATGGACTCTAGGCAGAGGGCTGTGTGTTTTAGGGAAGAGTGGAGGATGGGAGGTGCAGGAGGGAGTAGAAGTTATATTAGGAGACCAAGACCTACAGATCTGGACACAAGGTGGTCTGCAGAACTAGATGACTCAGCCAAGGACTATGCATGCAGAGAACCAAGATTTCCTTTTCAGAAGCTGATGGAATGTCAATTCTCCACACGGGTGGTGGCATGTTGTCCTGCTTCAGCACCTCTGGCAGGCTATCTGGTGCACATCATTTATTCACTGCCTCTTGACAAGAAGGCCTACTGGGCACTCAAGGAAGAAGATGATGCGTGCTATCATAAGACCAATAATCTGCCAATTGTTTTAGGCATCTCCTCAGTATGAGCAGTCCAACGGAGGGGATCCAGAAGAGGGATGGAGGTTGGCAATATCAAGATAAGCAGGGTGGAATAACTAATGGGGTGTAATGTGAATAAATTATAATCAATAAAATATATATAAAAATGCTGGATGCCTAAAGGCCAATGAGCTAAAAGCTAAAGGCTAAAGAGCCTAAAGAGCTCAATCTAAAATCAAGGTTCAAGAGATAAAGAGCTCTACTCTTTCTTCAGGCTCTCTTAAATACACCACAGTTCAAAGTTCCCCCTTCCCTACTCATCCAACCCTCTTTTGGATTCTTGCTCCACCTGTTGACCTACAGTTAACTTTATCAAATCCTGTGTCCTCATAGCTCTTGGAATAAAGGTGAGTGTTAGGGGTAAACCAATCAAACAAAGAACAAGATTTTATATTTCCCAATCTCAGAAATAAGAATGGAATCAAAGGCATGTTTTTATACTTCACACACTCTATGATTTCAGTGGGATCAAATATCCTACAACAGTAAATCTCCAAGTATTCTTAATTTAACTCAAAGGCCCAAGTTAATTTACACTGACCTGGTGTCTCAGGATGATCTAGAGTTTCCTTGTTTGTTTGTTTGTTTGTTTGTTTGTTTGTTTGTTTTACTTGAGACACACTCTCTCTGTGAGTAGTCCTTGTTGTTCTGGAGCTCCTTGTGTAGATCAGGCTGGGCTAGAACTGATAAAATTCTTCCTCCCTCTTCCTCCTGATTCCTGGGAGGAAAGCCATGCACCACCACTGCAAGCCTTCAAAACCAAGTTTTAAGTGTGTTTCTTTGGCATGTGTGCTTTATACATTGAGACTTTTCTGATTTGTACAATTCTCCTCTTTTAAATTTAGCCAATAATTTCCTTTCTTACAATTATTTTTTGGAGACCCATCCTCTCTTTGTTTGTTACCTGTCATGGAACACAATAGGTCAATCCATGGGCCTGGAAAAGTTAGGGATCCAATAGCCTATGCCTCCCTCGTTCTGGGATTAATGGGTGTGTATCACTGCAAACAAATAGAGCTCCTTGTTTTTACAACTTCATTTTTAAAAATTTCCTTGAATAACCGAGACACTAACACAATTTAAGAGGGTTTGTCTCTTGGGATTAATGTAATTTCTGCATTCCAGGTGGATTATAAACAGCTAGAAGATTTTTGGATTTGATCTCCTGCCTGTGTAGCCATGTTCAGTATTGAAATTTCTGTGTACAGATGGGGTCCATTTCAGAGTGTAATGTTGGCTCTGTTTTCAGTACTAAATCTACTGTGCAGTGGGCCATTCTTATTATTCTCTCTTCAAAACTGCTGTATGTCATGATAAGCTGTGCAGGGGTTGAAGTCTACATTTCCTCTGTTACTGAGTCTCACCAAGATATTTTTCATAAATATTGTACTATTTTCATGATGTACTTAATGTTAATCCTTTTGTAGGTATCAAGAAATCTTGCATGGCTTAGCAAAGTAAACTTGGGCCTTCCATGACACAGGTTTCCTGCACAAGTAAGAAGAGAGGTGAAACTTTCATATTGACCCCGGTGGAAGTAATTGAACTTCCAGGAAACACACTTCACGTATCCTGGGTTGGACCAAAAGTAGTGCATCCTCTCACAAAAATGCAACAGCAGTTCTCTGTGTCCACCTATTCATAATATGGGAAACCTGTGCCCAAACAATCCATGATCAGGCCTATGGTTATGGAAGAGCTTTGGAGCAACTGTGGGACAGTAAGGCATCTCATTTTCCAGGGAAGAAGACTTAGGGTCTATATGCTCCATGTAGAAATAGCATGATAATGGTGCTATCATGCCTGAAGTGTAGCTGCCAAAATTATCAAAGGCTGAAGAGACAAATCCCCATCAAGAAGTGATGAACTAAGTGAGTGCTGTGGACTATCCTTTATCCTAATCTAAAGGAGGCAGAAGCAGGTGGATCTCTGGGAAGTGATGGCCAGACTGCTCTAGGTAGGGAGACTCTGTCTCAGTTTTATGAAGAGAGAAAAAAGGAGGAGTATCAGCCATGTCAATATAGAGCAGTAAAGATTGGCAGTGTGCTGCATGAAGGATAATTTCTTGAGGTGGTCATCAACCAGTGGAGTCCACATTTCTTCTGAGTTGAACACTTCAGAGTGCAGGAGAATGAAGAGATTTTGGCCTAGAAAGAGTTAAATTTTGTGGTTCCAAGCAAACCAGGCAGCCCCAAAAGTTGAGGATGCAGACAGAGATAGGCCTCAGGGTGGGGTGTCAGGTGTGCAAGAGAGGATTAAGGGTGTGTTGGTGGGAGGTTCTGGATGAAGAACCTATTTAAGGCCTCATTCCTGGAGTAGAGGTTAAAGCACTAGGACATATCTGGGAAGATTGGAGAGCCTACTGATATCCAAAGCGAGTTTGCTCGTGAGAATTCTGTGTAGATGAGAATGTGACCGCCTGGAGGATGTACTCTTTTCAACTCCTAGCTGCAATGAATAGAAGTCTCTCTTTCTGCACATGGTCTGCATCACAAGCTCTTGTTTGTTTTAATTATCTTGGCCTTCTTGAGGATATAATCTAGAGGATATCTTGAGGATATATTTTAAAGCCTTAATTTGCAACCATGTGCTGGCTACCTTGGTTGAATATTTCTTTGTTTGCTTTCGTACTTCTTACTAATCATGTAGGTCTATGTGGTCTAGACTGTCTTTGATCTCTCTGTGGAATCCATAGCTGGAAGGACCTCAGAGATAAACTAATATTTCATCCTTCTAAGTGTGGTGTTGAATGCCTAAATGCAGCAGTGAAGGGGTGTTAAAACCACATGTTGAATATTTATCATCGTCTTCCCCTCATACCCACCACCACTACCAGCAACAGCACCCTCATTATTATTTCATGAGGCATGGATTCTCTGAGAAGACCTGGATATTCTGAAACATTCTTTCTAGACCCATCAGCTCTCAAATTCAGATATTCACATTCCTCTGCCTCCTTAGTGGTTGATTGAAAGTTATAATTCACAATATCTTCATGCAACTGCTTGTTTTTGAAATTCAATGTTAAAATTGAGTATGTTGTAAATATTAATCATATGATTTTGTTGTTTGAGATAACTTTTCTTTGAGGACAAAACACACAAAGTCTAACCTCCATAAAAATGAAACCAACAGCAGAACAAAGTAGAGATATCAACAAACTGTAATGTAAAAATTCGGAATTTTGTACGTGTCATGTTACATTGAAAAACACTGGGTAGGTTGGGCATGGTGGTCAATGCCTTTAATCCCAGCACTTGGGAGGCAGAGGCAGCTGGTTTGTTGTGAGTTTGAGGACAGCCTGGTCTCAAAGTGAGTCTAGGACAGCCATGGAAACAGAGGATCCCAGTATCAAAATACCAAAAAAAGAAAAAGAAAAGAAAAAAAGAAAGATACTTTAGTTTAGGCACAATGGTATTGTGAGAAGATGTTTACTTTCACTACCTCTTTCTCTTTCTCTTTTTCTTTCTCTCTCTCCCAATACCCTCAATGCCCTCATCTTCCTCAGAAAGGTCTGATGAATACAGTGAAGTTCACCTCAATACTCCAAAGCAGAAAATGAGACATCTCATTAAGTACTCCAAAGAACAAAATCACCGGCTGCAAGAATATTTTGATGAGTGCATGTACCCAAGCAAAGAGCAACTCATGGAGCTAGCCCAGAATCTAAGAGTGACAGACTATCAGATCCAGGTATGAGTTTTTCTATCATTATCTCCCCGTGCACCCAGAATATATTTCCAGTCAGCACCTTCACAGTTTTGGAAATCCCTCTCAGTTTATGCTTGTGCAATCCTGGGAGATCATGCCATAGATGTTGGCTGTATATGTTTGTGTATCCAGGGCTGGACATGGCATTCAGCTTGTGCATGGGTACTGTCCTGGAGACACATTATCAGTATGTAGAGTCTCTGGGAACCAGACACTTATGTTTCTAGTAAAGACATAGAAAATCTAGGTGGTTACCCTAAGTTTTGAGTGTTAGGTGGTATCTCTACTGACATCCTACCTCTTGTTAGGCATCTCCTGCTACTTCCTATTCTGACGCAGCCTGACACACACAGGTCTTCCTATATCTTCTCTTTTTGTGTTTTCATATCTGGTGTAAGGACTGGCGAGCTAAGTACAAACAGAAAAACTCCAGAATGTTTCAGAACTACCAGAGAATATGGAAAGCCCTAAGGATGTTGATGGATCAACCAGTTCCCATGGTTGCTCAGATGACGCTGCCACTGGAGAGTCCATGTCTTCAGGGACATCTTGTGTGGACTCCATTCTCTACCTGGAAGAGACTCTCCACATTGAACAAGGATCAGAGGGTGCCAGGTGTGGTCTCCAAGAACACCATTGTGACGGCCAAACTCCTGCTGCTGCTGCTGCAGGCTCTGGGAGTTTTCTAAGAAGAGGGACCCAGAATGACCCAGCAGTAGCTGCGTGTGCCTCCACTGAAGCTGAACTTCCTATGGAAGCTGCATTCCAACAAAAAATGGTGGTGAAGACTCAATTGCAGATATTCAGGAGCTCTGGGAAGAGATCTTTAAAGATCATGGTATAACAGAGGACATGATGGATCTTCTTATATCACACTCCGAATGAACACATTGACCCTGGACTGGTTGAGGACCAGAAATCTGTAAAACAAAGAAGAGGGGTGGTAGTGAAAGCCATTAGTCTTCTTTTGCTTGTATAGATGCAATATCATCTGTGTTAGTTTTGTGACACTGTTATCAACAGAATGAGAGGGTTTCCAAGGCTACTTAGAGTATTCATCACTTATTGTTGGATTATACATTAAATAAAAGTACAAAACGTCTTTTTATGGTCTGTTCTTTCAGGAATCTGTTAGAGTTGCCTTACAGTGTGTGTGTGTGTGTGTGTGTGTGTGTGTGTGTGTGTGTGTGTGTGTTTGTGTGTGTGTGTGTGTGTGTGTGTGTGTGTTGTGTCTTGTGTGCCTATATCCATAGAAACTTATATCTGGTGCCTGGGAGGTCAGACAATGTTTTAGCAGCCTCTGGGATTATAACTACTGACAGTTGTGAGGCAGAATACATGTGTTTGCAACTTACCTCAAGTCCTGTGCAGAAAGAACTTAGTTTGATGATTCCAAAGATGAATAATTGCTTTACATCTTCAGTGGAAATATCTAAATAAAAAAGGCTGTGGTGTTCTTAATCTTTTGCAAAACATGTTACCATTTTATAATTTCTCTTTCACTTTCCAGTAGATAATAGCAATATAATGGCACACGATCAGCTTCAATTCTATTTCTAGTGGCTACTATGTCCTATTCTTGCCATCGAGGGCAGGGTGTACACCTTCTATATTTATATGAACGTAAAATGTTCATATACATAAAATAAAAGTACTATATGTCCTAACTAAATGGTCTAAAGCTGACCCTTTATAAACTAAAACAGATTTATTTTGTAAAAGTTTAGTGTGTCCTTGAAACTCATAACTCACTGGTGTGTAAGTTATGCTTCAATATACAAGAATATTTTTTTCTTTTTACACCCTATGATTGTAACATAAGTAACAGTGTCATGTCACTGTATTCAGAGAAATATGCTTTGGTGACTTGGGGCCTAAATCTGCATTGTGAAATCCATCCATAAATTTTTATTTACCTTTTTTTATTATCTCAATCAAGTTTGTTATAATGTATTCACAGTATATACAGATTATAATCTGCTTGATTTTCTTTTTTTGTTCTGACCCTCTCTCTCTCTTTAAGTGTATTTTTGTCTCATAGATCTCTTAACAGTTGAGGTCTTCCTGTTTGACTACAACCAATTAGGTCTAATCTGGATAGCCTGCTTACTCTTCCTCTTAGTTCCCCTAGTGTCCCTCTGTACAGGGGAAATGATCAAATGGCAGGAAATAGATGTCATGTCAGGAGCTGTCAACCCTACTTCCCTACATGGAGAATAAGTTATCCATCTGCTACATCTGTTTTGTTTTGTTTTGCTTTGCTTTGCTTTGTTTTGTTTTGTTTTGCTTTTTTTGAGACAGGGATATTCTGTTATCCCTGGGTGTTGGCCTTGCTTTGTAGACCAGGCTAGCCTTGAACTCATAGTGACCCTCCTGACTCTGCCTACCGAGTGCTGGGATTAAATGTGTGCACCACCACAACTGGCCTCATCTGCTGCATCTGAACAGGAGGTCAAGGTTCTCTGCTTGCAACCTCCATGGTTGGTAAAACAGTTTGTATAGGTTTTCCAGCCCTGATAGTCTCCTGGGGGAAGTCTTGACATCACTATCCTCAACATTCATTTCTCAACACAGCTCTTCACTCAGAGTATGGCTGTGAATCCCAGGATATGTCCTGCTTCCCCTCTGGATAGAGTCTCTCAGAGGACATATGTGTTGGGCTCATATCCATGTATATGTGAGTTTATAGCATATGCATCTTTCTGGGTCTAGGTTATCTCATTCAGGATGATCTTTTCCAGTTCCATCCATTTAGCAGCCAATTTCAAGATTTCCTTGTTTTGGTAGCTGAATAATATTCCTTTCTATAAATGTACCACAATTTCTGTATCCATTCTTTGAGGAAGGGACATCTACATTGAGTGCCAATTCTGAGTATTACAAATAAAGCTGACAGGAACATAGGTGAGGCATGAACATGCATAGGGCTTGGGAGGCTAAATGAGAGTAGCATTCAACAGGATTGGGATTATAGGTGTTTTGAAGGTGACTTTTAATTGCCTTCAAGTGAACGCAGGTCACTTACACAGGTTCCTTGAGTATTCAAATAGATCTGTAATACTATTAAATCATCTGTGGGAATCATTCACACCCCTCTATAGTGCAAGGAGTTCATAAAAAAGTGTTACTTTCTTTGGTTAACATTTTATGTGACTGTGCATTCAAGCCACATGGAGACTCATTTACCAGCCGCAACTCTGTTTATACATGTTCCTATGACCACCCTACTGTCTTGGCTTACACTGTGTACCTTTGGTGTACTTTTGTGCAGTATATTTATTTCATTTAATCTCCGATATATAGCAAAGTGTTTGTCAGCACACTGAGTCTCTTTTTTATCTATCTCACCCTGTCTGTGTATCTATCTATCATCTTCCCATCAACCCATCTACATATGTATATATATATATATATATATATATATATATATATATATAGTGAAACATGTTCTTTCCATGTAGCCTTTTCTCTCGTGGACCTTAGTGATATATCTATTTCTCGGGTGAGTGCAGTGATTGGAGGAATGCTACAGCAGGGAACTTCTGGCAATCTGTCCCTGGGTGACTTCAAAATGACTTCTATGACAGTCAGCCCTTGAACTAGCAGTTCCTGTACTCTAGCTCTCCATGTAGCTTTGCTTACATGTATGTGCACACATCTTTGGCCTTCATGTAATGGTAGATTACCTTAAGAGTGTACTGTTATTCCTTTCAATGGAATGCCTGCATAAAGTGTCATGAAAATTTTCCCTGTTGTTTAATGGTTTACTGACTATTCACCACAGTTCTACTGGTGCCCAGTTTGTCTTTGCTGCTGCTGTGCAATCAACGCTTGCCTATAATGTTTCAAAACAACCTGTAAATCCACTGTACAGACCACTAAATGGGCCAGCATATGGTACTTTTCATACGTGGTACATGTAAATAATATGTATATTAAGTTTGAATTCTGTGAGGTTCAACATGAATAAATGAAATATAACCAAATCAGCCAATAAAGTATCTTAAAAAGTAAAAATCTAGACATCCTGGTTTATATTTTAACCTGGATTTTGGGAGATTCCTAAATATTTCTGCAAGTCACAGTACAGTGTGAGCTACACATTCGTACTTTGCCTCAGCAAACAACAAACCCCAGAGAGAAAGTGTTAATGTGTCTTATCAGTCTGAGGTTATTTGACCCCATCTGCTAAATAAGTTTTAGTCCTGGATGCTTCTAGCCTCCATACAGTATAACCTAGGCCTAGAGTGCTTTCAGCCTATGAGACTTATTGCTTACTATGATCACACTATCTCCTTTTTTCTAAACTCTGGCTGGCTGCTTTCAATCATTTGTTCTTGCTGAAATTCCTCTCCTAGTCTCTCAATCTGAAATTTCACTCTTCCTCTTTCTAAATTGCTCTTCTTTGCCTCATAGTAACTTTGGAAATGTATTGTTAATTATGGATGCTTCTCAATCTCTGTTTTGTTTTGTGTTCAGCTATGTATAGCTTCCTCTCTCTGAATTCGGTCTCTACAAAACTCTCCTAGTTAAACTGCCTGTGAGTTCCACAAACTGACCTGTGATGAATTGCCTCTCACCTAGCCGAGTCTCCAGAACAGACTGAAAAGAACTGACTAGAACTCAGACATCCATGATGCTTGAGAGCTGGGATTGAAGGAGTGTTTCACCATACCCTGGAGCTAAGCTTTCCTTTACCTGACGTTTGCTTTATTCTAGCTTGGCCTTGAACTCAGTCATCTATTAGTCTGTCTCTTGGGATTAATGTAATTTCTGAATTCCAGCTGGCTTAAAAAGAGTTAGAAGAATTTTGGATGTGATCTCTTTCCAGTGTAGGCATGTTCTGATTTGAAATTTCTGTATACAGGTGGAGTCACTATCATAGTGGAGGGTGGGCTCTGTTTTCAGTACTAAATCTACTATGCAGTGGCTCATTCTTATTATTCTCTGTTCACCACTGCTGTATGTCATCATAAGCTACACAGAGGTTTGAAGTCCACATTAGCTCTGTTACTGAGCCTCACCAAGGCATTTTTGATAAATTTTGTACTAATTTGATAATGTAGTTAACTTTAATCCTTTTGTAGGTATCAAGACATCTTCACATGACTTAGCAAAGTAAACTTGAGCCTTCCATGACACAGGTTTCCAGCACAGGTAAGAAGAGAGATGAAGTTTCCATATTCACCCAGGTGGAAGTAACTAAACTTCCAGGAAACACACTTCATGGATCCTGGATTGGAGTAAAAGTAGTGCATCCTCTCAAAACAAAATCCAACAGCAGCTCTCTGTGGCCTCCTATTCATTATATGGCCAACCAGTGACCAAACAATCCAAGATCAGGACTTTGTTATAGAAGAGCTCTGGAACAACTGTGGGACTATAAAGGATCTCATTTTCCGGGGAACAAGACTTAGGGTCTAGATGCTCCATTTAGAAAGAGCATGATAGTGGTGGTATCATGGCTGAAGAGTAGTTGCCAAAACTATCTAAGGCTGAAGAGGCAAATCCCCATCAATAAGTGAGGAACTACATGAGTGTTGTGGACTATCCTTTATCCCAGTCTAAAGGAGGCAGAAGCAGATGGATCTCTGGGAAGTGATGGCCAGACTGCTCTAGGTAGGGAGACTCTGTCTCAGTTTTATGAAGAGAGAAAAAAGGAGGAGTATCAGCCATGTGAATATAGAGCAGTAAAGGTGGGCAGTGTGCTGCATGAAGGCTCATTTCTTGAGGTGGTCATCAACCAGTGGAGTCCACATTTCTTCTGAGTTGAACCCTTCACAGTGCAGGAGAACCAAGAGTGTTTGGCTAAGAAAGAGTTAACTCTTGTGGTTCCATGCAAACCAGGCAGCCCTATAAGGTGGGGCTGCACACAGATTGAAGATCAGGGTGGGGTGTCAGGTGTGCAAGAGGGGATTAAGGGTGTGGTGGTGGGAGTGTCCTGGATGAAGAACCTATTTAAGGCCTGATTCCTAGAGTAGAGCTTAGAGCTTGAGGTTGGATCTCCAAAGCCTCTAGAGCCTACTGTGATCCAAGGTGAGTTTGCTGGTAAGAATTCTGTGTATATGAGAATGTGACTGTCTGGAGGATATATTCTTTTCATCATCTAGCTGCAATGAATAAGATTTATTCTTTCTCTATATGGTCTTCATCACAAGCTCTTATTGTTTTTTAATTAGCTTGGCCTTCTTGATGATGTAAAATAATATTTTAAAGTGTTAAATTCATCTGTGTGATGGCTACCCATGTCGAATATTTGTTTGTTTGCTTTCTTACCTTTTAATAATTGGGTACATCTATGTAATCCAGACTGTCTTTGATCTCTCTGGGGAATCCACAGTTGGAAGGACCTCAGAGATTAACTAATATTCAGTCTTCCAAGTGTGGTATTGAGTGCCAGAAAACAACAGTGAAAAAGTGTTAAAACCACATGTTTATTCTCTATCATCATCTCCACCTCCCCCACCTGCACAACCACTGCTTTCATTAGCAGCACCCTTCTTAATATTTTATGAAGCATCGTGGTGAATGCTTTTAATCCCAGATCCAGGGAGGCAGAAGCAGGCAGCTTGCTGTGACTTTGATGACAGCCTGGCCTACAAAGTGAGTCTAGGACCACCAAAGAAACAGAGAAACCCAGTATCAAAAAAACAAACAAAGATGAAGAAAGAAAGACAAACACTGGGTATCTGAAGGATACTTTAGTTTAGGCACCATGATCAGTTGAGAAGTAGCTGGATTTTGTTACCTCTCTCTCTTTCTGTTTCTCTCTCTGTCTCTCTCTGTCTCTGTCTCTGTCTCTCTCTCTCTCTCTCATTGTTGTATTTACTAATTTACTAAGTTTTGATAAAAATGAATGAAGCAGATGTTCACAGGCTCTTGATGTAAGGAAGAATCAGGAGTATTTTTTTTTGAGACAGGGTATCTCTGTGTACCTTGCATGAATGAGCCTTAGTTTGTAGAGTAGGCTGTAGTGGAACTCACATCTGCCTCCAGAGTGCTCTGATTAATGGTGTGTGCAATCGTGCTCAGCTAAAACAAATCTTTTCGAACTGTGTGTGTACCTGAGACTTTGGGTGATGGCATAGATGTAGGCATGAAATCTAAAGGCACAGATGAAGAGACGTTTGCTCTCATTTGCCTCTAGACAATTTAATTACAATTTTAATTAAATTTATTTAATTTAATTAGAAATTTAAGCATTTCTGGCTTTCTGCTCTTTTTGCTTTGGTCTGTAGGGATGGAGATTGAATTAGGGTCATTTTCATGGTAAACACTGGAAGAGATGAATTAAGAACATAAACTTTTTACCTCCATCCCCTGTTTTCCCCTTCAAGACAGGGTTTGTCTGTGTAGTCTTGGCTGTTCTGGAACTCTCTTTGTAGACCAAGCTGGCCTCAAACTCAGTGAGATCCAACTGCCTCTGGACTATTGGGATTAAAGGAGTTTGCCACCACATTAGCTCCTGTTTTTGTACAATGAAAAGATTTAAGTCCTTTGCATAGCTTATCTCAAAATCAGTCTATCATAGATTGTTTTTTTTATTTAGTATCAATCCAGATTAGGAGATAAGTGCTCACCTTTGTGCTGGGGTGAGAGGACTTGCTACTTCCACAAACACTGGTGTCCAGAAGGAGAAATACCTGACCACACCTAGAAACTGATAAACCTGTGTCTTAGTCTTTGGAGTTGGGATTTAAAGGATGGCAGTAATATACTCTGAGGCAGATACCTTCTAACCCCTTTTAGCCTGCATCCAAGATAGGTATCCTGCAAAATTGGGCTTCCCTAGCTCACACTCTATAGCCTTGTAACTCTTGCAGATGTCCCTCCACAGCCTGTTTATAATCTGTTATCCCATGAAACCTCTAATGGTAAGGCACAAAGTCTGCATTTGTTGTCTTTAAAACTTGGAGGAAAACGGGTTGGTGAAGATCTTTTCCCAGTCAGTAGGCTGTCGCTTTGTTCTCTTGACAGTGTCTGCTGCCTTACAGAAGCTTCTCAGCCTCATAAGGTCCCATTTATTAATTGTTGACATTAAGGCCTGGGCTGTGGGTGTACTGTTCAGGAAGTTGTTTCCTGCGCCTATGTGTCCCAGGCTCTTCCCCACTTTTTCCTCTAACTGAGTTAATGTCTCTGGTTTTAAGTTGAGGTCTTTAATCCACTTGGACTTGAAAAGGTTTAATATCCAAAATATATAAAGAACTCAAGAAATTAAACACCACAAAACCAAACAACCCAATTGCAAAATGGGGATTAGAACTAAACAGAGAATTCTCAACAGAGGAATATCAAATGGCTGAGAAACACTTAAAGAAATGCTCATCCTCGTTAGGCATCAGAGAAATGCAAATCAAAACGACACTGAGATTCCATCTTACACCCATCAGAATGGCTAAGATCAAAAACTCAAATGACACCACATGTTGGCGAGGATGTGGAGAGAGAGGAACACTCCTTCACTGCTGGTGGGAATGCAAACTAGTACAACCACTTTGGAAAGCTATCTGGCGTTTTCTCAGAAAAATGGGAATAGGGCTTCCTCAAGACCCAGCTATCCCACTCCTTGGAATATACCCAGAAAATGCTCGAACACACAACAGGGACATATGCTCAACCATGTTCATAGCTGCTTTATACACAATAGCCAGAACATGGAAACAGCCTAAGTGTCCCTCAGTAGAAGAATGGACCAAGAAACTATGGTACATTTACACTATGGAGTATTACTCAGCTATTAAAAACGAGGAATTCCCGAAATTTGTGGACAAATGGATTGACCTAGAAATTATCATAATGAGTGAGTTCACCCAGAAGCAAAAAGAGACAAACGGTATATACTCACTTATATCAAAACACTAGTCCAAGGGATACGTCCCATGAAAAACCTTACTTACCAAGAAAGTGGGTCAGAGGAGAGGACATCCTATTGAGACTTTAGGCGAGAGTAGCATGGAAGAATGGGGAAATAACAGGACCCACAGGGTCCTGGAAACCTACAAGAAGAACTTTATGACAGGCAGATCTGGGTCCTGGGGTCCTCCTCAAACTAAGGCACCAGCCAAGGAGAAATAGGCAGTAAACTTCGAACCCCTACCAAGACCTAGCCGACGAACACGATATTCTCCACTGTTGAGTGGAGAGTGAGATCTGATTCTCACGTGAACTCTGGTGCCCCTTTTCTGACCACGTCCCCTGGATGGGGAGGCCTGGTGGCACTCAGAAGAAGGATAGCAAGTTACCAAGAAGAGACTCAATAATCTTAGAGCATACATAGGGGGAAGAAGTCTCCCTCAATCACAGACATAGGGGAGGGGAGAAGGGGGGAAGTGGGAGGGAGGGAGGAATGGGAGGAAACAGGGGAAGGGCTAACAATCAAGATGTAATATGAATAAATTAATAAAAAAAAAACTTGGAGGAAAACGGACCACTAATGTTGTCTTCTGTAAGCTCCCACTGGGTATAGATATTAAAAGCAAAGATGGGTTCACTCATCTTTGCCAGTTGGAAGCTAAAGAACACATCTTTCAGATTCAAGAGAATATATACTTGTTTCATTGGAAGCATCAGACTCAGGAGAATCAGAGTTTGCAGGTTTCTTAATAGGCTGGGTAGCAGTTTTCCAGGGTGACTGGCTGGGAATCAGGATATATATCTGTGTGTGTGTGTGTGTGTGTCTTTGTGTGTGTGTGTGTGTGTGTGTGTGTGTGTGTGTGTGTGTGTGTGTCTGAACCTGGAAATATGGAGGAATGAAATTCACTTTTTTTGTTTTCAGGTCCATTCAAGTCCATTTCTTATTATTTGTTCAGCATTGAGGTAGCTGAATTGGTTAGTTGAAAAATTATAGGATCTTAGTGTTGAGTCATTCTTGGATGTGTAGGTTTTGCCCATACCTCTCTTGAGTATTTGATGTAACTCTGAGAGATATTAAATCTGTATATATTTTTGTAGCAGAACATTTATCTACCAGGTTTTTTGTTATAGTAGTTTGTTTGCTTTGTTTTCTTTTGTGTGTGTGTTTTGACGGCTGGTAAAATGTCAGAATTGTTCTGGGTATATGTAAGTCTAATTGCATCCGTATTTCTTTTGTGCAGGCGAATAGCTGTGAGTTCGAGGCCAGCCTGGACTACAAAGTGAGTCCAGGGCAGCTAAGGCTACACAGAGAAGCCCTGTCTTGGGAAAAAAAAAGTTCAAGGTCCTTCTCAGCTACCTGGCAAGTTAGAGCTATAGAAAACATCTCAAAAGTAAATAAAGCTGGGAGTGGTGGCGCACGCTTTTGATCCCAGCACTGGGGAGGCAGAGGCAGAGGCAGAGGCAGAGGCAGGCAGATCTCTGTGAGTTTTAGGCCAGAGTGGTCTACAAAGCCAGTGCAGGACAGCCAAGGCTACACAAAAAACCCCTGTGATGAAAATAGGGAATTAGGGCTGGAGAGATGGCTCAGGGGGTTAAGAGCACTGCCTGCTCTTCCAGAAGTCCTGAGTTCAATTCCCAGCAACCACATGGTGGCTCACAGCCATCTATAATGTAATCTGCTACCCTCTTCTGCAGATAAAGCACTCACATAAAATAAATAAATAAATGAAAAAAAAGAGAAAGAAAATAAGGAATTAGCTTTGCCTAGTTTAGTGTCAGCCAGGGTTACATGAGCCCTGTTACATAAAACAGGGTTTTTTTTGAGCAGGGTTTCTCCGAGTAGACCAGACTAGCTTCGAACTCCATGTGCCTCTGCCTCCCAAGTGCTGGGATTAAAGGCTTGTGCCACCACGCCTGGCACACACACAAAAAAGTGTTTTGATTTGGATGTTGTGGCCTGGTCTACAAATTGAGTTCCAGGTCAGCAGCCAGGGCTATAGAGTGAAGCCCTGAAATTCATTGTGTAGACCAGGCCTCACTCAAGTCAAAGAGGTCTGCCTTCCCAGTGTGAGTGCTGGGATTAATTAAGTGAATGTGCCATAACACTTGGCCTCTAAAAACAAAAGATAGAGGGAGAGGGGAGAGAGAGAGAGAGAGAGAGAGAGAGAGAGAGAGAGAGAGAGAGAGAGAGAGAGAGAGGGCAAGGTTGGTTGGATTCCAGAGAACAGCCCTCAAGCAGATGTGGCTCTTGGGTTGTAAGTGACCAGGTGGTGGGAGCAAAATAGCCTGTTGGACATGCCCTTTTCTTGTAGGTGCCCTCCTCTGGGCCCCAGTCCCTGAAGATCATGATGGTGTATATGAACCCGGGGCCTCACTATTCCATCAACGCCTTGGCTCTGAGTGGCCCCAGTGTGGACCTGATGCACCAGGCTGTTCCATACTCAAGTAGGTGCTCTCCTCCTTCCCACCCTCAGTCTGCCTTTTAGCATCCTCTAGGCTTTCTTGCCCTCAGGAGAAAAGCATTCACCAGGTGGAGGGTGGGGCTGTGGGTGTGGGGTGTGGGGTGGGTGTGGAGCCCATGTGCCAGCTCCATGTCAATCTGCAAAGGAGTTTGGCATCCAAGGGACTTTATCAATAGGGATTTCCATCTGTTTGTAAAGATTGTTTTTTTTTCTAAAAGAGCTGTGCATTCCAATGTCTGTGGCAACATTCTTCTCACTCTTACTTTTCTTTTTCTCTTTTTGGAGAAGAGGTGGCTGGGCTAGAATCCAGTGCCTGTGGTTTCTAGGCATGCACTTTACTATGGAGCCATGCCCTGGCCTCGCTGGAGGATTTTAGACAGGTGCTCTAAGACTACATCACACCCCAGATCTACCACTGAGCCACGCCCACAAACCCCTCACTGAGGGATTCTAGGCAGGGGCTCTACCACTGAGCCACACCCCAGCCCCTCACTGGGGGATTCTAGGCAGGGGTTCTACCACTGAGCCACACCCCCAGCCCCTCACTGGGGGATTCTAGGCAGGGGCTCTACCACTGAGCCATGCCCTCAGCCCCTCACTGGGGGATTCTAGGCAGGGGCTCTACCACTGAGCCACACCCCCAGCCCCTCACTGGGGGATTCTAGGCAGGGGCTCTATAAATGAGCATGTCTCCAGCCTCCTGGCTCAAACTGTATAGAGTGCTGGAATTGTAGTCCTGCGCCATCATGCTTTACTATGATATACTTATTAATAGTTTTCTCTTCCGTCCCTTCTTTTATATGTATATAATATACAATGTAATACAATTTATATAATATAAAAATGTAATATTTATATATCTTATTTTATATCATATAAATATATATTACACATATCACACACACATATATTTGTTTGTTTATTTGAGACAGGGTCTCTCTGTGTAGGCTTGGTGTCCTGGACTCCCTGCGTTGGCCTTGAACTCACATTGATCTGTCTGCCTCGGCCTCCCAAGTATATATATTTTTTCTCTTGAGACAGGGTTTCTCTGTGTAGCCTTGGCTGTCCTGGACTCACTTTGTAGACCAGGCTGGCGTCGAACTCACAGACACCCACCTGCCTCTGCCTCCTGAGTGCTGGGGTTAAAGACATGTGCCACCATGCCTGGCTTTTCTTCCTTTCCTTTCCTTTTCTCTTTTCTCTCCTTTTCCTTCTCCTCTTCCTTCTGCTCTTCCTCCTCCTCCTCTTTTTCCTCTCTGTGTCTCTCTGTCTTTCTCTGTCTCTTTCTCCCTCCCCCGTCTCTGGACAGGCTCGTACTATGTAGCTCTGGACTGGAACTCACTACGTAGAACAGATTTCTCTACAAATTCACAGACTTCCACCTGCTTCTGCCTCCTGAATGCAGGAGGTAAAACCAGGAGTCACCTTTCTATCAAGGACAAAGAAAACATCGCATTTATTTTTGAGTGCAGGGTGGGGAGCAGGGGTCATGTGTGCCATGGCTCCCTTGCAGAGGTCTGAGGACAACTTTTGGGAGTTGTTTTTTTTCCTTCTACCATTGGGTCTCAGGGATTGAACTCAGGTCCTCAGGATTGCTCACAAGTATCTTTACACACTGCACCACCTTGCCGGCCCCTTTCTTGTTTACTTTACATTAAGTTGGACCATAGAGACTTACTACTTTTATGAGCTGAAGTGGATGATTACTCATATGCTTCAACTGAGTATGTCTTTGAGCATAAAAAGTTTCAGGATAGGAGGTGGTCCAATGGCCCCTGCTTGTAATCCCAGATATTTGGGAGGATAAGGTAGGAGGATCACTTGAGCCCAGGATTTCAGGGCCAGCCTGGGCTACATAGTGAGACTCTGTTGTAATGGAAGAGAAGGTGAGGGCCGGGCATGGTGGCGCACACCTTTGATGCCAGCACTCGGGAGGCAGAGGCAGGAGGATCTCTGTGAGTTCGAGGCCAGCCTGGTCTACAAAGTGAGTCCAGGAGAGCCAAGGCTACACAGAGAAACCCTGTCTCGAAAAACAAAATAAAACAAAACAACAACAACAACAACAACAACAACAACAAAACCCCCCAAAAACCTAAAAAGAAAAAAAAAGCCAGGTGTGGTGGCCCAGTGCTTAGGAGGCAGAGGCAGGTAGATCACTGAGTTTGAGGTCAGTCTGGTCTACAACGTGACTCCATGACAGCCAAGGCTACACAGAGAAACTTTGTCTCAAAAAACCAAACCAAAGAGAGAGGGGGCGGGGGGAGAAAGAGAGAGAGACAGAGAGAGAGAGAGGAAGGAGGAGGAGGTAGGAGGAGAGGGTTAAAACCACTTCCCTCCACGGATATGTGGCTGGAATGCATCTCTAATTCCTCCGTTTGCTGAGCCAGCGCTAGAAAGCCGAGCACTAAATGAAAGCCCCTTGTTTCGGCAGAATGACGTGCAGAAAAGACTTCTGGGCAGGCATCTCACTGTACCTCATGGCCGCCAGCCAGCCGACCTAGCTAACCGGAGGATTCTCTCTCATTCATCCCCCGGATTTAGGTGCTCCTAGGAAGCAGCGAAGGGAGTGGACCACGTTCACCAGGACCCAGTTGGAGGAGCTGGAGGCCCTGTTTGCCAAAACCCAGTATCTGGATGTGTATGTGCATGAGGAGGTGGCTCTCAAGATCAACCTGCCTGAGTCCAGGGTCCAGGTAGGGTGACCTGCTCCCTGGACCCCTCCTGACCTTTACTGTGACCTTCTGTGTGTCCCTGTCAGAGTAAAAGGGAGGAAAAAGAGGGTATAGGGTACAGCCACGTTTATCAAGTGGCCTAAATGCCCCTCACTTCCCTGTGTCACTTAACTTCCCTCTTTTTATTTGATGCCTTCTCACCACACTGCCTTCCAAGGGTTCTCCTTCCCCTTGCACTCTCTGTTTCCTTTTATTTTCAGAAAAGAAGATTGATTTTAGGGTCACACATATGCACAAGTTATCTACCATTGAGATACATCACCAGCCTCCTTATTTATTTTTGAATCTTAAAACTATTCATGTAGCCGGGCGTGGTGGCACACGCCTTTAATCCCAGCACTCGGGAGGCAGAGGCAGGAGGATCGCTGTGAGTTCGAGGCCAGCCTGGTCTACAAAGCGAGTCCAGAACAGCCAAGGCTACACAGAGAAACCCTGTCTTGAAAAAAAAAAAACCAAAACCAAAAAAACCCAAAACCAAAACCAAAACAAAACTATTCATGTATTTCTGCGTGCATTTACTTATTTATTTATTTTTTTGAGACAGGATTTCTCTGTATAGCTGTTTGTCCTGGAACTTGCTCTGTAGACCAGGCTGGCCTTGAACTCACAGAGACCCACCTGCCTCTGCATCCTGAGTGCTGGGATTAAAGGGGTGGGCCACCATTGCCTGGCTAAAATTATTTATTTTTGAGACAAGGTCTTATTATGTAGACCAGGCTGTATTTGACCTCCCCAGCGATCACCTGCCTCTGACTCCCAAGTGCTGAGTTTAAAGATGTGTGCCACTGCACCAGGCTAGAGATTTATTTTTAATTATGTCCATGGGTGCGTGTGTGCGCAAATAAGCACAGGAGGCCAGAGGAGGGCATTAGATCCCCCAGAGCTGGAATTACAGGCAATTGTGAGCCATACAATGTGGGTGCTAGGAACTGAACCTAGGTCCTTTGCAAGAGAAATATGTGCTCTTGACCCCTGAGCAATCTCTCTAAGACCATTTTGTTACTTACTTATTATTATTATTTTAAAATATTCTTTGGTTTGAAGAAGGAAAAGAAACGTGGAAATGATGTGATTTGATCTACACTTGTGCATGTACACGGTAGGCAAATGCTCTACCACTGAGGGATATTCCTAGCCCTGGCATTAATTATATCTATACGCATGTACACACATGCATGAAATTAACTGATTAAATATGTGCATGTACAATATATGCACTTATGCATAGATGTATTATTGTATGTATGACATGTGAAGATAACGCATGCATGAACAGGGGCACGTTAATATAATGTGTGCACCTGTGCATGGCTGTATGTATGAAGGGTGAGTATAATTCACGTGTTCATAAGCAGGAACATGTAAATATAATATGTTCATATGTTTATGATTGTATGTATGTATGTGACGACAATGCACAATTGCATCTATGTGATCAGGTAGGTGGCTGAACACATGTATGTATGTATGTATGTATGTGTGTACATAATTGCACATATGTGAAAATAACTCATGGTTATATGTATGCACGCGTGGGCATGCATAAAATGCATGCTGATGCATAGTGGCTGATATATGCAAGGATGTATTTGTGACTACTTGCATGTGTGATGCATGTGTGATCAGTGCATGTAGGTTCCTGTGTGCATGTGTACATGCATGACTGGATGGGTACACACATCCTGGAAAGAGCTGCCTGATCATCAGATGCCGTTTGGCGATGTGTGACTCTTACCATCGTCAGCCTTGGTACGGTGAGGATTCTGAGACAGTTTACTCACCCTCACCTCCCCGGGCTCCCTCTAGGTCTGGTTCAAGAACCTCCGGGCGAAATGCAGACAGCAAAGGCAGCAGCAAAAGCAGCAGCAGCAGCAGGCCCCGGGGGCACAGGCCAAGGCTCGGCCTGTGAAGAGGAAGGCAGGTGCTTCCCCACGACCTTCGACGGATGTTTGCACTGACCCTTTGGGCATCGCAGATTCCTACAGCCCATCTCTGCCCAGCCCCTCAGGCTCACCTACCACGGCGGTGGCCACCGTGTCCATCTGGAGTCTGGCCTCTGAGTCTCCTCTGCCTGAGGCCCAGCGAGCCGGCCTGGTTGCCTCGGGGCTCTCTCTCACCACGGCCCCTTACGACATGACCTATGCCCCTGCCTCTACTTTCTGCCCTTCTCCTTCAGCTTATGCGTCTCCAAGCTCCTACTTCAGTGGGCTGGATCCCTACGTTTCTCCCATGGTGCCCCAGTTAGGGGGTCCGGCTCTCAGCCCCCTCTCCGGCCCCTCTGTGGGGCCATCCCTGACCCAGTCTCCCACTTCCTTGTCAGGCCAGGGTTATGGCACCTACAGCCCCATGGACAGCTTGGAATTCAAGGACCCCACAGGCACCTGGAAATTCACCTACAACCCCATGGACCCTCTGGACTACAAAGATCAGAGTGCCTGGAAGTTTCAGATCTTGTAGAAGAGGGTCCCCAATTCACCCTTCCAGGTGAATCACCCTCTCCAGGACTCCATCGGCCTTTTCCAGGTTAGATTCCAGGAGATTAGCCCCCCCAAAGTAACAGGAAGTCGTAAGCCTGCCAAAGGCTGTGGACATTGCAGCCTCAGGTGCAGGCCACCCTCAGCTCGGTTAGGGAGCTTGGCCCCTTTACCGCCCTATCCCACATCATGAAAGAGGTTCCTTCCTCCCCCGAGATGCCCCCGGCAGTGATCAGTAGATACCATGACTGTGATGCGCATATCTGATGCTTTCCCTGCCCCAGACTTCAGTAAAGGTGCTGAGAGCTTGCTCCAGAAAGAAGAGAAATCTATCTTGCAAGTGACCTGGAGAGTGTTTGGGTCACAACTCACGGTGCCCCTAAGCCAGGTGTGGGGACTCCATACCTGTCAGTCCCAGCACTGAAGAAGCTGAGGAACTTGAGGGCCAGCCTGGGCTACAAGAGTGAGATTTCAAAACTGATTTGGAAATTTGTGTACAGTTAAAGTTAACAAATGCCAGGTTTACATGGGTAGGTTTAGAGGGTTGTTCATTCGTTTTACATGTATATATGATTTATGTATCTGTATGTATATTACCGGCATGAGCCACCAAACTGAGCTGGGAGGCCATGGCTTGCACAGAAACAAATGCAAAAGAGCCTTGATGTGACTACTGGGAATGACTCGAGAGATGAGTAGAATGTTCTAGAACCCAAGGTGCCCCAGTCACAGGTTCCCATGGTCAGCTTGAGGGAGGCACAAGTGCAGGGGGGCTGCCAGGTGTCTGTGGAAGTTGAATCTCATCAACAGGATGAAAGTCCTATTGATGGGCCCACCGGGGTAGGGGTCTTTTAGATGTCCCTAGGGTATGTCCAGTAGTCTATCCTGTAAGCCAGGAATGGTGGCACATACTTTTGATCTCAACATGAGGGAGGCAGAAGCGGAAGGATTACGAACTCAAGGTCACCCTAGGCTACAATGCAATGTTGAGGCCAGCCTGGGCTACATACATAAAATCCTGTCTCAACAAACTCCCTTCCCCCATACAAATCCCACTTTCCAAGCCCCAAGGCCGATAAGACAAATGGCCATAGAGTGGCAAGTCCAGGAGTTCCCTTCGTTTGACGTTAGCGTCACTGTTCTATCCTTTCCCACTCACTAGCTTCTCAGGTTCCCTCTTCCCTGGCTAACCAGAGTGAAACTGATTAAAAATGTTGAATTCCACTTAAATCTAGGTGATTTTTTTTAAAAGAGGGGGCAAACTTGGTTAGATGGAAAGAAATTAAGATTTGCTTTTGTTCTTTCTGTCCGTAAGTGTGCTCCTGGATGTTTTCTGTTATGGCGATGATGTTTTTCTTTGTATCTTTTTTTTATCATCATCCCCATCACCACCACCATCATCTTCATCTTCTCCTTCTCCTCCTTTGCCGCCTTCTTCTTCTTCTTCTTCTTCTTCTTCTTCTTCTTCTTCCTCTTCTTCTTCTTCTTCCTTCTTTGTTTTTTTGTTTTTTTGTGAGACACAGTTTCTTCTCTGTTTGTAGCCTTGGCTGTCCTGGAACTTGATCTGTAGACCAGGCTGGCCTCGAACTCACAGAGATCCACCTGCCTCTGCCTCTCTAGTGCTGGGCTTAAAAGGCATGTGCCACCACCATCCAGCCTTAGTATCGTCTGACACTAAACTAAGAAGGAACACAGGACCAGGGATGGTAGAGGAGGCCTGATCCCAGCACCTGGGAGCTGAGGAGGAAGACCTGAAGTTTAAGACCTGCCTAGGAAACGTAATCACAGATAGGTTGTAAAGGAGGCTGGTAGTGTAGGTCAGTGTACAGCCCCCTGTCTGGAATCCCAGTGAGGGGCTAAGGACATGGTTCAGTGACAGGTGCTTGTCTAGACTGTTGGAGGCCCTAGGTTCAGTCCCTAGTACAGCAAAAAGCATACAAGCAATCCTAACTATAGGCATTGTCACAACCACGCACTAGGTAGACACTCATTATTACAAGTGAGGAAATTGCAAGGGATGGGGACTCAGACCACTCACCATGTCTCACGTCTGGGAGAGGGTAGAACTTGTTTTTATTGCTCCCTCCTTGAGATGTACAGCCCTGTCCATTAAAAAAAACATATTTATAAGCTGGGTGTGGTGGTGCATGCCTTTAATCTCAGCACTTGGGGGGCAGAGGTGAGGCTTTCAGATCTCTGAGTTTGAGGCCAGCCTGGTCTACAAAGTGAGTTCCAGGATAGCCAGAGCTATATAGAGAAATCCTGTCTTGAAAAAAAAAAGGTGTGGGTGTGGATGTGGGTGTGTATTTTACCGGCATGCATTTCCATATACCATGCTCAGGGAGCATCCTTGGGGAACAGAAAAGGGCATCCATTCCCTGGTACTAGAGTTACAGAGGATTGTAAGTGGCCTTGTTGATACTGGGAATCAAACCTGGGTCCTCTAGAACAGCAGGCAGTTCTCTTAACCACTGAGCCACACCCTACATTCCTTTATGAAGGCAGGGTCTCGCTGTATAGGCTTGGCTGGCCTCAAACCCATAGAAATCTGCCTTCCACCTGCCGAGATGACAGATATGTGCTCAGGGTCCTCTGTTTTTCCCCCGTCCTCTCCCTTCCATTCTTTCCATTTCTGCCCTCACTCCTGTGACTGTCTGTCCCTCTTCTTGTTTCCCCCTTCCACCTCATGCAGTCTGTTTCCTGTGTCCCTGGACAGGACTAATTTAGCAAATGCTCCAATCCTCTTAGGGCAACAGTCCAGCCTCAGCAGAAAGGCAGGGGATTTATGGAGGATTAGGCTCAGCCTCAGGACATGGTGGGGAGGGGACTTTGTGGGGACAACCATTTTTTTTAAAGACTGGATGACATCTGTTCTTCCAACCAGTCCCACAGGAACACAGCTGTTTTTGTGTGCACCATCACGATACAAACACGGGCTTACTGCTTATTTATTTATTTACTAATTATTTGTGTGCACATGTGTTTGTGTGTGCATGCTCCTGTACTTTTTTTTAAAGATTTGTTTATTTTATTTATTGCATAATAAGTGCTTTATCTGCTGAAGAGGGTACCAGATTACATTATAGATGGTTGTGAGCCACCATGTGGTTGCTGGGAATTGAACTCAGGACCTCTGGAAGAGCAGGGAACGACGCTCTTAACCACTGAGCCATCTCTCCAGCCCCATGCTCCTGTATTTGTACATGGAGAGATTGGAGGAAGACATGGTGGGGGGAGGGAGGTTTCTTGTTTCATTCTGCCCCTCCCCCCAACTTAGTTGTCTCTTAGATTTGTTTATTCTATTTAATGTGCTTGAGTGTTTTCCCTGCATGGAAAACACTCATGCCTGTATGCGTACCATGTATGACTAATGCCCTCAGAGGCCAAACTGGCCCCAGGAATAATTTAAATCAAATTTTGTTTATTTCTCTGTGTGTGGGTGCATGTGGATGTGCACACAGTGAGTGTGAAGGTCAGAATAACAACGTTAGCTTAGGAGGTTGGTTCTTTCCTTCCACCATGAAGGGAATGGTTGGCTGTTAGGCTTGATGGAAGGTATTTTTACCTGCTAAGCTATCTCCCCAGCCTATGAATCATGAATCATGTCTCAGAAGTCCCAATAGTATCTAGACCAGAGAAGCCAGCCAGCGACCTAGAAAATATGGCTCGGACTAAGTTTGCAGAACCTATAGGTCACAACAAAGGTCATACTACCCTGAATTCAACCTATTTTTATACTGATTTTTGGAAGCTCAGCAGTAAGTAATTAATAGTTGGGAAGGGGGAACTCGCAGATCTGACCAGCTTGGTTCTACAGAGGGGCATGGATGAGACTCTCATTTCCTGCGAGTGTCTTGCTCAGAGCAAAGCCATTTTAACTAATCTTTTAAAAAGGATTTATTTATTTTGCCTGGCATGGTGGGCACATCTTTAATCCCAGCACTTGGGAGGCAGGTGGATCTCTCTGAGTACATGCGAAGTCTCAGGACAGTCAGAACTTTAGAGTGAGACTTTATAAAAATATAAGACATGAGAGGCAGGCAGAGGCGGTGCACAACTTTAGTCCCAGCACTTGTGAGGCAGAGCCAGGCAGATCTCTGTCAACTAGAGGGCAGCCTGGTCTACAGGAAAGCAAGTCCCACTCAAAGAAACCTTGTCTCAACAAGCAACTCCCTCCCCAACAAAAAAGACATTAAGATGTAATCCCAGCACTGGTGGCACATTCCTTTAATTCCAGAATTTGGGAGGAAGAGGCAGTGAACCTCTATGAATTTGAGGCCAGCCTGGTCTACAGAGTGAGTTCCAGGACAGCCAAGGGAACCCAGGGAAACTCTGTTGAGAATAACCAAAAGGGAACAACAACAACAACAAAAATTAAGAGATGCTAATATTATTCTATTTTCTTGCATTCGATGTCATTGTTGGGGTTTGAACTCAGCTTGTCCCACAAAGCTGGGCATGTGCTTTCCCACCAAGCCACATGCCAGGGGAGCTTTCTTTCTTAAAAAAAAAACAACAACAAAAACCCAATTAATTTATTCACTTTATATCCCAATCACAGCCCCTTCCCTCCTCTTCTCCTATTTATTCTCACCCTCTGTCCTTCCCTCTTCCCTGTGCCCGCATCCCCATCCAAGCATGTCAAGTTACGTCAGGACTGTACACATCCTTTACCGTAGTGGCCTAGCAAGGGAGCCTTGCCAGAAGGAAGCAGGAAGCGATTGAAAAGGAAAAGCATGCAAGGAAGTCCTTGTCAGAGACAGGCCCCACTACCCTTACTTGGTGGTCCTACATGACGACCAAGCTACTCATCTGGTACATGTGTACATATGTGTAGAGAGCCTAGGTCCAGTCCACGCACGGTCCTTGGCTGGTGCTTCAGTCTCCACAAGCACGCCTGGGCCCAGGTTAGTTGGATCTGTTGGTCTTCTTGTGGTGCTCCCGTTCCTTTGGGGGTTCTTCTATTTTTCCTCCCACTGTTCAACAAGGTTCTCTGCACTTCCCCCCGGTGTCTGGCTATCTCAGAGTCTCAGCATCTGTTTCAATCCGTTGTTGGGTGGAGCCCCTCAGAGGACAGCTGTGTTAGGTTCCAGGGGAGCTTTGTTAACCTCGTATTAGATTTTGTATTGAATCTTCATCCTCTGTGATGTCAATGACCTTTCCCTAGGACTTGGTATAAAGAATATAGTTCTCTGTTGCCACAGGTTTCTAGTCACAATCAAGAAGTCGAAGCTTGGCTGGGCCCAGCACTCGGGAGGCAGAGGTAGGTGGATCTCTGTGAGTTCGAGGCCAGCCTGGTCTACAAAGTGAGTCCAGGACAGCCAGGGCTACACAGAGAAACCCTGTTTTGAAAAACAAACAAGCAAGCAAGCAAGCAAACAAACAAACAAACAAAAAGAAGTTGAAGCTTCTTTTCTCCTGAATTTCTTCACTTTTCAATCGCTTCCTTCTGGCAAGGCTCCCTTGCTAGGCCACTACGGTAAAGGACCTGCATAGTCCTGACATAACTTGACATGCTTGGATGGGGATGTGGGCACAGGGAAGAGGGAAGGACAGAGGGTGAGAATAAATAGGAGAAGAGGAGGGAAGGGGTTGTGATTGGGATATAAAGTGAATAAATTTTAAAAAAAAATTTAAAATAAAGAAAGCTCCCCTGGCACGTGGCTTGGTGGGAAAATACATGCCCAGTTTTGTGGGACAAGCTGAGTTCATCTTGGAGTGACTAAACTCCTTAGAAGCAAACTGAAGGGTTTCAGGTATGGATTAAGGTAGTCCAGTCTCTCACAATGAGTCATCAATAGCTGTCACCCAAACACCCATTTATTGCAGGGACAATCTGTGGACATAAACCAGGCCACTATCATGAGAGAGTTTTGAGATCTCTGTGTAGGAGCTTTGGAAAAAATCTGGGTAGAGACAGACCATGGGGGCTCCAGTGAGCTTGGGGAGCAGAGCGAGACTCTGGATGGCCCAGGTAGAGGGAGATGGAAGTTTGAGATGCTCTCATCTTTCAAGAAGGGTACCTAGCAATGAGAAGGAATCAAGAGTCCCCTGGGCAGCAGGCTGAGTAGAGGTCCATTTACTGAGTTGCTCACCAACCATTGGGGAGAGAATTTATTCCAGGCTGGAGCCTCAAGAGGACAGCATCAAGGCTTTGCTAGTTTCTCAGATCTCAGGTAAACCAGCACTGAGTCTATCTGCTCAATAAAGAAAGATGTACTCCATAGGGCCATGATTCCATAGGGTGGGGCTGCAGACTGAGGACTGAGTGGGACGGCAGGGTGGGAGGGTCTGCTTGATATCAGGGTGTCTGTCTTAGTTAGGGTTACTATTGAGGTGAGGAAACACATGACCAAAGCAATTTGGGGAAGGGGTTTATTTGGCTTATGTTTTGATATCACTGTTCATCATCGGAGGAAGTCAGGGCAGGAACCAGAAGGCAGGAGCTAATGCAGAGGCCATGGAGGGGTGCTGCTTCCTGGCTTGCTCCTCATGGCTTTCTCAGCCTGCTTTCTTATAGTACCTAGGACCATTGGCCAAGGATGACACCATTTACAAAGGGCTGGGCCCTCCCCATTAATCTTCCCTCTGCCCCCAGACAGGGTTTCTCTGTGTAGCCATGGCTGTCCTGGACTCTCTTTGTAGACCAGGCTGGCCTTGAACTCACAGTGATCTGCCTGCCTCTGCCTCCCGAGTGCTGGGATTAAAGGTGTGCACCACGACGCCCGGTCACTCTCCATTAATATTTAATTAAGAAAATGCCTTTTAGGCTTGTCTGCAGCCCCTCTTATGGAGGCATTTTCTTTTTCTTTTTCTTTTTCTTCTCTCTCTCTCTCTCTCTCTCTCTCTCTCTCTCTCTCTCTCTCTCTGGAGAAAGTGTCTCTCTGTATATACTGGGCTGTGCTGGACTCGCTTTGCAGACCATGTTGGCCTCAAACTCATGGTGATCCGCCTGCCTCTGCCTCCTGAGTGCTGGGATTAAAGGCGTGCACCACCACACCCAGCTGGAGGCATTTTCTTTTCTTTTTTTTTTTAGAGGCATTTTCTTAGTTGAAATTCTCTCTTCTCAGATGTCTTTAGCTTGTGTCAAGTTGAAATAAAAATTATTCAAGCACAATTGACCCTTTGTTAACTTGACACGCAAACACATCACTGTTAAGCCACAACTTTCCTTTTCCAAGATTTCACACTGAAAACATAAAGTACTTTTAAAAAGACATTTATCTGAGAGTGAAGGGCTGGCAAAAGATTTTCCAAGCAAACAGACACGAGAAGCAATCTGGAGTAGCCATTCTAATATCTAATAAAGTAGATTTTCTTCTTCTTCTCCTCCTCCCCCTCCCCTCCCCCTCATCCTTTGGTTTTTTGAGACAGGGCCTCTCTGTGTTAGCCATGGATGACCTGGAGTAGCTCTGTAGACCAAGCTGGCCTCAAACTCACAGTGATCTGCCCTCCTCTGTCTGCTAAGAGCTGGGATTAAAGATGTGTGCCACCAGGCATGTCTATAGAATTTCAATAAAAATTAATCAAGAAATATGGGGAAATGACACTTCGTTGCCATCAAAGGAAGAATCCACCAAGTGGACATCACAATCCTGAATAACTATGACCAAAATACAAGGCACATACATTCGTTAAAGAAACACTTTTAATGCTCAAAAAAAACACATTGATCCTAAGACATTAATAGTGGGAGACCCCAACACCCCACTCTCAGCATTGAGGCAGAAACTAAATAGAGGAATAATGAAGCTAACAGAGGTCATGAATCAAATAGATCTAATAGACATACACAGAACTTTTAACTCAAACACAAAAGAATACACCTTCTTCTCAGCACCAAAGGGAACCATCTCCAAAAACTGACCGTATAATCGGTCACAAAGCAAGCCTCTAAGGTCTAAAGCTGAACTTCAACAATAGGATTAACAAAAAGACTACAAACATATGAAAACTGAACAATATTCTATTCAAAGACAACTGGGTCAGGGATGAACTAAAGATATTAAAGACTTCCTAGATTTCAGTGAAAATGAAGGTACATCATTTCCAGTCATTTGGGACGAAGTGAAAGCAGTGTTAGGAGGAAAGTACAGAGCACAAAGCACCTTCATAAACAAATTGGAGACATCCCATGCAAGCAACTTAAAGGAACACATGAAAACACTAGGAAAAAAACATGCAGACACACCCAAAAGGAGTAGATGGCTAGGATTCATCAAACTCAGGGCTGAGATCAATAAGTTAGAAGTGAAATAATTCACATAATCGAGGAAACCAAGAACTTGTCTTTGAGAAAGTCAACAAGGTAGACAAACCCTTAGCCAAACTAACTAAAAGACAAAGGGAGAGCATCCAAATCAACAAAATCAGAAATGAGAAGGGAGACATAGCAATGGATATTGAGGAAATAGAAAGAATCATTGGGTCTTACTTCAAAAGCCTATATGCTTCAACATTTAAAAATCTAAATCATATGGACAATTTTATTGATAAATTCCACATACCAAAGTTGAATCAAGATCAGGCAAACACAATACATAGTACTATATCCCCCAAGAAATAAAAGCAGTCATCAAAAGTCTCCCAACCAAAAGAGAGCCCAGGGCCAGATGGATTCAGTGCAGAATTCTACCAGACCTTCAAAGAAGAACTAATACCAATACTCCTCAAACTACTCCACAAAACAGAAACAGAAGGAGCACTACTGAACTCACTTCATGAAGCCACAATCACCTTAATACCTAAGCCACACAAAGATACAACAACGAAAAAGAATTTCAGACCAATTTCCCTTATGAACAGAGATGCAAAAATACTCAATAAAATTCTGGCAAACCGAATCCAAGATCACATCAAAAATCTCATCCAGCATGACCAAGTAGGCTTCATCCCAGACATGCAGGGTGGTTCAATATACAGAAATCCATCAATGTAATCAATAATATGAACAAACTGAGGGGGCAAAAACCCGCATGATGATCTCCTTAGGTGCTGAAAAATTGGGACAAGAGCCTTCTTCGGCTAGCCTCCCGAAGGCTGAGGGAAACTCTCCATCTAGGCTAGAGAAAACAATGGGACCAGATTCTCAGCCCAGCCTCCACAAGAAAAAACAAAACAAAACAGAACACATTAAGCCTGATTTAATTCTTGCCCCGTCAGTCTTGTAGCTGCTTTACAATCAAGGCTTGCATACAACTCCTGATCCGCAGTTTTCAAACTCCCAGGGAATACATGTTTTGTGTGCCAACATGGTATGTAAAGGAAATCAATATGCCTAAGGTCTATAAGGTTTAAAAAAAATGTCAATCTACTGTAAAGACTCCTAAAATAGGGCAGCACATGGAACAGTCAGTATGTGGTACATGCAGGTAATACATGTATTAAGTTGTATTTTGTGAGGTTCTATGTTACAATAAATTAAAAAAGTAAAATTCACCAGGTGTGGTGGGGCACGCCTTTAATCCCAGCACTTGGGAGGCAGAGGCAAGCGGATCTCTGTGAGTTCAAGGCCAGCCTGGTCTACAAACTGAGTCCAGGACAGCCAAGGCTACACAGAGAAACCCTGTCTCACAAAACAAAACAAAACAGAGCAAAGCAAAGCAAAACAAAAAGTAAAAATCTAGACATGGTGGCTCATATTTTAACCTGGTTTGTAGGGGAATCCCACAAACATCTGCAAATCACAGGACAGTGTGAGCTACACCTTGATACTCTGCCTCAGCAAACAAACCCAAAGGGGAGGTGTTAGTGTATCCATCTGAGGTAATAATTCTCTTGGAGGCTATTTGCCTCCATCTGCTAACCTAGTCCTAGTCCTGTAACCTTCTAGCCTCCATAGACTATAATCTGGGCCTAGAATGCTTTCAGCCTCTGACTTACTGCTGAATACAATCACACTTTCTAGTTCTTTCTAAACTCAAGACAGACTGCTTCAAATCAGATGTTCTTGCTTAAACAACTCTCCTGTCTCCTCAATCTGACTTTCCTCTCATCCTCTGACTGAACTGCTCTTCTCAGCCTCACACTAACCCTAAACAAATGTCTCCAGCACATTCTTTGGTTCATTGTGTCTTCATCTATGTATATCTTGCTGACTTTGGAACCTGTCTCTGTAAAACTGCCTGTAAAACTGAGCTCCCCTGCACTTCCTTTCAACCAGCTGAGTCTCCTTCTGGAAGTCTTGGAGAAATCAGCGACCAAGGAGATACTTAAACATAATAAATTGGCAAGCTAATTGCCAACATGAAACTAAATGGAGAGGAAATTATGTCAATTCCACTAAAATCAGGGCCAAGCTAAGGCCGTCCACTATGTCTGTCTCTCTTCAATATAATACTTGAAGTCTTAGCCAGAGCAATAAGACAACTAAAGTAGATCAAGGGGGGAAACAAATTGGAAGGGATGAAGTCAAATTGCAAACAACTCCTAATCCTCATTTTTCAAACTCCCAGGGAATACAAGTCCGATGTACCAAAGGAATCCAATGTGCCTAAGGTCTACGGTGCTTCAAAAAAATTTGTCAATCTCCTGGAAAGATCCCTGAAATGGGGGAAGTTTGCAATCTATGAGGTTTCCTGAACAAGTAAGAGGATAGATGAAGCTGCCCTATTCACTCAGGTGGAAGTAATTAAACTCCCAGGAAAGAAACTTCAGGGAGCTTGGGTTGGAGGAAAAGCAGTACATTCTTGCAACAAAACAAAACAGAACACACACACACACACACACACACACACACACACACACACACACACACAAAACAAAAAAAACAAAACAAAACAAAACCCACAAGAACAACAACAACAAAAAATCCCAAAAAGAAAAAACCAAAAAACCCACCAGCACCTGTCTGTGGACTCCCATTCAGTATAGGGCCAATGTGTGAACAAACAACCCATGGTCAGGCCTATGTCTATATAAGGGTTTAAGGGCAACTGTGGGACTCTAAGAGCTCCAGTTATCCAGCGAACAAGATTTAGGATCTAGATGCTCCATGTAGAAATAGCATGATAGTGGTGGTATCATGGCTGAAGAGTAGTTGCCAAAATTATCTAAGGCTGAGGAGACAATTCCCCATCAAGAAGTGAGGAACTAAGTGAGTGTTGTGGACTATCCTTTATCCTAGTCTAATGGAGGCAGAAGCAGGTGGATCTCTGAGAAGTGATGGCCAGACTACTCTAGGCAGGGAGACTCTGTCTCAGTTTTATAAAGAGAGAAAAAAGGAGGAGTATCAGCCATGTCAATATAGAACAGTGAATTTGGGCAGTGTGCTACATGAAGGCTCATTTATTGAGGTGGTCACCAACCAGTGGAGTCCAAATGTGTTCTGAGTTGAACCCCTAAGGGCGCAGGAGAACCAAGAGAGTTGGGCCAAGAAAGAGTTAATTCTTATGGTCCAAAGCAAACCAGCCAGCCCCATAAGGTGGGGCTGCAGACAGAGTGAGGCCACAGGGTGGGAGTGTCTGCTGGGAATGATGGGATTAAAGGTGTGTCGGTGGGAGGGTCCTGGATGGAGAACCTATTTAAGGCCCGATTCCTGGAGTAGAGCTTAGAGCTTAGAGCTTCAGGACACATCTGGGAAGATGGAGGAGCCCATTGATATGGAGAGTGAGTTTGCCTGTAAGGATTCATGAGGACCGTGGGGAGGATGGTACTGTTTTCAAGTTCTACCTGCTGTGAATATGAGTCCTTATTTTTCCTCATGTTCCTCATCACAAATTCTAATTTGTTTTAATTATATTTGCTTTTCTGATCATATAAAATAATATTTTACAGTGTAAATTTGCACCCATGTGATGACCACCTATGTTGAAATTTTGTTGGTTTGTTTGCTTACTTTTTAGAGCTCGAGTCTTTTTCTTTTCTTTTCTTTTCTTTCTTTTTTTTTTTAATACAAGGTCTCACTGTTTAGCGTTGGCTGTCCTTGAACTTATCGTGACCTCCCTGCATCTGTGCTGAGATTAAAGGCATAGGGGATCACCGCTTGGCTATGTTTATTGTTTTGAGGAAAAAAAAATCTTTGTGCTATCCAGCTGTACTGGAAAGTTCTAGTTTAGAACTCTCAGAGGTCTTTCTGTCTTAGCAATTTGTTTCCTAGGATTAAAGATAGACTCTGTGCCATGTGATTAAAATATTTTCGTAAAATGCAGGTAATTTTTTTTTGGGGGGGAGCATCTTAAAACATGGCTCACCAGAAAAAGACATTTCGAGAGAAGAGATTTTTGTAAGATGTCCACTGCCATCCACATGTAGCTCTCAACTATAATATGAGGTGAAATTTAACATTAAATTTTTTTTTTTTTGAGACATGGTTTCTCGGTGTAGCCTTGGCTGTCTTGTGCTCACTTTGTAGATCAGGGTGTCCTGGAACTCACAGAGGTCTGCCTGCCTCTGCCTCCAGAGTGCTTGGACTAATGACATATGCCATCATGCTCCATTAAAATAAATCTTCTTGGACTGCGTTTGTAACTGAGACATTGGGTGCTGATATAGGGTAGGCATGAAGCCTGAAGTTCCAAACAGAGCAGACATTTGCTCTTATTTTCCTCTAGCCATGCTGTCCTCACAAAATTCAATCATTTCTTGTTTTCTCTCCTCTGTTTTCTTTGATCTTTTATATTCTCCGTTCCAAGGTATTTAAAAGAAAAAAAAAAACCTGACAGGGTTTCTTTGTGTAGCCGTGGCTGTCCTGGAACTCTCTTTGTAGACCAAACTGGCCTTGAACTCACAGATTAAACTGCTTCTGCCTCTGTAGCAGTGGGATTAAAGGCGTGTACCACCACACCTAGCCCCTGTTTTTGTCAAATGAAAATATTAAGCAGTTTGTACTGTTACCTCAGAGTGACTCTAGCACAGATGCTCTTAATATTGAAGTTACCTTGCTGCATTTAGAAATTATCTTGCATTACAGGTCTGTGCTCTGAGGTCTAGTTTTTATTTGACAAAATTAGGTGTATGTGAATATTCTTTTTTTTAATCTCAAAAGCTAGAGCCTCATGGAGAGAGATTTTTCTGTTGTAGGTTGATTGCTTTGTTCTTTTTAGGCAGTGTCTCTTGTAGGCCAGCTATGATTTGGAATTCCTTCGTGAAGCTGGTGGGCCTTCAAATCCTCATCTCTGAGGTACTACACAGCTACTGTAGTTAGTTAGTTTGATTCATTATTTTTATTGTTTATTTATTTATTTAATTTTTTTTGAGACATGGTTTCTCTGTGTAGCCTTGGTTGTCCTGGACTCGCTTTGTAGACCAAGCTGGCCTTGAACTCACAGTGATCCATCTGCCTCTGCCTCCCGAGTGCTGGGATTAAAGGCGTGCGCCACAGTGCCTGACCAATTTACTTAATGTTTACAATGTTTTGCCTGCATGTGTGCCTGCCCACCAGAAGAGGGCAGCAGATCTCATTACCGATGGTTGTGATCCACCAAGTGTTTTTGAGTTGAACTCAGGACCTCTGAGAAGCAGCCAGTGCTCTTAACCTCTTAGCCATCCCCCCAGCGCTGGGTTGTATCCTCAATAGTAATGAATTTTTCCTTTCATGTACTTCACATGTGTTTGATTTAAAATTTTTATTAACTTATTTAATAATCAATTTATAGCCTGATCACAGCCCCTTCCATTTCCCGGTCTCAGCCCCATCCTCACATCCCTCCCGTCCTTCCTCTATGCCCCCACGGTTATCAACACAGGCTGGCCTATCAAATTGCAGAAGGACTCAGTCCATTTTCTGCCACTGGGCATAGACCAGGCAGTCCAGCTAGGGGGAAGGGATCCAAAGGCAAGCAATGGAGTCAGACATCCTCCGGTCCACACATATGGTCCAAGCAAGGTATCTGAAAGTACAGCCAATACATACTTTTTAGTTGTCGTTTTGGTCCTTGTGAGCAACCACGGTGACAGTTCAGTTGTCACTGTAGGTCTTCTTGTGGTGTCCTGACTCTTCTTGCTGCTTCAGTCCTTTCTCCCTCCCTTTCACACGACTTCCTGAGCCCCACCTACTTTTTGCCCGTGGGTCTCTGTATCTGTTTCCCTCAGCTGTCCCGGAGGAAGCCTTGCATGCTAGGCTTCTCTCTGTAAGCATAGCATAGTATCATTAAAAGCGTTAGACATTGGCTCTCTGTCATGGGGTGGATCTCAAGTTGAGCTGGTCACTGTTTTTCAATCCCACAATCTCTGTTCAATCTTGACCTTACAGTTCTTTAGATCGAGGACATTTGGATTGAAAGTTTTGTGGGCATATATTTTTTTAAGATAGGGTTTCTCTGTAGCCTTGGCTGTCCTGGACTCACTTTGTAGACCAGGCTGGCCTTGAACTCAGCTATCGGCCTGCCTCTGCCTCCCGAGTGCTGGGATTAAAGGCGTGCGCCACCACACCCGGCTTGTGGGCATTTTTTAGGGGGAAAAAAAGCTGATGTGGGGTAGGTATAGATATTAGGAAGAGCTGGTGATGGAGAAATAATGTGGTTATATACAATATTCATGTTTCTAAATGAATAGTTTCATTTTGAGGAATGATTTTTTTTGTTTAATCCAGCTGTTCCGGAACATCTCATGTAAAATGTAATGTGGGGAGGTCCTCCGGCCTTTGCAATGGGACTCCTAGGATTATGGGTAGTTCAAATGCTATGTGATTAAAATAATAAACTTTTTTTTTTTGCAGAAAACACAGTAGTTGTTTTGGTGTGTTCCCAAACATGGCTCACAGATAAAGGCATTTGAAGAAAAGAGATTTCTTTAAGATGTCCCCTGTCATCAACATCAATCTCTATGTGATAGTAACTGTACATTAAGACATTTAAAGATGTCTCCTTGGTCCCAATGCCTCACTGAGGCTGAAGGTGCCGGCGTAGATAAAAGGATGCGGCCTGAATTTCCATCTCCACATAGCAGACATTTGCCTCTTGCTGAGCCTTCCTCACAGAATCACATTTCCTGCTTTCTCTCCTTTTCACTCGATCCTCAAGGCTAGTGAGAGAAATAGGTTATATTCCTAGTGAAAATTGAAGGAGTCTTTTATTTATTTATTTATTTATTTTTGGTTTTTCAAGACAGGGTCTCTCTGTGTAGCCTTGGCTGTCCTGGACTCACTTTGTAGACCAGGCTAGCCTCGAACTCACAGCGATGCGCCTACCTCTGCCTCCCGAGTGCGAAGGAGTCTTAATAATATGAATTTCTCCTCTCTATCCCCTTGTTTTGGTTTTTTTTTTTAAAGAAAAGTGCTTGTCTCAGTGCCGGTTGCACTTAATGTCGCTCTGGACTCAAGGGTGACTTTAAACTTAGAATTCTCCTGCTGAATTAATGAAGGATTTGGGATGACAGGCCTTTGCTCCTGTTCTGACTCTTATGTAGATTTTAACACTAAGAATCTATGATTGCTTTTCTCATTTGAAAACCTAGATACTCACATATAGAATATATCTGTTGTTTGAATTTTTTTTTAATCTGTAGAGCTACTCTGATCCTTTTCTTTCCTCCCAGGTTCTCCAGTACAAGAAACTTTTCCAGTAGGACCACATTCCAGCAGGCTTCCATATCCACCAATGGATAGAGGTCTGCCATTAAATCCATCCAACCCAAGAAACTTAGGACCTGAAATGATCCAAGGCTTGCATCCAAATTTCCAAATGTCTTCGGATGCCCTCAGGGATACAGGTTTTTATATGCCCCAAGATCCTGCAAGAAACATGGGTATCCAAAGGCCTCAATATCCCCTAGAGGCCATTGGAATTCCAATACAGTCAAGCTTCCAAAGACATCCATTTTCAACAAGCAATTTAGATCACCAAGTGTCTCAAAGTTTCCTCAGTCCTAGAGAATCCCCAAAGCTGTCGACTCTTGAAAGGCATCCAGGCTGTACAAGCAAACAAAATCTCCACATGTCTCAATGGGCCCTAGGGGCTGAAGCAACTTCAAAACCACCAAGTCTCCAATGGAACTCAGAACTTGAAAGGTACCAAGGACCCCAAGAGTCTTTTAGACCATCATGGAAACCACTTCCCCGCATGACTCCAGATCCCCAAATGCTTTCAGGTCTGCAAACATCTGAGGGGCTGAGTTTGAGCTTAGGTCTTTCTGAGTTCAGATATGTTTCTGCATATCTTCTGATGTGAAAGATCTGGCTTTCATGGTCTCTGTTGAGAAGTCAGGAGTAATTCTGATGGGTCTGCATTTATATGTTACTTGGCCTTTTTCTATTGCTGCTTTTTTTGTTTTGTTTTTTGTTTCTTTTGTTTTGGAGACAGGGTTTCTCTGTGTAGCCTTGGCTGTCCTGGACTCACTTTGTAGACCAGGCTGGCCTCGAACTCACAGCAATCCATCTGCCTCTGCCTCCTGAGTGCTGGGATGAAAGGCGTGCGCCACCACCTCTCCTCAGCTCCTGAGAGAGAGTCTCTCCTACATCTCTTTAATTCTGTTGAGAAGTTCCAGGCTTAATAGGAGTCCAAATGCTTTCAACCAAAACTAAGGTGTAATATGGAATCTTAGGATGTTTGGTTTGCTGCCTGATCAGTCACCCAATATACTTTATAACATTGGAGCCTCATCTTCAGCTTTCTGTGTTGAAATCTCCCACTATTAATGTGTGGGGTCCAGTTTGTGATTTAAGCCTTAATGTTTCTTTTATGAATGTAGGTACTCCTGTATTTGAAACATAGTTGTTCATAATTGATATATCATCTTGGTGTATTTTTCCTTTGTTCATAATTGATATTTTTCCATTGAGGAGTATGAAGTGTCCTTCCCAATCTCTTTTGATTAGTTTTGGTTGAAAGTCTATTTTATTAGATACCAGAATTGCTACCCCAGCTTCTTTCTTGGGTCTGTTTGCCTGGAATACCTTTTTCCAGCCCTTAAAGATAATGTTGCTCTTTATTGCTGAGATGTGTTTCTTGTATGCAGCAGGTTGATGGGTCTTTTTCTTTGCATCCATCCTGTGGGCCTGTGTTGTCCTCCTTGGAATTTTCCTTTTAGTATCTTCTGTAGAGCTGGATTTTAGTTTAGTTACTGTTTGCACTTGGTTTTTCATAGAATACCTTAATCTCTCCATCTATGGTGATTGAAAGTTTTGTTGGGTAGAGTAATCTGAGTTGTCATCTATGGCCTCTTAGTGTCTGGATGACACTAGTCCAGGCCCTCTGGCTTTCCTTGTCTCTGTTGAGAAGTCAGGTGTAATTCTGATAGGTTTGCCTTATTACCTGACTTGGAATTTTTATCTTGCTGCTTTTTTTTCCTTTATTAATTTATTCTTGTTACATCTCAATGGTTATCCCATCCCTTTGATCCTCCCATTCTTCCCTCCCTCCCATTTTCCCCTTATTCCCCTCCCCTATGATTGTTCCTGCGGGGGATTACCTCCCCCTGTATATGCTCATAAGGTATCAAGTCTCTTCTTGGTAACTTGCTGTCCTTCCTCTGAGTGCCACCAGGTCTCCCCCTCCAGGGGACATGGTCAAAGTTGAGGCACCAGAGTATGTGAGAAAGTAATATCCCACTCTCCACTCTACTGTGGAGAATGTTCTGTCCATTAGCTAGATCTGGGTACGGGTTTAAGGTTTACCGCCTGTATTGTCCTTGGCTGGTGCCTTAGTTTGAACGGGACCCCTGGGCCCAAATCTGTCTCTCATAATGTTCTACTTGTAGGTTTCTAGGACCCTCTGGATCCTTCTACTTTGCCATTCTCCCATGCTTCTCTCATCTAGAGTCCCAATAGAATGTCCTCCCCTCTGTCTCAGTTTCCCGGTAAGTGAAGGCTTTCGTGGGACATGCCCCTTGGGCTAATATGCAGATATAAGTGAGTATATACCATTTGAGTCTTTCTGCAAATATCTTGCTGCTTTTAATAGTCTTCCTTTGATCTGTACATTGAGAGTTTTGATTGCTGTTTCTCAGGAGGACTTTCTTTTCTGTTCCAATCTATTTGGAGTTCTCTAGGCTTCTTGTATATTTATGGGCATTCATTTCTTTAGTTTAAGGAAGCTTTCTTCAATGATTTTGTTGAAAATATTTTCTGGGCCTTGCTGCTGGGGCTCTTCATTTTCTTCTATCCCTAGGATTCTAAGATTTAGTCTTGATGATGTCCCAGATTTCTTGGATATTCTGGGTCAGGATCATTTTATATTTAACGTATTCTTTGACTGCTCTATTCATTTCTTCATTCACAGCATCTGTCTCTGATTTTCTTTCTTCTGTCTCTCGAATTCTGTTGGTAATGCTTGTGTCTGTAGATCCTGTCCTCCTCTCCAGGTTTTCAATTTCCAGGATTATCTCAGATTGTGTTTTCTTCATAGCTTCTCTCTCCATTTTTAGGTCTTGAGTTCTTTTTTAATTTCCTTCTCCCATTTGAGTGTTGTTTCTTTAAGCAATTTGATCAATTTTTCATATCTTTCTTTGTGTATTCCTGTTGTAGTTTGAAAGAAATGTTTTCCTCTTTTAAGGTCTCCATCATTTTCATAACCTCAGAATTGAAATCCTTGTCCTGCCTGTTGGGTATGATACTATATCCAGGGCTTGTTATAGTGGTGGGACTGCTGGTTTCCAGTGGTATCAAACGGTCCTTTGATTGCTGCATGTGTTCTTACACTGACCTGATCCTGCCTGATGTCTCTGGCTACAGCATGTGTCCAGTGCCTTCTTGGACTCTCGAACTTTCTGGAATTTGCTAGATGACTTGAGTTCAGATCAAGTAGTATTCTTGAATGGGATGTCTGCTTGGTGCTAGAACACACAGAGGCTGGTATTTTTTTCAGGCCTCGGTGGGCTCTGCATTCCTGGGAGCTCACGAGCTGTCCATCAGCCAGGCTTGTGGCACTAGCATGGGTGCCTGCTGGCTGCTTGTACCACTGTCCGTGTCCTCCCCACAGCATTTTCTATGGCTTTTATGGGTGACCTGAGGTCAGATCAACTTGTGTTCCTGACTGTGGTGCATGCTAGGTGCTAGAACCCGTAAACATTCACATTTTTGATAGACAAGGCTCATTCTTTCCTCCCGAATTTCAGAGTTCCCCACCAGCCAGATGTGTGATGTTACCCTTTGGAGGCTGCACACCCATTTCTGTGTGTACCTCGGACTTGTTTGTGTCTTTGGCAGGTAGCCAGAGGCTGGACCCCACCATGATCCACACAATTTGGACCCTGCTACTTGTGGTTTACCAGTACTGGTGTTTTGTGGTTCTCAATAAGTCTTTAGGTGGCTGAATAGGCACTAGTGTCCTGTTGATCAAACAAGGTGTGTGTTAGGCACCGCCATCTTGTATCTCCCATGATGGATGCTTTAATAGACAGAAACCACACACACTTGTCTACAGACCCCAGATAAAAGACCATGACAGAAAAATATATGGGAGCCATCAATCTCCAATTTTAGCTAGGAATGGTGGCACACATGACTTCGGTGGCTACACAAGTTAGGCAGAGCATGATGACCTCTGTGATATTGAGGTGAGCCACATCTACAAATTGATTTTTAGGGCAGTGAAGGGTTCACTGAGATAACTAGTTTAAGAAAATAGTAATAAAAAGTTCAATTTGGTGAACTAGAACTTTTGTTTTGTTTAGAAAGTATGAGACATTGGGTATAACAATCATACTCCAGTGAAGGCCAAATGGTCATGTTAGCAGGACTGGACTAAATGTCCTCTATTATTTTTAGTGTGTGAATGTGTCCATTATTTATGAAAGAGAAAGATGCTGAAGTTTGGTGAGTGCAGATGGGGTTAAGAGCTGGAGGAAGGGAAAGAATATGACTGTATACTATTTGCATCTACAAATGCAGTTTTAAACCTTTTGAAGAAGGGTCACTCTGTGTAGCTCCAGGTTTTGTGGAAAGTGTTATGTGGATCAGACTAGACTGCAATTCAAAAGAGATGGATCTACCTTTGCCTCCTAGGTCCTTTAATTAAAGATAGATACCCTGTCAAGCTGATGAGATACATTTAATGATTTTTACTCTTAAAGAGCTAGTAATTATTTATATGAGACAAACAAACAGGCTCAAGAGTTAAATTATTCTTTGTTGTTGCCCTAGTCATTTCTTTGACACAGGTTTTGTCTGTGTAATAGCCTTCTCTGTACTGGGATGGTGTTTTTTTCTTTTTTCTTTTTTTTAAAAAAGATTTATTGATTATTTATGCAGTGTTCTCCCCGCATGAGCACCTTCCCACCACAAGAAGGCACTGGATCTCACTCCAGATGGTCGTGAGCCACCATGTGGTTGCTGGGAATTGAACTCAGGACCTCTGGAAGAGCAGACAGTGCTCTTAACCTCTGAGTCATCTCTCCAGCCTCCCCCCCCACATGTTTTTTTTTCAACAAGGCTGGTTTTGATTTAATCTCACTGGGATTAAAGGTGTGCTATAACACATGACCAGCTTGAAGGGTCAATTATTAGGCAGAAATAGATTCTTGAAATGGTCCACTGGTCATAACAAAGTGACTCCAGATTCCTCATACTGGGTTCGTACTATCCTGATCCACACAGACCAGAGGGACAAACATTTGTGCACCAAGTATCTTCCCAGATAGATTATGGGTCATGATCTAGTGAGGGAGGCAAAAAAGCCTCTCTCTAAATGCAGGAGCCTTGGTGAGACTGATAATCCTCAATTATTTGTATAGTTAAGGCCTAGAAGAAAAGCTAAATGTAAGAAATCAAGTCCTTGGGTAGCAGTTTTGAGAGCAAAGAAGATTATTTTCTATGGTGAAAATGGAGGAAGACAAAGTGACACAGTGATTCTGGGTTCCCTTTGAGTTTATTTCTTTCGGAATACAAATATTTTTTTTCCAAAGATAAGTACAGTTTTGTATATCTTCTTTGGGAAAGATCAGAATAAGATAGACTTGGGGAAGGAAGAAAGTGAGAAAGTAGGTGCTAAAATTAAAAGGCCCCAGAACAGAGGTTGGAGGAGCCTTTAGAGAATTCCAGTCTGGGACTCACAGTAACTCCAAACGGGATGGTTCCAGATGAGGAACGTCAACAAAGGCTTGAAGAAATGGAAAAAAAGCAGCCCATTGAGATGTCTGGTAGGAAACTTTAGGCCAGCATGGTCAGACTAGATTGTGTTTGTGTGCTTTCTAGGTTCAATTACTGTGTGAAGGTCTATATGCTAACGTAAAAATGCAAACCCTCTTTGCTGTTTCTTTTTAAATTCTGGAGAGCATGAGTCTAAAGTCTCCTTTGTTGGAGATGGTGACAGTCTTGGAGATGCCTTTTCAAACTGGGGCGGATGAAGCTTTAGCATGTTTATCTATTGGAGTAGAATAAGTTTGTAGGTATTAAGACATAAAACCTGTAACAGATAAACATAATTTCATTGCTCAAACAATTAGAAAAAAATCCAACTATAATTTTTAAAAGGCGGTCCTAAATAGGAGGGGAAGTGAACATCTCCTGAAAATACATTAAATAATGATTTATTGGTTTAAGAATTCTTAACGAGGCAAAGAAGATGCCTGCGAAGATACACTGTATTTTAGGAAGGACTGCACAATTAAGTCAGTAATTAAAGGTCCTGATTCCAGAATGGAAGACAGCACATGTGTTGCATTGGGGAGAGATAATATGACGTTGTTTCCACAGGAAACAAAAAGCTATGTAATCCATCCAATCTGATGGAAATCAGATTGGACATGGAGAGACCACCTGGATATCTTGGCTGCAGAAAGAAGGAAAGGAATCAAGAAGAAAAACAGGGAAGGTAATGTGATCACCCCTCCACACCGGGACAGCTCAGAGATTAAAATCTGTTGAGGCAACAATATTTTAGCTAATACCAAAGTGTGGCGCGCCACCATGGTACCGAGTCAAGGGCGAGGGACTGTGGATTTCTCTCTCTCTCTCTCTCTCTCTCTCTCTCTCTCTCTCTCTCTCTCTCTCTCACACACACACACACACACATACACACACACACACACACACACACAAACATACAATAACACAGCGGGTCCTACATGCTAATATCAAACATCTCATTTAAGCCCCGACTTTACGGGCTGGAGAGATGGCTCAGAGGTGAAGAGCACTGTCTGTTTGTCCAAAGGTCCTGAGTTCAATTCCCAGAACCTACATGGTGGCTCACAACCATCTATAATGTGATCTGGTGCCTTCTTCTGGAGTGCAGGTGTACATGCAGGCAAAACATTGTATACATAATAATAAATAAAATATTTTTTAAAAAGCCCCGACCTTACTACGGAAGATTGTACAGTTTCTGTTTTTATAGGTCACACCCATCCTTTCTTCATCTCTCATGTTGGATTCCATATCACTTGAGTTTCCTGTAAGTGTGGGGAGGGGTAGGTTGGGGTGTGGTGTACAACCATCATTCCATTAATCATTTTGATCTTGTGCCCCAGGCTGTGGCCAGAGTGTCTTTCTCTGACCTTTTCTTTCTGTTTTTCCCTAGAGATGTTTAAAGAATTAGTGTGAAAAATACATCTATGTTCAGAAGGCAGTTTAAGTGTGGCCTGCCTGTGGTTTTATATCATTATTTATACACCGGTGCTGTCCTGAATTTCCTCTTATTCCTCCCCTGTTCTCCCAGTATATGTGGGTAACAGGTTCATGTCACTGTACTCAGATAAATATGATTTGGTGACAGTGGGCCTAAATCTGCATTGTCAAATCCAGGCATAAATTTTAAAATTTATTTTATATTTTATTATTTTAAGCAATTTTTATTATACTCTATTCACATAATATACAGATTGTAATTGTTTGCACTTATTTTTCTGTTTTGATCCTCCCTTCCTCTTTGACCCTATTTTCCTCCCCTTGACCTCTAACAAGTGAGGTCATCCTGTTTGACTACAGCCTATCAGGTCTTATCTGGATAGCCTGCATCCTCTTCCTCTCTGTTCCCATAGTGCCCCTCTGTACAGGGGGAGTGACCAAATGGCAGGAAATAGAGTTCATGTCAGAAGCAGTCAACTCTCCTTCCCTACATGGAGAATAAGTTGTCCATCTGCTGCATCTCAACAGGAGGTCAAGGTTCTCTGCTTGCAATATCATTGGCTGGTGAAACAGTTTGTTCAGGTCTCCCTGGGTCCAGATCTGCCAGCCTTGATAGTCTCCTGGTGGAAATCATGACACCCCTGCCCTCCTTCCGTTCCCCAACACAGCTCTTTTACTCAGTATGGTTGTCAGTCCCAGTATATGTCCTAACCCCCCACTTGGTAGAGTCTCTCAGAGGACATCTTTGTTGGGCTAATATGCATTTATATGTGAGTATGTACCATACGTGTCTTTCTGGCTCTAGGTTACCTCACTCAGGATAATGTTTTCCAGTTCCATCCACATACCAGCCAATTTCAAGATTTCCTACTTTTTGATAGCTGAATAGTATTCCATTGTGTAAATGTACAAGAGTTTCTTTATCCATTCCCTGGCTAAAGGACACCTACCTTGTGCGTAGATTCTGGGTACCACAAATAATGCTGCTATGAACATAGTTGGGCCGACGTCTTTGTATGGTGGAAGATTTCTCAGATATGTGCCTAGGAGTGGAATAGCTGAGTTTTGAGGTAGTCCTATTCCCAATTTTCTGAGAAAGTGCCAGATTGATTTACAAAGCGGTTGTACAGGTTTGCATTCTGGCTGGATTATAAAGGGCTAGAAGAATTTTAGATGTGATCTCTTGCCAGTGTAGCCATGTTCTGATTTGAAATTTCTGTATACAGGTGGGGTCACTATCAGAGTGCAGGGTGGGCTCTGTTTTCAGTACTAAATCTACCGTGCAGTGGGCCACTCTTATTATTCTCTGTTCACCACTGCTGTATGTCATCATAAGCTACACAGAGGTTTGAAGTCCACATTAGCTCTGTTACTGAGCCTCACCAAGGCATTTTTGATACATTTTGTACTCATTTGATAATGTAGTTAACTTTAATCCTTTTGTAGGTATCAAGAAATCTTGCCATGACTTAGCAAAGTAAACTTACGCCTTCCATGAAACAGATTTCCTACACAAGTAAGAAGAGAGATGAAGCTTCCATATTCACCAAGGTGGAAGTAATCAAACATCCAGGAAACACAATTCATGGATCCTGGGTTGGAGTAAAAGTAGTGCATCCTCTCAACAAAAATATCCAACAACAGCTCTCTGTGGCCTCCTATTCATTATATGGCCAAGCACTGACCAAACAACCCATGATCAGGCTGGTGCTAATAGAAGAGCTCTGGGACAACTGTCGGGCTGTAAGGGATCTCATTTTCCAGGGAAAAAGACTTAGAGTCTAGATGCTCCATGTACAAATAGCATGATAGTGGTGGTATCATGGCTGAAGAGTAGTTGCCAAAATTATCTAAGCCTGAAGAGATAAATCCTCATCAAGAAGTGAGGAACTACATGAGTGTTGTGGACTATCAACACTTTATCCCAGTCTAAAGGAGGCAGAAGCAGGTGGATCTCTGGGAAGTGATGGCCAGACTGCTCTAGGTAGGGAGACTCTGTCTCAGTTTTATAAAGAGAGAAAAAAAGAGGAGTATCAGCCATGTCAACATAGAGCAGTAAAGGTTGGCAGTGTGTTGCATGAAGGCTCATTTCTTGAGGTGGTCAACAACCAGTGGAGTCCAAATGTCTTCTGAGTTGAACCCTTAAGGGTGCAGGAGAACCAAGAGAGTTGGGCCAAGAAAGAGTTAATTTTTGCGGTCCAAAGCAAACCAGCCAGCCCTATAAGGTGGGGCTGCACACCTAGTGAGGCCTCAGGGTGGGGTGTCAAATGGGCAAGAGGGGATTAAGGGTGTGTTGGTAGGAGGGTCCTGGATGAAGAACCTATTTAAGGCCTCATTCCTGGAGTAGAGCTTCGAGCTTCAGGAGGGATCTGGGAAGATGGCAGAGCCTACAGAAATCCAGGGTGAGTTTTCTGTGTAGATGAGAATGTGACTGCCTGGAGGCTGTACTCTTTTCAACCTCTAGCTGCAATGAATAGGAGTCTCTCTTTCTCCACAGGGTCTTCATCCCATGATTTTTTCAAAAATTATCTTGACTTCCTGATTATATAAAATTATATTTAAAAATGTTAGTTTGTATCCATGTGATGGCTACCTATGTTTAATATTTGTTTGTTTGTTTGTTTCCTTTGTACTAATCTGGGAAATCTATATATTCCAGACTGTCTTTGATCTCTGTGGAATCCATAGTTGGAAGGACCTCATAGATATCCTACTACCTCATGCTTCTAAGTGTGGTATTAAATGCATGAAAGTAGCAGTGATGGGGTGTTAAAAGCACATGTTTAATATTTATCATCTTCCCCATCATGACTGCTTGTAGCAGCTGCAGCAGCAGCAGCAACAGCAGCAGTGTGGGTTCCCTGAGAAGACCTGGATATTCTGAAACTTTCTCTGTAGATCCATCTGGCCTCAGATTCAGATATCTACATTCCTCTGCCTCTTTAGTGGTGGATGAAAGTTGTAATTCACCATGTCCTTTGGCAACTGCTTGTTCTTGAAATTCAATGTTAAAATTTTAGTATGTTGTAAATACTAATCATCTATCCGATTTTGTTGCTATTATACTTACTAATTTGCTATTTTTTTTTAAATGAAGGGAGTGGATATTCACAGGCTACAGATTAAGGAAGAATTTGGAGTGGAATGCTTGGTGTGTTTGAGGAAAAGTCTTTCTGTGTTATCCAGCTGTACTGGAAAGTGACAGCCTGGAACTCTCAGGGGTCATCCTGTTTTAGCAACTTGTCTCCTAGGATTAAAGGAAGGCTCTATGCCATGTGATTAAAATATTTTGTACAACATTCTTTTAATAATGGGTCAACTCCCATTGTGGTGTGACTTACATATGTTGTTTTATTATTCTCCATTAAAAATGACTATCTTCCCAACATTACATTATATAAGGGACAATATAAATCTATATATAACACAATCAATATATAAATATTAACTTACATGGCGTGCTTCATAACTTGTTTCATTCGTATAGAGTATACTGTATGTATTCATATACGCATATTGTGGTTTGAATTGCTACTTGTAAAGATTTATTTACTTAATATGTTTAAAATGTTCTGCCTGCATGTGTGCTATCCTAGCAGAAGAGGGCACCAGATCTCATTATAGATGGTAGTGATCCACCATATGTTTGTTGTGAATTGAATTCAGGACCTGTGGAAAAGCACCCAATACTCTTAAACTCTTAGCACTCTCTCCAGCCCTGGTTGTAATCATTAACTGTAATGAATTTTTTCTTTGGTGTGTTTCATATGTATTTGATTTTTACATTTTTCTTATTTAATCAATTTACAGCCTGATGACAGCCCCTTCCATTTTTCCTTCTTACCCCAGTTCTTATGAGCCCTCCCCTCATTCTCCTGTCCCCATCCCCTTAGAGAAGTAGAGTCCCCCGTGGTTACCAACACAGGTGGGCATATCAAATTACAGAAGGACTGAGGGCATCTTCTGCCAATGGGCTCAGAACAGCAGTCCAGCTATGGGTAAGGGATCTAAAGGCAGGCAACAGAGTAAGAGACAATCTTTACTCCACTTGATAGTAGACACACATATAGAACAAGCAGCATATCTGGTCAAATGGGAAGTAAGCAGCCTTAGTAGAGCCCATTTGTTCTTTGTAGTTGGTGTTGTGGTCCATGTGAGCCACCATGGACCCAGTTAATTTGCTACTGTAGGTGTTTTTCTAGGGCCGTGACTTTTCTGTCTCCCTCAATCCTTTCTCCCCCTCTTCACAGGACTCCCAGAGCCCCACTAGTTTTTAGGCTGTGGGTCTCTGAATCTGGTTCCCTCATCTGATAGAGGAACCTCTCATAAGACAGTCATGCTAGGCTCTTCTCTCTAAGTTTAGCAGAGTATTATTAGAAGTGTTAGAGGTAGGCTGTCTGTCGTGGGGTGGATCTCCAGTTGGGCGAGTCCTTGTTTTTCAGTCCCACAATCTCTGTTCGGTCTTGATACTACAATTCTTTAGGTTGAAGCCATTGTGGGTTGAAGGATTGTGGGAATTTTTCTGAAAATGATAGAAGCCTATGTGGGGTGACTGTAGAGATTAGGAAGAGCTGGAGATGGAGAAAAAATGAGGTTATATACATATTCACATTAATAACTGGCTGGGGTTATTTTGAGGAAGGGTTTTCTCTTATTTCCAGCTGTATTGCAAAGTCTTATGTAGAACAGCATATCCTGTAACTGAGAGAGGTCCTCCTGCCTTTGCAAGGTGACTCCTAGGATTATATGTCATCAATATATCATTTGATTAAAATAATTTAAAAAATAGTTTTTCCAAAAAAGACAGTAATTGTTTTTCTGGGTTTCAAAGTTGGATCACCCGATAAAGGCACTGGAAGAGAAGAGATTTGAAATATGTCCACTCTCATAAACATGTGGCTTCTCAACCCCAATGTGATATAAAAGCGAAGTTAAAACATTGAAAGACATCTCCATGAACCTTCTGAGTAATTAATGCTGAAGGTGCTGGTATGGAAACAAGGATGAGGCCTGACTGTCCTTCTCTATAAAGTAGACATTGCCTCTGACTTGCTTCTAGCCATGTCTTCCTCCCAAAACTCTATCATTTTCTGATTTCTCTTTTTTTATTCAATCCCCAACACTAGTGAGAGAAATAGATCTTATGCATAGTAAAAATGGAAAGACATGTCTTAATAATATGAATTTATACTCTCCATCCTTGGATTTTTTTCAAAGAAAAGCTCTTGTCTCAGTTCTGGGTGTACTTGATGTCACTCTGAAGTCTAGGCTGATGTTAAGCTGAGAATTATCCTCCTGCATTTATGAAGGAGTTGGGATTACAGGATGTCATTCCTCTTCTGACCCTTATGTAGTTTTTGATAACACTAAGAGCCTATGATTGTTTTTCTCAATTGAAAACCTAGAGACTCACATAGAGAATTTATCTGTTATTTGAATGTTTTATTTGTAGAGCTGATGTGATGATTTTCTCTCCTCACAGGTTCCCCAGTTCAAGAATGTATTCCAGTAGGACCACATTGTAGTAGGCTTCCATATCCACCAGTATCTCGAGTTCTGCCGTTTAATTCATCCTACCCAAGAAACTTAGGACCCAAAAGGCTCCAAGGCTTTCATACGAATTTCCAAATGTCTTCATATGCACTCATGGACACAGGTTTTCAAATGCCACAAGAGGATGCAAGGAATGTATGTCTGCAAAGGACTCAATATCCTCTAGTGCCCACAGGATTTCCTACACAATCAAGCCTCCAAAGACATCCAGTTTTGACAAGCAACTTAGAGCACCAAATGTCTCAAAGTGTTCTACTTCCTGGAGGATCCCGGAATCAGACGCATCTCGAAAGGCATCTAGGATTTCAAGGCAATCAAAATCTCTCCATGTCCCAAAGGGCTCTAGAGGCTAAAGCAACCACCAAACCATCAAGTCTCCAATGGGACTCAGAATATCAAAGGTACCAAGTTCCCCAAGTGTCCTTTGGATCTTCAAGTAAACCATGTATCCGTATGGACACAGATCTCGGAGGGAGCTCAAGTCTGCCAACATCAGGAACTAACCCAGTTCACTCAATACCCCAGATGCCCTCATCTTCCTCGGGAAGGTCTGATAATTACAGTGAAGTTCACCTCAGTACTCCAAAGCAGAAAAAGAGGTGTCGCATTAAGTACTCTGAAGAACAAAATCGCCGGCTGCAAGAATATTTTGATGAGTGCATGCACCCAAGGAAAAAGCAATGCATGGAGCTGGCCGAAAATCTTGGAGTGACAGAGTACCAGATCCAGGTATGACTTTTTCTTGAAACTCTCCCCTTGCAACCAGAATATTTCTCCAGTCCTCACCTTCACTGTTTTGGAAATCCCTCTCAGTTTGTGCTTGTACAATCCTGGGAGATCATGCCATAGATGTTGACTGTATGTTTGTTCATTCAGGGCTGGACTTGGCATTCAGCTTGTGTGTGGGTACTAACCTGGAGACACATTATTACCGTGTACAGTCTCAGGACCTAGACACTTATGTTTCTAGTAAAGACATAGAAAATCTAGGTGGTTACCCTAGTTTTTGAGTGTTAGGTGGTATCTATCCTTACATCATATCTCTTTTTAGGCATCTCCTGGAACTTCCTATTCTGAGCCAGGCTGACACACACAGGTCTTCCTATAACTTCTCTTTTTGTGTTTCCAGATCTGGTTCAAGAACCGCCGAGCTAAGTACAAACATAAAAATCTCCAGAATATTTCAGAACCACCAGAGATTATGGAAAGCTCTAAGGATGTTGATGGATCAACCAGTTCCCATGGTTGCTCATCTGTTCTTGACTCTGCTACTGAAGAGTCCGTGTCTTCAGGGATATCTTGTGTGGTCTCCATTCCCCGACTTTACCCTAGTCTGGAAGAATCTCACTCTGCGACTGAAGTGTCCGTGTCTTCGGGGACATGTTGTGTGGTCTCCACTCCCCAACTTTACCCCAGTGTGGAAGAATCTCACTCTGCTACTGAAGAGTCCGTGTCTTCGGGGACATCTTGTGTGGACTCCATTCTCCAACTTTACCCCAGTCTGGAAGAATCTCACTCTGCTATTGAAGAGTCCGTGTCTTCAGGGACATCTTGTATGGACTCTATTCCCCAACTTTACTCCAGTCTGGAAGAATCTCTCCACAATGAAGAAGCCTCAGGGCCTGCCAGGTGTGGACTCCAAGAAGACCATTGTGATGGCCAAGCTCCTGCTGCAGCTGCAGGATCTGATCATTTTCTAGTAACCACAGCTCAGAATGACCCAGCACTAGCTGACTATGCCTCAGCTGAAGCTCCAGCTCCTATGGAAGCTGCACAACATGAAGAAGATTATGCTGAAGCCTCAAATCCAGTTACCAAGGAGCTCTGGGAACAAATACTTAATGATCTTGGTGTATCAGAGGACATGATAGATTTTGATACATCACTCCTCTAATGAACAGTTTGATCCTGGAGTGGTTGAGGCCCAGAAATCTGTCATACAAAGAAGAGGTGTGGTAGAGAAAGCGGTCAGTCTCAAGACTGAGGGGACAACTGCCAGCTGTATTAGTTTCATTCCTGTGCTATCCACAGAGTGATAGTGTTTCAAAGGCTACTTAGAGTATTCATCTCTTATTGTTGGATTTTACATTAAATAAAAGTAGAAAACATCTTTTTATGATCTGTTCTTTCCAGAATGTGTGTGTGTGTGTTGTGTGATGTGTGCCTGTATCCATAGAAACTTACATCTGGTGCCTGGGAGGTCGGCAAATGTCTGGGATTATAACTACTGACAGTTGTGAGGCAAAATATGTGTGCTTGCAACTTAACTCAAGTCCTGTGCAGTAAGAACTGAGCTTATTGTTTCTAAAGATTATTAATGGCTTTACATTTTCAGTAAGAATGCCTAACAATAGCCGTGGTGTTCTTACTCCTTTGTAAAAAGTGTTACCATTTTAAAGTTTGCCTTTCATGTGCCAGTAGGTAAAAGCAATAAAATGGCTCCCTATCAGCTTCAATTCTATTTATAGTGGCTACTACATTCTATCATGCCATGGGGGACAGGGTGTACACTTCCTATATTTATATGAACATAGGATGCTCATGTACATAAAATAAAAGTAATATGTGTACTAACTAAATTGTCTGAAGTAGGCCATTTATAAACTACAACAGATTTATTCTTGTGAAAGTTTAGTGTATCCCTGAGAACTCATAGCTCACAGGTGTGTAGATGTCATAGTTCAACATACAGGACTAGTTTTTCTTTTTAAACCCTGCGAGTCCTAGGCATAAAACACAAGGCTTGGTCATAAACTCCATTATGAAAAGACTCACCTGTAGGCCCTCTACCCTTGTAATTATTTATTTTGACACATGGTCTCATTAACATACCCATTCAGCCCTGTTTTGCATCCTGGCTTCTTCAGATTTGAGTGACTGGTATTCCAGACCTGTATCCAAGCCTTTTATTTCTTTGTCAGCTTCTGAGGATTATACATACTATTTCTATAGTAGCTGTTATAGGTTTGCAGCCACACCAGCAATAAGTAAGTATTTGTCTTTGCCCACATGAACAATAAACAAGTCCTTCATTTGATTGGTTAGAGTTACTTCTAGATATTTTAGATCGCTTGTGGCAATCGGGAAGGGTGTAGTTTTCCTAATATCTTCCTCTGCATGATTGTCATTTGTATATAGGAAGGCTACTACCTTTTTTTGAGTTAATTTTGTAACTGGCCAATTGGCTGAAGGTGTTTCTCAGTTGTAGGAGTTCTCTAGTGGAATTTTGGGGGTCACTTATATACACTATCATATCATCGGCAAATAGGGATAATTTGACCTCCTCCCTTCCCATTTGGATCCCCTTGATCTCCTTTTGTTGTCTTATTTCTCTGTCTAGAACTTCAAGAACTAGATTGAAGAGATATGGAGAAAGTTGGCAGCCTTCTTCGGTCCCCAATTTTAGAGAAATTTCCTTGAGTATCTCTCCATTTAATTTGATGTTGGCTATTGGCTTGCAGTATATAGCCTTTATTATGTTTAGATATATGCCTTGACTCCCTGGTCTCTCCAAAACTTTAAACATGAATCGGTGTTGGATTTAGTCAAGTGATATTTCTGCATCTAAGGAGATGATCATGTAACCTTTTCTTAATAGTTTGTTTACATGGTGGATTACATTGATAGCTTTCCGTATATTAAACCATTCCTGCCTACCTGGAATGAAGCCTACGTGGTCAAGGTGAATGATAACATTGATGTATTCTTACATTCATTTTACTAGTATTTTATTCAGTATTTTTGCATCAATGTTCATAAGATGGTTTATGGACATTTTCAGTATCTCTGTGAGGCAGGACATTGGGGACACCATCAGTTATTTTTTCAACAGACCAGTGACTGCCTGGACCAAGCACTGTGACAGTGGTAGAGCAAAATATGAGCACATAAGACCTCGTGGCGCTCAGTCTCCCTTACCACAGTCTTGTGTTACAGCAGGATTCCCAGCACAAAGGGTTAATGTCTGTCTTCCTATGTCTGCATTGTGCGTTAGACTTGTAGCACAGGGAGTTCAAGTGGGATTTTGTTTCGGCAGGTGAATAATATCCAACATTCAGTGTGACTACAATCCACTGTAATTTCTCCAGTGCATGTTTAACTGAGCTGATTGGTCCACAAGGGAGGGAGGAACCATGTCTAACATGGCAAGGAGTCCTCATCCAAACAGCTGCTTCTGCCTGAGTTCACAGACATCCCAGAGCCTGGCACTCTCTGAGGTCTTTTCTCCTTCCCCATATGATCTGCACATATAAATAAGGATCTTAGCAAGAAATGTGCAGTCGGCAACAGTTCTTGAGCAAAGGCCTTAATGGTGAAGTTTAAGGCCAACAAAGCCAAGAGCCATGTTGGTTAAAGATGGGAGATCTGACAACTATGGAAGTAAATGTGTGAGAATGGAGGCCTCATTTCACAGGAGAGCCTGTGCAGTCACTCTCCAGGACACCATTGATGGTGAAGATCATCACTTCTTTTGGAATTGCCATTGGCATCTGAGTTAGGGCTAATGTGGAGGAGATGGATCTGAGGAGGAGGAGAAATGGAAACTGTGCTCAGAACCCTAGATATGACAGGAGGCAGAGCTGGAGGAACTGGTGTAGGCAATTACACCTCCTGCATTCCATCCATGGTGCTTGGTGAGGTGCTGACTAAGGTGAGGTGTCAGGATGCTTTAGAAGCCAGCTTCTCCCTTTAAACCTGAGACACCATCATGGGGAACAGGTGGTGCTCATGCCTAGCACAAAGAGACAGAAGGAACTGTACAGGTGACAAGGTACATGCCAACCAGTGTTACGTCACCAAACACAAAGGCTATGAAGGAAAAACTGCCCATTCCATGTGCAGAAAGGTGCAGGGTGAAAATAGCCACAACAAATATAAAAAACCAGGTACCCATACAACTCATTTATAGTACAAGGTTTTCTTCCTGTGTTTTTAAAGTTGCTATCACCAGCTGTTTAGGATAAACAAATAAAGTAAGTTAATGATTACTTGATCAGCTCATGGTTAAATTTCTAGTCTAATTTATCACGGGATTACATGTCCTAGGAGTAACAGAGATAGATAGATAATGTAAAAATTGATAAATTGGTGATCTTCAAAACCCCATACACCTACAGAAAATGGCTATGACATAGACACATTTGTGATAATGGGGATGACCATGGTAAAAGCTTTTCTAAGTATTTTCCCCTATGGAATCTGAATGAGGGAGAGAGTCTGTGATGACCTACAAACACATCCATAGCTTTGGAAAAAGATCTGAAAATTCAAAGGTGTTATTTATCCATGAGGGAGATTCCTAGAATGTTCCCCTACCTCCTTGCTCCTTCCTGAGTTTCCAAACTGCCGGCCTCTATGAAACTAAGCCTTGCCCAGTTAAATGCTTTCTTTGGTCAGAATTGCATTGATCATGGTGTCTCTTCACAGCAATAGAGACTCACCAAGACACTTGCCTTTGGGATGGAGAGATGTCTGAGAGGTTGAGCACCGAGGCTGCTCTTCCAGAGGTTCTGAGTTCAATTCCCAGCAACCACATGGTGGCTCCCAGCCATCTATAATGAGACCTGGTGCCTCTTCTGGAGTACAGGCCTCCATGCAGGCAGCACCCTGTATGTAAATTGCCTTCTATTAATTTCTCCTCTCCTGAGGCTAAAGTGTAGAGTCTCCAGCATACTAGGCTGAGTATACTAGTATGGAGATATAACCCCAACCCCTCACAGGTCCTCTATCACTGAGCCACAAGCCCACCTCCTCACTGGGGATTCTAGGTAGGAGCTCCTCCACTGAACCATGTCTCTTCCCCTCACTGGGAGAGTCTAGGGAGGTGCTCTACCACTGAGCCATGGCCCTTGGCTATCAGTGTCAGATCTTGGAAAGACCTCTGCACCTGAGCCATGATCCCAATACCCAGCTGATATTCCTGCAAGGAGTTGGTTTTTGAGTGTCTTCTCATTGACAGCTGCTAGCAGAGGTGTCACACACTAAACATCCCAGTTCAAAAAGGGGAAATAGGTCCATGTGAGTCTCCATAGATCATGCAAGAAGAGACATCTATAGGGATAAACAGGCACTGGCAGCTTGTGCAGAGAAGTGCCTAAAACCTGTAGATTTCCGTTTTCTCAGGAGCGATAGCGTTACTCTTTCATTTGAGCTTGGCGGTTGTGTTTCTAACTCCCCTGCATCAGGGAGTTATCTGGACAGGAAATGCAGTTCTGAAAACCAGGTACTGGGAAGTCTTTCCAGGTAATGACTGCTCTGGATGGAAACAGGTTAAATCATCCCACGCAAACGTATGAAATTACTGATGGAACGAAAACAAGATGAGCAGGAAGCTCTGCAGAAAACCTGATATCATCTCTTAGGACACAGGTCGGAGAGAAAGTGTGCAGAAAAATATTGCTACTTAGTTGAAGAACACCTGTATAAAATGCGGGGGATTCATAACCTAGGCTGTCCTACTATAGTACCAAAGGCACACAGAGTGACTGAGACATCTCACTGTCAGCTTTCCTGCTGTCTAGTTCCAGCCATCCAAAGTACACCTGCAAATCTCCAGTCATTGTCCCAAGCCTGAAATCATTTGACTTTGAGGAACAGCAGAGCCTTGAAGGCTGATCCTGAACTAGTGTAGCACTAAAGCAAGAAAGGCCATCTCCTGAGAAATGGCTTTTCACCTCAAGGAAATACACCTTGTTACATAGATGACTTATACACACACTTGTGTACAAACACACACACACACACACACAAATGCATACATCTATAATAGGGTCTTATGACCTCTTCAGGTATGCAGATATCCATGCAATTACAGCATTCATGAACATAAAAGAAATATATAAACATTCTTTTGTAAAGAGTTCGGGGGAACAGGACATTTCTGGGAGTCCCAGCACAACATACTAGGCTCTGCTACTGTTCTAGACACTAAATAGAGGTGAGGCATGTTGGAATTTAATATAGACACATTGGGCAGGCTGAGCCCAAGGATGGAAACCCATCCTCTGGGTATCAACATCCTAGTTTTAAATTTTCCGTGTGTGTGTGTGTGTGTGTGTGTGTGTGTGTGTGTGTGTGTGTGTGTATACTTAAGTGTTTATATCATTCATCAATTTAGCAAGGTGTATTGGCTTCAGGGGAAAAGAAGTTTTTCAGGTGATAGCCTCTTTTAGTTCTGGGCTTGTTTGAGATCTGTTTTCCAAGCTTTGCTGTTCCTCACAGTCACAGTGACTTCAGTCTCAGGCCAATGAATGGCAATTTGCACTTGCCATTTGGAGGGCTGTGTAGTGAGACCCTGTTTCAGAAAGCCTAACGTTTGTCAGGTGATGGTGGTGGAAACCTTTAATCCCAGCAATCAGGAGGAAAAGTCAGAGAGATCTCTGTGAGTTTGAGGCGAGCCTGATCTACAGAGCTAATTCTAGGACATCCAGAATTATACAGAGAGATCCTCTGCTTTAAAAATAAAAAAAGCCCAAACAAACAAACAAAAATTTTGTTTTGGGTGACACATCCAGAGCCTACGTCTCTGTACGAAGACCTTGATTTGGATCTGAGCATCCACATGGTGGCTCACAGTTGCTTTTAATTTCAATCCCAGAGGATCCTATGACCTCTTTATGCACCAGAACACAGGACACACACAGAGACTCAGATACACATAGAAAATAGCAGGTGATGTAGCTATCAGAGACTGAGGTGAATCATCACGGGCTTCAGTTTTCCCAAGTAAAAGATCTCTTGGGGCCCCTGTGGCTGGGCCTCCAAACCTTAGTTAACAGCTGCCCTGTGTCCACAGGCTGGGGGGAAGCATTCTGAATTCCACCATCATTACTGTCTTTGGGATATTAGTTGCCATTGCCATAATCTGTGCCAAAGGGTCCTCACATGGCGGTGTTCAAGGCTGCAGAGGCAGTCCCCTGCATCTTCCTGCTGCCTGTGGCTGAGTTCCTGGGAGACAGGACTGAGGGAAACCAGATTTCAGATTCTGGAAACATATATTATCTGGGCACCTGTCCATCTACTTGATATGAGGAGAAATACTGTCTGAATGTCTGTCTGAGTGTGTGTACAGATGTATGTATGTATGTACGTATGTATGTATGTATGTATGTATGCATGTATGTATGTATGCTTGTGGTTTTTTTTTAAAATACAGTCTCGTCTCATGTACGAGTTCGAGTCTGTCCTGGAACTCTGAATGTAGACCAATTCTGCTTGGAATACACAGAGATTCCTCGGCATCTGCCTTTCAAGTGCTGGGAATAGAAGTGAGTTCGAGGCCAGCCTGGTCTACAAAGTGAATCCAGGACAGCTGGCACTACACAGAGAATCCCTGTTTCAAAAAACAAACAAACAAACAAACAAACCAAGAAGTGAGCCCTGCATTGCCTGGCTGTCAGGGTTACTTTAGAAACAAGGGAGCATGTAGCAGGCTGGCTTCACACTTTCAGTGTTGGTGAAGCTGGCCTCAAACTAGTTCATCTACCTCCACCTGCAGGATATTGGGATTACAGGCTGACACCACTATGCCTCGTTTTGTAATTTAGTTTTAACTCTTCCTCAGGCTCAGGTGAGTTGTATATTAGTGGCTCCCACTTTCACTGTATGAAGTAACACCTGGAGTCCTAGGTATTGAGTTCACATTGAAAAACAGATTTTTTTTTTGCTAAGAGTGGGTTTTTTGGGTTCACCAAGTCATGAGCCATATAAATTTATTTTTCCTTTTTTTTCTTCTTTTTCCCCCCTGACACATGGTCTCTGTGTGTAGCTGTGGCTTTCCTCAACTTACTTTGTAGACACTTTCTCTTTACTATGTTTTAACTGATAAATAAAATCTGCAACAGTGTGTGTGTGTGTTTGTGTGTTTCTGTGTGTGTGTGTGTGTTGAGCTGTGAATGTCAGTGCTGCTGTGTACATCAGGATAGCTAGCCTGAGAGTTGTCAGTTCTTCGCCCTCCACCTCTGATGTCTAGAAGTGCTTGGGTCACACATGGATCCACACACTGTATCCATGTGTATATTGGTTCTGAGGACCCCCCACATTGTGACTTTTCCCAGTTCCCTCTTACTGTTTTACTTTAAAAATTAATTGTATTTGGACAATTTAATGTGTGTGTGCGGGGAGTTTGATTTCAAGTGTTCCTGGATATCAGAAGAGCATAAGGGGTCCCTGAGTCAGAAGTCTTAGGTGTTGAGAACCACACGAGATTCATTTCCAAGAGCAAAATACGATCAATACTGGGGCCATTGGAGCTAAACATTGTGAACAGGTTCATATGTGAGCTGGGGACAGAACTGAGGTCCTCTGTAAGAGCAGCCGGGGCTCTTAGTCACAGAGCCATCTCTACAGTCCCATGAAATATTTAATGTACCCTTAAAAATAGATTTAGCCAGGTGGTAGTGGCACAAGCCTTTAATCCCAGCACTTGGGAGGCAGAAGCAGGCAAACCTCTGAGGTTGAGGCCAGATTGGTCTACTAAGTGAGTCCAGGACACAGAGAAACACTGTCTCAAACAACAACAACCACAAAAAAAGACATGTGTCACCATTTGTTTTCTCTCTCTCTCTCTCTCTCTCTCTCTCTCTCTCTCTCTCTCTCTCTCTCTCACACACACACACACACACACACACACACACATTCTCCCTGGCACTCTTCTTTCTTTTTTTTTGTTTGTTCTTTTTCTTTTTTGATGTGGGTGAGACAGAGTCTCTCTCTCTCTCTCTCTCTCTCTCTCTCTCTCTCACACACACACACACACACACACACATTCTCCCTGGCACTCTTCTTTCTTTTTTTTTGTTTGTTCTTTTTCTTTTTTGATGTGGGTGAGACAGAGTCTCTCTCTCTCTCTCTCTCTCTCTCTCTCTCTCTCTCTCTCACTTTCTCCTTTTTTTCCGAGACAGGGTTTCTCTGTGTAATCTGTCCTGAACTCAGTTTGTAGACCCGGCTGGTTTTGAACTCCCATAAATCCACCTGCCTCTGCTGGGATTAAAGGCATGCACCACCACATGAATGCCTGGGGCCTGGGTGGGAAACAAGCTCTAAAGCAGTGAGCTCTACTTCCAGAATTACTGAATTTTAGATAAAACTCCAATTCAGCCTAGAATTTGAACTGGCTGCCTTTTATCCCAGCCCTAGGGAGGTAGAGGCTGATGGATCTCTGTGAGTTCAAGGCCAGCAAGGTCTGCAAAGTGACTTCAAGAACGGCCAAGATACAGAAGAACCTTGCTGGAAAAAATGTAAAAACAAGCTCTGTGAGTTTGAAACCAGCCTCCTCTACCAAGCAAGTCCAGAACAGTGAAGGCTACACAGAGAAACCCAGTTTTGACAAAACAAAACAAAACAAAACAAAACAAAACAAAACAACAATAACAAAACAAACAAAAACCAATTGCAAAAAACCCACCAAGCCAAAACTGGTTCTGTAGAGTTTGCAATGGAATAGATTTATCCTCCTGGATTAGGGAGGGTTTGGGGAGTGGCCTGTTGATGGAGAAGATAAATTGCCAAGTCCTGGAAGGAGGAGCTCACAGTCTCTGAGGATCCAGAGCGCACAACCCAGCCAGGAACAAACCACAGGGAGACAGGATGCCCCATGAGTAAAGGGCAGGAGCCAGTATTGGGGTGCAGATGGCTGTGGCTGTGACAAAGACGTGAGGTGTACAACTTCTCCTGGGGTTCCAAGCTAGGTCCCATGGGGGCCACACATTTCTTTTTCCTTACCCTTGTTGACTTCTGGTAGTGTGTTGTAATTTTCTGCTTCTTTTTCCTACTGAGTCTAGAGTCCATGGTGTCACCTGTGTAAGGAGGATTCCACGGCTGAGCCATGCTCCAGCTCTCTGCTCAATATTTTAATTAATGCCAGTATGTGTCTGTGAGTGTGGGATTTTGAGCGTTCCCGGAGACCTGAAGAGGGTGAGGGGTCCTGAGGTCCTCTGTAAGAGCAGCCAGGGCTCTTAGGCACAGAGTCATCTCTACAGTCCCATGAAATATTTAATGTACCCTTAGACATATATTTAGCCAGGTGGTAGTGGCACATGCCTTTAATCTCAGCACTTGAGAGGCAGAAGCAGGCAAATCTCTTGAGTTTGAGGCCAGATTGGTCTACAAAGTGAAACCCGGACACAGAGAAACAGTGTTTCTGAACAACAAAAAGCAAACAAACAAACAAACAAACAAAACAAAATCGTGTGTCACCATCACTTATCTCCTCTTTCAATCTTTCACATTCTCCCTCCCTCCCTCTCTTTTTTCTTTCTTTCTTTTTTTTGGTGTGGGTGAGACAGAATCTCTCTCTCTCTCTCTCTCTCTCTCTCTCTCTCTCTCTCTTGTTTTTTTGAGATAGCATTTCTCTTTGTAATCTATCCTGGACTTGCTTTGTAGACCGGGCTGAGTTTGAACTGAAATAAATCCACCTGCCTCTGCCTCCAAGTACTGGGATTAAAGGCGTGCACCACCACACCCGGCTTGGGACACAGTCTCTATGTAGCCCTGAGTGCCCTAGGACATCATTTGTAAACCAGTCTGGCCAAAACATCTGAGAGATTCACCTGCTTCTGCTTCCTGAGTGCTGGCATTAACCATGGGTGTCACAATGCCCTGCCAATTTACTAGAGGAGTCTGTGAAAGCAGATTTCAGAATCTGTAAACATATATTATCTGGGCACCTGTCCATCTACTTGATATGTGGATAAATACATATGTATCTGCTTGTGTGTACATATGTATGTAAGTATGTATGTTGTGTGTGTGTTTTTTAAACTAGAGTCTCGTGTAGCCCTGTCTCTCCTGGAACTCTGTATGTAGACCAATCCTGCTTGGAATACACAGAGATTCCCCTGCATCTGCCTCTCAAGTGCTGGCATTAGAAGTGAGCCCTATAGTGCCTTGCTGTCATGATTAATTTAGAAACAGTGTAGCATGTAGCAAGCTGGCTTCAAACATTCAGTGTTGGTGAAGCTGGCCTCAAACTATTGGGATTCCAGGCTGACACCACCGTGCTTTTTTATGTAACTTTGTTTTAACTCTTGTTGGGGCTCAGGTGAGCTGTATTTTAGTGGCTCCTGATTTTGCTGTATGAAGTAACACCTGGAGTCCTAGCTATTGACTTCACCTTGAAAAATAGAATTTTTTTGGCCTAAGAGTGTTTTTCTGGGTTAAGTATGTCATGAACTTCTTAAATTCATTTTTTACTTTCTTTCCTTTTTTTTTCTTTCTTTTTCCCCTGAGCCACGGTCTGTGTTTGTAGCCATGGCTGTCCTGGAACTCAATTTGCTGAGATTAAAGTAGTGTGCTATCATAAAACTCAGCATTTTTGTTTTTTAATTTTATTTAAAAATTTTTAAATGTTCACAACTTTAAAAAAAAGATTTTCTTTCTTAAGTATACAGGGCTCTGCCTGCAAATACACATGCCGGGCCGAAGAAGGCACCAGATAACTTTATTGATGATTGTGAGCCATCCTGTAGTTTCTGTGAATTGAACTCAGGACCTATGGAAGAGCAGCCAGTGATCTTAACCTCTGAGCCATCTACCCATCAATTTTTTTAAAATTTCTTTAATAATTTAACCCAACAAAAAGAAACTCATGTTTTGGGAAAATAGCATTTAAGGATGAATGCTGCCTACTGTATTGTTTATAAATAAACACCCTTTGTACAGATGAAAACCAAAACCCAAACCAAAACCGAATGAAAATATTCTTGTCTCCTCTGTGAACAGGAAAGCCAGTGCAAGATGAAGGATTCTGGACCATAATCAGTCTTGAGCAACACTTGGCACTGCAAGATGTCTTCTATGGAAACATGTTCCCAATTCTACATGAAACCCAGCAACTGGCCTCAAGACTCCAGCTAAAGGACATGGTAGTGGAGGTTGGTGCCTGGGTGTGTCTCAGGGTAGTCAGCTAGCCCAGGGCCTCCTGTGGGCTTTCCTTTTTTCTAGTCATTTAATGGTGTAAATATATCTGGACATGGTGGGACATGCTTTTAATCCCAGCACTCAGAAGGCAGAGGCAGGTGGATATCTGTGAGTTCGAGGCCAGCCAGGCCTACTGACTCCAGGACGGCCAAGGCTAACACAGAGAAACCCTGTCTCAAAAAACCAAAGAAAAAATGTTGTAAAATTTTCATGTGTACTTGTGCATGATTTCTCTATATGTGCACCATGTGCATGCCTCATTCCCAGAAGGCTAGAAGAGGTTGTCCTATCCAATGGAGGACGAGGTACAGGTGGTGGATGCTGGGAATGGAACACATGTATTCTGCCTCACAACTGTCAGTAGTTATAATCCCAGAAGGTCCTAAAACATTGTCTGACCTCCCAGGCACCAGATGTAAGTTTCTATGGATATAGGCACACAAGACACAACACACACACACACACACACACACACACACACACACACACACACACAGAAAGGCAACTCTAACAGATTCTGGAAAGAACAGACCATAAAAAGACGTTTTGTACTTTTATTTAATGTATAATCCAACAATAAGTGATGAATACTCTAAGAAGCCTTGGAAACCCTATCATTCTGTTGATAACAGTGGCACGAAACTAATAGAGATGATATTGCATCTCTTTACAACCAAAAGAAGACTAATGGCTTTCACTACCACCCCTCTTCTTTGTTTTACAGATTTCTGGTCCTCAACCAGTCCAGGGTCAATGTGTTCATTCTGAGTGTGATGTAATAAGATCCATCACGTCCTCTGTTATACCATGATCGTTAAGGATCTCTTTCCAGAGTTCATGAATATCTGCAATTGAGTCTTCAGCACCATCTTTTTGCTGGAATGCAGCTACCATAGTAAGTTTAGCATCAGAGGAGGCACACTCAGCTACTGCTGGGTCATTCTGGGTCGCTCTTCCAAGAAAATTCCCAGAGCCTGCAGCAGCAGCAGCAGGAGTTTGGCCATCACAATGGTCTTCTTGGAGACAACACCTGGCACCCACTGATCCTTGTTCAATGTGGACAGTCTTTTCCAGGTGGGGAACGGAGTCCACACAAGATGTCCCTGAAGACATGGACTATCCATTGGCAGAGTCAAGAAAAGACGAGCAACCATGGGAACTGATTGATCCATCAACATCCTTAGGGCTTTCCATATTCTCTGGTGGTTCTGAAACATTCTGGAGATTTTTATGTTTGTACTTAGCTCGGCGGTTCTTGAACCAGATCTGGAAACACAAAAAGAGGAGTTATAGGAAGACCTGTGCATGTCAACCTGACTCAGAATAGGAAGTTGCAGGAGATGCCTAAAAAGAGGTATGTATAGCTTCCTCTCTCTGAATCTGGTCTCTACAAAGCTCTCCTAGTTAAACTGCCTGTGAATTCCACAAGCTGTACTGCCAGAAACTGAACTACACTTCACTGCCTCTCACCTAGCTGAGTCACCTGAACTGACTGAAAAGAACTAACTAGAATTCAGACCTCCATGATTGCATGAGATCTTGGTTAACGGCATTTGTCACCACACGCTGGACATGAGATTACTTTATCTGAAACTTGCTTTATTCTGGGCTGGCCTTTAATCGGAGATCTATTTGTTTGTCTCTTGAGATTAAAGTTATTTCTGCATTCCAACTGGATTAAGAAGAGCTAGAAGATTTTTGAATGTGATGTCTTGCTGGTGCAGCCATGTTGTGAATTGAATTTTCTCTGTACAGATGGGATCAATATCAGAGTGTAGAGTGGGTTCTGTTTTCAGTACTAAATCTACTGTGCATTGGGACAATCTTATTAATCCCTAATGAAAACAGCTCTACGTCATCATAAGATACACAGAGGCTTAGAGTCCAGATTAGCTCTGTCACTGAGCCTCACCAAGACATTTGTGATAAAATTTGTACTAATTTGATAATGTAGTTAACTTGAATCCTCTTCTAGGTATCAAGAAATCTTCACATGACTTAGTAAAGTAAGGTAGGTCTTCCATGAGTCAGGTTTCCTGAACAAGTAAAAAGATAGTTGAAGCTTCCATATTCACCAAGGATGAAAGTAATCAAACTTCCAGGAAACACACTTCAGGTAGGCTGGGTTGGAGTAAAAGCAGTGCATCCTCTCAAAAAAAAATAGAACAGCAGCTCTCTGTGTCCACCTATTCATTATAGGGCTAACCTGTGACCAAACAATCCAAGATCAGGCCAATCCGTATAGAAGATCTTAGGGGCATTTGTGGGACTGTAAGGGATCTAATTATCCACGGAACAGGATATAGGGTCTAGATTCTCGATGTAGAAATAGCATGATACTGGTGGTATCATGGCTGAAGAGTAGTTGTCAAAATTATCTAAGACTGAGGAGATAAATCCCCATCAAGAAGTGAGGAACAAAGTGAGTTTCGTATCCTTTATCTCGGTCTAAAGGAGGCAGAAGCAGGTGGATCTCTGTGAAGTGATGGCCAGACTGCTCTAGGTAATGAGACTCTGTCTCAATTTCATAAAGAGATAAAAAAGGAGGAGTATCAGCCATGTCTATATAGAGCAGTGAATCTGGGGAGTGTGCTGCATGAAGGCTCGTTTCTTGAGGTGGTCATCAACCAGTGGAGTCCACATTTCTTCTGATTTGACTCTTAAGTGTGCAGGAGAATGAAGAGATTTTGGCCAAGAAATATTTAAGTTTTGTGGTCCCAAGCAAATCAGGCAGCCCTATTAGGTGGGGCTGCACACTGAGTGAGGCCTCAGGGTGGGGTGTCAGATGGGCACCAAGGTATTAAGGGTGTGTTGGTGGGAGGGTCCTAGATGAAGAACCTATTTAAGGCCTCATTCCTGCAGTACAGCTTCTAGTTTCGAGCTTCAGGAAAGATCTGGGAAGATGGCAGAGCCTACAGAAATCCAGGGTGAGTTTTCTGTGTAGATGAGAATGTGACTGCCTGGAGGCTGTACTCTTTTCAACCTCTAGCTGCAATGAATAGGAGTCTCTCTTTCTCCACAGGGTCTTCATCCCATGATTTTTTCAAAAATTATCTTGACCTTCCTGATTACATAAAATAATATTGTAAAATGTTAGTTTGTATCCATGTTATGGCTATCTATGTTTAATATTTGTTTGTTTGTTTCCTTTGTACTAATCCGTAGTTATATTCGAGTATATATATCCGAGTATATATTCGAGACTGTCTTTGATCTCTGTGGAATCCATAGTTGGAAGGACTTCACAGATATCCTACTACCTCATGCTTCTAAGTGTGGTATTAAATGCCTGAAATCCAGCAGAGAAGGGGTGTTAAAAGCACATGTTTATTATTTATCATCTTCCCCACCACAACTGCTAGCAGCAGCAGCAGCAGCAGCAGCAGCAGCAAGAACAGCAGTGTGGGTTCCCTGAGAAGACCTGGATATTCTGAAACTTTCTCTGTAGATCCATGTAGCTTCAAATTCAGATATCCACATTCCTCTGCCTCTTTAGTGGTGGATGAAAGTTGTAATTCACCATGTCCTCTGGAAACTGCTTGTTCTTGAAATTCAATGTTAAAATTTTAGTATGTTGTGAATACTAATCATCTATCCGATTTTGTTGTTTGAGAAAACATTTCTTTGAAGATGACACACAGATGTCTAATCTCTACAAACATGGAACCAATTTCAGAACAAAGTAGAGATACCACCAAAATACAATGTAAAAAACCACAATTTCTTACATGTTACTTATATGTTGAAAAACACGGGGTTGTCCTGGCATGGTGGTGCATGTCTTTAATCCCAGAACTAGGGAGGCAGAGACAGGCAGATTGCTGCAAGTTTGAGGCCAGCCTGGTCTACAAAGTGAGTTTAGGACAGCCGAGGATACACAGGAAAACCCAGTCTTGAAAAAAAGTCTCACTGTTGATAAGAAAGATACATTAAATTAGGCACAATGATCATGTGAGGAATAGTTTCGTTTCATTACCTCTCTCTCTCTCTCTCTCTCTCTCTCTCTCTCTCTCTCCCTCTCTCTCTCTCTCTCTCTCTCTCTCTCTCTCTCTCTCTCTCTCTCTCCCTTGCTATTGTACTTACTAATTTGCTATTTTTTTTATAAAAATGAAGGGAGTAGATATACACAGGCTGCAGAATTGGAAGAATTTGGAGTGGGGAAGAATGTTTGGTGTGTTTGAGGAAAAGTCTTTCTGTGTTATCCAGCTGTAATGGAAAGTGACAGCCTGGACCTCTCAGTATTCATCCCGTTTTAGCAACTTGTCTCCTAGGATTAATGTAAGGCTCTATGCCATGTGATTAAAATATTTTGTACAACATTCTTTTAATAATGGGTCAACTCCCTTCTAGTGTGACTTACATATGTTGTTTTACTATTCTCCATTAAAAATGACTATCTTCCCAACATTACATCATATAAGGGACAAAAGAAATGTATATATAACACAATCAATATATAAATATTAACATACATGGCATGCTTAATATCTTGTTTCATTCTTACAGAGTATGCTGTATAAATTCATATAAGCATATTGTGGTGTGAATTGTTACTTTTAAAGATTTATTTACTTAATATGTTTAAAAAGTTCTGCCTGCATATGTGCTATCCTAGCAGAAGAGGGCACCAGATCTCATTATAGATGGTTGTGAACTACCATATGTTTGTGGTGACTTGAATTCAGGGCCTATGGAAAAGCAGTCAATGTTCTTAAACTGAGCATTCTCTCCAGCCCTGGTTGGAATAAATAAATGTAATGAATTTTTTCTTTCAGGTGCTTCATATATATTTGATTTTGCAATTTTTCTTATTTAATCAATTTACAGCCTGATCACAGCCCCTTCCATTTTTACTTCTTAGCCCAGTTCTTATGAGCCCTCCCCTCATTCTCCTGTCCCCATCCCCTTAGAGAAGTAGAGTCCCCCGTGGTTACAAACACAGGTGGGCATAACAAATTGCAGAAGGACTGAGGGCATCCTCTGCCAATGGGATCAGAACAGCCAGTCCAGCTATGGGAAAGGGTCCTAAAGGAAAGCAACAGAGTAAGAGACAATCTTTACTCCACTTGACAGTGGACACACATCTAGAACAAGCAGCATATCTGCCTCAAATGGGAAATAAGCAGCCTTAGTAGAGCCCATTTGTTCTTTGTAGTTGGTGTTGTGGTCCATGTGAGCCACCATGGACCCAGTTAATTTGCTACTGTAGGTGTTCTTCTAGTGCCCTGACTTTTCTGTCTGCCTCAGTCTTTTCTCCTCCTCTTCACAGGACTCCCAGAGCCCCACTTATTTTTAGGCTATGGGTCTCTGAATGTGTTTCCCTCATCTGATGGAGGAACCTTTCATAAGACAGTCATGCTGGGCTCTTCTCTGTAAGTTTACCAGAGTATTATTAGAAGTGTTAGAGGTAGGCTGTCTGTCGTGAGGTGGATCTCCAGTTAGGCCAGTCCTTGTTTTTCAGTCCCACAATCTCTGTTCCATCTTGATCCTACAATTCTTTAGTTTGAAGCCATTGTGGGTTGAAGGAGTGTGGGAATTTTTCTGAAAATGATAGAAGCCTATGTGGGGTGGCTGTAGAGATTAGGAAGAGCTGGGGATGGGGTAAAAAGAGGTTATATACATATTCACATGAATAACTGACTGGTTTTATTTTGAGGAAGGGTTTTCTCTTATTTCCAGCTGTATTGCAAAGTCTTATGTAGAACAGCATATCCTGTAACTCAGATAGGTCCTCCTGCCTTTGTAAGGTGACTCCTAGGATTATATGTCATCTATATATCATGTGACTAAAATAATTTCACAAACAGTTTTTCCAAAAAAGACAGTAATTTTTTTTCTGGGTTCCAAAGTTGGCACTTGAGGAGAAGAGATTTGAAATACGTCCACTGTCATAAACATGTGGCTTCTCAACCCCAATATGGTATAAAAGCGAGATTAAAAGATTTAAAGACATCTCCATGAACCTTCTGTGTAACTAATGCTTAAGGTGCTGGTATGGAAACAAGGATGAGGCCTGATTGTCCTTTTCTACAAAGTAGACATTGGCTCTGACTTGCTTCTAGCCATGCCTTCCTCACAAAACTCAAACATTTTCTGATTTCTCTTTTTTTATTCAATCCCCAACACTAGTGAGAGAAATAGATCTTATTCATAGTAAAAATGGAAAGAGATGTCTTAATAATATGAATTTATAGTCTCTATCTTCTGGTTTTTGTTTTAAAGAAAGGCTCCTGTCTCATTCCTGGGTGTACTTGATGTCACTCTGTAGTCTAAGCTGACCTTAAGCCGAGAATTCTCCTCCTGCATTTATGAAGGAGTTGGGATTACAGGCTGTCATTCCTCTTCTGACCCTTATGTAGTTTTTGATAACACTAAGAGCCTAAGATTGTTTTTCTCATTTGAAAACCTAGAGACTCACCTACAAAATTTATCTGTTGTTTGAATATTTTATCTGTAGAGCTGATGTAATGATTTTCTCTCCTCACAGGTTCCTTAGTTCAAGAATGTATTCCAGTAGGACCACATTGTAGTCGGCTTCCAGTTCTGGCATTTGGTTCATCCTACCCAAGCAACTTAGGATCCAAGAGGTTTCAAAGCTTTCATCTGAATTTCCAAATGTCTTCATATGCACTCATGGACACAGGTTTTCAAATGCCACAAGAGCATGCAAGAAATGTATGTCTCCAGAGGACTCAATATCCTCTATTGCCCATAGGATTTCCTACACAATCAAGCCTCCAAAGACATCCAGATTTGAAAAGCAACTTAGATCACCAAATGTCTCAAAGTTTTCTACTTCCTGGAGGATCCTGGAATCAGACGCATCTCGAAAGGCATCTAGGATTTCAAGGCAATCAAAATCTCTACATGTCCCAAAGGGCCCTAAAGGCTCAACCAAATACTGAACCATCAAGTTTCCAATGGGACTCAGAATATCAAAGGTACCAAGTTCCCCAAGTACCCTTTGGATCGTCAGGCAAACTATGTTTCTGTATGGACCCAGATCTTGGAGAGAACTCAAGTCTGCCAACATCAGGAATTAATCCAGTTCACTCAATACCCCAGATGCCTTCATCTTCCTCAGAAAGTTCTGAGATTTACAGTGAAGTTAACCTCCATACTCCAAAGCAGAAAAAAAGGTGTCACATTAAGTACTCCGAAGTACAGAAACACCTGCTGCAAGAATATTTTGATGAGTGCATGCACCCAAGGAAATAGCAACGCATGGACCTGGCTGAAAATCTTGGAGTGACAGAGTACCAGATCCAGGTATGACTTTTTCTTGAAACTCTCCCCCTGCCACCAGAATATTTCTCCAGTCCTCACGTTCACCGTTTTGGAAATCCCTCAGTTTGTGCTTGTACAATCCTGGGAGATCATGCCATAGATGTTGACTGTTTGTTTTTCATCCAGGGCATGACTTGGCATTCAGGTTGTGCATGGGTACTGCCCTGGAGACACATTATTACCGTGTACAGTCTCAGGACCTAGACACTTATGTTTCTAGTAAAGACATAGAAAATCTAGCTGGTTACCCTAGTTTTGAGTGTTAGGTGATATCTATCCTTACATCATACCTCTTTTTAGGCATCTCCTGCAAATTCCTATTCTGAGCCAGGCTGACACACACAGGTCTTCCTATAACTTCTCTTTTTGTGTTTCCAGATCTGGTTCAAGAACCGCTGAGCTAAGTACAAACATAAAAATCTCCAGAATGTTTCAGAACCACCAGAGAAAATGGGAAGCTCTAAGGATAAGGGTGGATCAACCAATTGCCATGGTTGCTCATCTGTTCTTGACTCTGCTACTGAAGAATCCATGTCTTCAGGGACATCTTGTGTGGTCTCCAATCCCCAACTTTACCCCAGTCTGGCACAATCTCATCTGCTACTGAAGAGTCCATATCTTCAGGGACATCTTGTGTGGTCTCCATTCCCCAACATTACCCCAGTCTGGAAGAATCTCTCCACAATGAAGAAGCCTCAGAGGCTGCCAGCTGTGGACTCCAAGCAGACCATTGTGATGGCCAAGCTCCTGCTGCAGCTGCAGGCTCTGATCATTTCCTAGTAACAACACCTCAGAATGACCCAGCAGTAGCTGAGTGTGCCTCAGCTGAAGTTCCACTTCCTATTGAAGCTGCACTCCATGAAGATTATGCTGAAGCCTCAAATCCGGTTAGCAAGGAGCTCTGGGAACAAATCTTTAATGATCTTGGTGTATCAGAGGACTGGATGGATTTTGATACATCACTCCTCTAATGAACAGTTTGACCCTGGAGTGGTTGAGGCCCAGAAACCTGTAATACAAAGAAAAGGTGTGGTAGTGAAAGCGGTCAGTCTCAATACTGAGGGGACGACTGCCAGCTGTATTAGTTTCATTCCTGTGCTATCCACAGAGTGATAGTGTTTCAAAGGCTACTCAGAGTACTCATCTCTTTTTGTTGGATTTTACACTAAATAAAAGTAGAAAACATCTTTTTATGATCTGTTCTTTCCAGAATGTGTGTATGTTTGTGTGTGTGTGTGTGTGTTTGTGTGTGTGTGTGTGTGTGTGTGTGTGTGTGTGTGTGTGTGTGTTGTGTGATGTGTGCCTGTATCCATAGAAACTTATATCTGGTGCCTGGGAGGTCAGAAAATGTTTTAGGAGCTTATGGGATTATAACTACTGACAGTTGTGAGGCAAAATACGTGTGCTTGCAACTTAAGTCAAGTCCTGTGCAGTAAGAAATGAGCTTATGGTTTCCAAAGATTATTAATGGCTTTGCATTTTCAGTAAGAATACCTAACAATGGCTGTGGTGTTCTTACTCTTTTGTAAAAAGTGTTACCATTTTAAAATTTGTCTTTCATGTGCCAGTAGGTAAAAGCAATAAAATGGCTCCCTATCAGCTTCAATTCTGTTTATAGTGGCTACTACATTCTATTCCTGCCATTGGAGACAGGGTTTACACTTCCTATATTTACATGAACATAGGATGCTCATGTACAGAAAATAAAGGCAACAAAGGCCTCTCTGAAGGAGGCCATTTATGAACAAAAGATTTATTTTTTGAAAGTTTAGTGTGTCCCTGAGAACTCATAGCTCACAGGTGTGTAGATGTCATAGTTCAACATGCAGGAATATTTTTTCTTTTCACACCCTGTAAGTCCTAGGCATAAAACAGAAGGCTTGGCCATAAACTCCATTATGAAAAGACTCACCTGTAGGCCCTCTACCCTTGTAATTATTTATTTTGACACATGGTCTCATTAACCTGCCCAATCAGCCCTGCTCTGCATCCTGGCTTCTTCAGATTTGAGTGACTGATATTCCAGACCTGTATCCAAGCCTTTTATTTCTTTGTTAGCTTCTGAGGATTATACATACTGTTTCTACAGTAGCTGATATAGGTTTGCAGCCACACCAGCAATAAGTAAGTATTTGTCTTTGCCACATGAACCATAAACAAGTCTTCACTTGCTTGGTTAGAGTTACTCCTAGATATTTTATATTGCTTGCGGCAATTGTGAAGCATGTAGTTTTCCTAATGTCTTCCTCTGCATGATTGTCATTTGTATATAGGAAGGCTACTAACTTTTTTGAGTTAATTTTGTATCCGGGCAAATTGCTGAAGCTGTTTATCAGCTGTAGAAGTTCTCTAGTGGAATTTTGGGGGTCACTTATATACACTATCATAAAATCGGCAAATAGGGATAATTTAACCTCCTCCCTTCCCATTTTATCCCCTTGATCTCCTTTTTTTGTTTTATTTCTCTTGCTAGAATTTCAAAAACTAGATTGAAGAGATATGGAGAAAGTGGACAGCCTTCCTCGGTCCCTGATTTTAGAGGAATTTCCTTGAGTATCTCTCCATTTAATTTGATGTTGGCTATTGACTTGCTGTATATAACCTTTATTATGTTTAGATATATGCCTTGACTCCCTGATCTCTCCAAAACTTTAAACATGAGTCTGTGTTGGATTTAGTCAAGTGATATTTCTGCATCTAAGGAGATGATCAGGCAACTTTTACTTATAGTTTGTTTACATGGTGGATTACATTGATAGCTTTCCATATATTAAACCATCCCTGCCTGCCTGGAATGAAGCCTACGTGGTCAAGGTGAATGATTACTTTGATGTATTCTTACATTCATTTTGCTAGTATTTTATTCAGTATTTTTGCATCAATGTTCATAAAATGGTTTATGGACATTTTCAGTATCTCTGTGAGGCAGGACATTGGGGACACCTTCAATTATCTTTTCAACAGCCCAGTGACTGCCTGGCCCAAGCACTGTGACAGTGGTAGAGCAAAATATGAGCACATAAGACCTCGTGGCTCTCAGTCTCCCTTACTACAGTCTTGTGGTACAGCAGGATTCCCAGCACAAAGGGTTAATGTCTAAGTCTTCCTATATCTGCATTGTGTGTTAGACTTGTACCGCAGGGAGATCAAGTGGGATTTTGTTTTGGCAGGTGAATAATATCTAACATTCGGTGTGACTATAATCCAGTGCAAATTTTCCAGTGCATGTGTAACACAGTTCTTTGGTCCACAAGGGAGGGAGGAATCATGTCTAACATGGCAAGGAGTCCTCATCCAAACAGCTGCTGATGCCTGAGGATACAGACAGCCTAGAGCCTGGCCCTGTCTAAGGTCTTTTCTCCTTCTCCATATGATCTGCACATATAAATAAGGATCTCAAGCAAGAAATGTGCAGTTGGCATCAGGTCTCAAGCAAAGGCCTTAAGGGTGCCTTTGTTCGTTAAAGATGGGAGCTCCTCAGGGGCCATGTTCGTTAAAGATGGGAGATCTGGCATCTGTAGAAGTAAATGTGTGAAAATGGAGGCCTCATTTCACAGGAGAGACTGTGCAGTCACTCTCCAGAACACCATCGATGGTGGAGATCATCAGTGCTTTTGGGATTGCCATTGGCATCTGAGGTAGAGCTAATTTGGAGTAGATGGAGCTGACAAGGACGAGGAATGGAAACTGTGCTCAGAACAATGGCTGTGACAGGAGGCAGAGCTGGTGGAACTGGTGTAGGCAATTACACCTCCTGCATTCCATCCATGGTACTTGGTTGGGTGCTGACTAAGGTGAGGTGTCAGGATGCTTTAGAAGCCAGCTTCTCCCTTTAAACCTGAGACACCATCATGGGGAACAGGTGGTGCTCATGCCTAGCAGAAAGAGAGAGAAGGAACTGTGCAGATGATAAGGTACATGCCAACCAGCGTTAGGTCCCCAAACACAAAGGCTATGAAGGAAAAACTGCCCATTCCATGTGGAGAAAGGGGCAGGGTGAAAATAGCCACAACAAATATAAAAAACCAGGTACCCATACAACTCACGTACAGTACAAGGTTTTCTTCCTTGTTACATAGATGGCTTATATACACACTTGTGTACACAGACACACACACACACACACACACACACACACACACACACACAAGTACATACATCTATAATAGGGTCTTTTGACCTCTTCTGGTATGTAGATATCCATGCAATTACACCATTCATAAACATAAAATAAATATATAAACATTCTTTTGTAAAGAGTTCGGGGGAAGAGAACATTTCTGGGAGCCCCAGCACAACATACTATGCTCTGCCACTGTCCCTAGACACTAAATAGAGGTGAGCCATGTTGGAATTTAACACAGCCACATTGGGCAGGCTGAGCCCAAGGATGGAAACCCATTCTCTGGGTATCAACATCCTAGTTTTAAACTTTCGGGGTGTGAGTGTGTATTTTTGTGTGTGTGCATATGTGTGTGTGTGTATGTGTGTGTGTGTGTGTGTGTGTACACTGAAGTGTTTATATCATTCATCGATTTAGAAAGGTGTATTTGCTTCAGGGGAAAAGTTTTTCAGGTGAAAGCCTTTCTTTCTTTAGTTCTGGGTTTGTTTGAGATCTACTTTCAAGGCTTTGCTGTTCCTCAACGTCACAGTGACTTCAGGCTCAGGCCAAGGAATGGCGATTTGCACTTGCCGTTTGGAGGGCTATGTAGTGAGACCCTGTTTCAGGAAGTCTAACACTTGCCAGGTGATGGTGGTAAAGCCTTTCAGAAAGATCTCTTTGAGTTTGAGGCCAGCCTGATTTACAGAGCCAATTGTTGGACATCTAGAATTACAAAGAGAGACCCTCTTCTTTAAAAATAAAAAAGCCCCAACTAACAAACAAACAAAATTGTTGTTTTGGGTGACATGTCCAGAGCCTACGTCACTGTAAGAAGACGCTGATTTGGATCCCAGCATCCACATGGTGGCTCACAGTAGTTTGTAACTTGAATCACAGGGGATCCCATGCCCTCTGTGCGCACCAGAACACAGGGCACACACAGAGACTCAGATGCACATAGAAAATAGCAGGTGATGTAGCTATCAGAGACTGAGGAGAAGCATCACGGGCTTCAGTTTTCCCAAGTAAAAGATCTCTTGGGGCCCCTGTGGCTGTGCTTCACCACCTCAGTAACAGCTGCCCTGTGCCCACAGGCTGTGGGGGAAAGCATTCTGAATTCCACCATCATTACTGTCTTTGGGATATTAGTTGCCATTGCCATAATCTGTACCAAAGGGTCCTCACATGGCTGTGTTCAAGGTTGCAGAGGCAGTCCCCTGCATCTCCCTGCTGCCTGTGGCTGAGTTCCTGGGAGACAGGACTGTATGAAACCAGATTTCAGATTCTGGAAACATATATTATCTGGGCACCTGTCCATCTACTTGATATGTGGAGAAATACTTATGTATCTGTCTCAATGTGTCTACAGATGTATGTATGTATGTATGTATGTGTGTATGTATGTATGTATTTATGTATGTATGTATGTATGTGTTTTTATGTATGTATGTATGCTTGTGGTTTTTTTTCAATACATTCTCATGTATAGCTGTCTGTCCTGGAACACTGTATGTAGACCAATTCTGCTTGGAATACAAAGAGATTCCTCAGCATCTGCCTCTCAAGTGCTTGGATTAGAAGTGAATTCGAGGCCAGTCTGGTCTACCTAGTGAGTCCAGGACAGCCGGTGCTACACAGAGAAACTCTTTCTCAAAAAAAAAAAACCCAAAATCAAACAAACAAACAAAACAAGAAGTGAGCCCAACAGTGCTTGTCTGTCAGGGTTACTTTAGGAACAGGGTAGCATGTAGCAGGCTGGCTTCAAACTTTCAGTGTTGGTGAAGCTGGCCTCAAACTAGTTCTTCTACCTCTACCTGCAGGATATTGGGATTACAGGACGGCACCACTATGCCTCATTTTGTAACTTTGTTTTAACTCTTCCTTGGGCTCAGGTGAGTTGTATTTTAGTGGCTCCCACTTTCACTGTATGAAGTAACACCTGGAGTACTAGGTATTCATTTCATGTTGAAAAACAGATTTTTTTTTTTTTGCTAAGAGTGGGTTTTGTTTGGTTCACCATGTCATGAGCCATATAAATTTATATTTTTTCTTTTCTTTCCTTTTTTTCATTACATTTCCCAGCCTGAGGCATGGTCTCTGTATGTAGCCTTGGCTGTCCTAGAACTCAATATGTAGACCAGGTGGCGTCCAACTCACAATGACCCAGGTGCCTCTCCTCCTTGAGTGCTGGGCTTAAAGGCATACGTCACCATGCCTCCCCTTTGCTGCTTAGGATTTTCCTTCCTACCTCAGGGTCCTAGGTAAAGAAACAGGGTTTTTCTACAGTGTGCACTGAAAAGGATTATTCCTCATGGATTGGGGAGGTTTGGGGCAGGGGCCTGAAGATCAAGATATAATTTAATTTTTTAATTACAGGTCCTGCATCAGTGATGGCACGGAGTTGGGGTTCCAAGGCAGTATTGATCCAGGGTGAGTTTGTGTGTAAGGATTCTGTGTAGATGGTATGAGGATTCTGCGGAGGATGTACTGTTTTCAACTTCTACCTGCCATGAATATGAGTCCTTCTTTTTCCACATGTTCCCTATCACAAATTCTTGCTTGTTTTATTTATCTTTGCTTTTCTGATTATATAAAATAATATTTACAGTGTAAATTTGCATCCATGTGATGGCCACCTATTTTGAAATTTTGTTGGTTTGTTTGCTTACCTTTTAGATATCCTGTAAGTCTCTATATTGCAGGCAGACTTTGATCTCTCTGTGGAGACCATAGGGGTACAATATCACAGATATCCTATGACCTCCTGCTACTAAGTGTGCTATTGAAGTCTGGAGAGCAGGAGTGAAGGGGTGTTAAACCCGCCATTACCATCAGCAACATCAGTATTTTATTAGGCGTGGATTCTCTGAGAAGCCTTGAATATTCTGAACCTTCCCCTGTAGACCTATCTGTCTGTAAACTCAGAGAGCCACATTCCTCTAACACGTTAGGGGTGCGACTAAAGGTGTAGGTCACCAAACCCTCCTAGAACTGCTTGTTCTAAAATTCAATGTTAAAGTTTTGGTATATTGAAATTTTTAGTTTGTTTGTTTTTCTTGAGACTGGGTTTGTCTGTGTATCCTTGGCTCTCTTGGACTCGCTGTGTAGACCAGGCTGGCCTGAAACTCACAGCGATTCATCTGCTTCTGCCCCCTGAGTGCTGGGATTAAAGGCATGCACCACCATGCCCAGCTTATTGTAAATATAATAATGTATCTGATCTTTTTGTATGAAAAACCTTTTTAAGTTTAAGCTCCAAAATTACAGAACCGATGGCACAAAGAATTAGAGATACCCCCAAAGCATAATATTTTTTAAAAGCATGATTTTATACAGATTACTGATAGGTTGATAAATACTAGGTATACAAATTACATTGTAGTTTAGGCATGATGATCATGTCAGGGTACCTCGATTTCATTAGCTATCCCCCCAACCCTCACTCTTTCTTTGTCTCGCTCTCTTTTTCTCTGTGTATTGCTATTGTATTCATTTATTCCTTTTACTAACTCCATAGACTCTCTGAAGCCCTCAGATGCATCCAATGACCAGGAAGTTCACCTCAGAGCACCAAAGAAGAAGAAAAGGCATCACATTAAATACTCTGAAAAACAAAACCTAAAGCTGCAAACTTATTTTAATGATCTCATGTAAACAAGCAAAGAGCAACGCTTGAACCTGGCCCAAAATCTGGGAGTGACAGAGTACTAGATCCGGGTATGACTTTCTCTTCTCTCTATCTCGCTGCAGCCAGAAGAGTTCTCCAATTGGCACTTTCACATTTTCAAAATTTCTCACATTTTGTGCTTGTACAATTCTTGGAGATCTTAGATGTGGACTGGAGATACCTGTTCATCCAGAGCTGTACTTGTCCTTCAGCTTCTGCATGGGTACTACCCTGGAGCCACATATCCCCATGTAGGGTCTCAGGGACCTAAGCATTAATGTTTCTAGTAATGACCCAGAAGATCTAGGTGAAGTTTCCCTAGTTGTTAGTGTCAGGACCTGGCATCCTAAATTCCTTCCTCTTTTTATGCATCTCCTGCATCTTCATTTTGCTAAATTTCTCTTTTTGTCTTTCCAGATCTGGTTCAAAAACCACCGAGCTAAGTACAAACAGAAAAATCTCCAGAATACTTCTGAACCTCCAGAGAAAATGGAAAGCTCTTAGGAAGTTGGTGGATCAACCAGTTCCAAAGATTGCTCATCTCTTATTGGTTCTGCCACTGGAAAGTCCATGTCTTCAGGCACATCTTGTGTGGGCTCCATTCCCCAAATCTATGACAGCTTGGAAGAAACTCTCCACATTGAACAAGGCTCACAGCGTACCAGGTGTAGACTTCAAGAAGAGCATTGTGCTGTCCAAGCTCCTGCTGCAGCTGCAGGCCCTGGTCCTTTTTTAGTAACTGCAGGTGAGAAGGATCCAGCAGTCACTGAAGGCGCCTCAGATGAATCTAAATTTTTACTGAAGCTGCATTCCAGGAAGCAGAGTATACTAAAGAGTCAAGTCCAGAAGATAAACTGCTCTTGGAACAAACACTTAATGATCTTGGTCTATAAGATGGCTAGATGAATTGAGGTACACTACACACTCAATGAACACTTTGATCCTGGACTGGTTGAGGCCGGGACATATTTAAAACAAAGAAGTGGTGTGGTAGTGAAAGTCATCACTCTTAAGACTGAGGGTATAGATGCAAGCTACTCTGTATTAGTTTCATGGCAGTGTTATCCACACACTGATACTGTTTCGAAGGCCATTTGTAGTATTCTCTATTATTTTTTTTTGGTTATATTAAGACAGGATTTCTCTGTGTAACAGCACTGGCTGCCTTGGACATGCTTTGTAGACTAAGTTGGCCATGAACTCAGAGATCCCCTGTCTCTGCCTCCTAAGTGCTGGGTTTAAAGTTCTGCACCACCATACCCATCAATATTCCTTACTCACTGTTGGATTTTATATTAAATACATTAAAAATATTTCAGAAAACATTTTCTATCATCTGTTCTTTCCAAATTGTCTGTGAGATTTACTCTAATGTGTGGGGTGTGTGTGTGCATGTGCGTGTGTGTGTGTGTGTGTGTGTGTGTATGTGTGTGGGGGGTTGTGTCTTGTGTGCCTATGTCCATAGAAACTCACATCTGGTGCCTGGGAATTCAGACAATGTTTTAGGAGCGTCTGGGATTATAACTACTGACAGTTGTGAGTCAGAATACATGTGCTTGCAACTTAACTCACGTCCTGTACAGAAAGAACTTAGCTTGATGATTCCAAAGATGACAAATTGCTTTATATCTTCAGTAGAAATATTTAAATAAAAAAGGCTGTGGTGTTCTTAATCCTTTGCAAAACATGTTCCCATTTTAAAATTTGTCTTTCACGTTCCAGTAGATAAAAGCAATATAATGGTTCACTATCCTCTTCCATTCTATTTCTAGTTGCTACTATGTCTTATTCTTGCCATCGAGGACAGGGTACACACCTTCTATATTTATATGAATGTAAAATGCTCATATACATAATAGAAAAGTATTATATGTACTAACTAAATGGTCTAAAGCTGGCACTTTATAAACTACAAGAGATTTATTTAGTAAAAGTTTAGTGTGTCCCTGAAACTCATAGCTCGCTGGTGTGTACAAGCTATAGATCAACATACAAGAATGTTTTTTCTTTTTACACCCTGTGATTTTAACATAGGGAACAGTGTCATGTCACTGTACTCAGATAAATATGCTTTGGTGACTTGGGGCCTAAATCTGCATTGTGAAATCCATCCATAAATTTTTTATTTAGTTTTTATTTTATTATCTCAAACAAGTTTGTTATAAATTATTCACAGTATATACAGATTATAATCTGCTTGATCTTCTTTTTTTGTTCTGACCCTCTCTCCCTCTTTAACTCTATTTTTGTCTAATAGATCTCTTAACAGCTGAGGTCGTCCTGTTTGACTACAACGAATTAGGTCTAATCTGGATAAGAGGAATGCTTCCTCTTCTTCTCAGTTCGCCTAGTGCCCCTCTGTACAAGGGAAGTGATCAAATGGCAGGAAATAGATGTCATGTCAGGAGCAGTGAACCCTGCTTCCCTACATGGAGAATAAGTTGTCCATCTGCTACATCTGTTTTGATTTGATTTGTTTTCTTTTGTTTGTTTTGAGGCAGGGATATTCTGTTATCCCTTGGTGTCTTGGCCTCGCTTTGTAGACCAGGCTAGCCTTAAACTCACAGTGACCCTCCTGACTCTGCCTCCCAAGTATTGGATTAAAGTCATGGGCCACCACAACTGGCCTAATATGCTGCATCTGAACAGGATGTCAAGGTTCTCTGCTTACAAACTCCATGGTTGGTCAAACAGTATGCACAGGTTTTCCAGCCCTGATAGTCTCCTGGGGGAAGTCTTGACATCACTATCCTCAAAATTCATTTCTCAACACAGCTCTTCACTCAGAGTATGGCTAGGATTCCCAGTATATGCCCACCTTCCACTCTGAATAGAATCTCTCTGAGGACATATGTGCTGGGATAATATCCACTTGTATGTGAGTATGTAGCATATGTGTCTTTCTGGGTCTAGGTTACCTCATTCAGGATGATCTTTTCCAGTTCTATCCATATAGCAGCCAATTTCAAGATTTCCTTGTTTTTGGTAGCTGAATAATATTCCTTTCTATCAATGTCCCACAGTTTCTTTATCCATTCTTTGAGGAAGGGACATCTACCTTGTGTGCCAATTCTGGGTATTACAAATAAGCTGACAGGAACATAGTTGAGGCATGAACATTCATGGGGCTTGGGAGGCCAAATGAGAGTAGCATTCAACAGGATTGGGATTATAGGTGTTTTGAAGGTGACTTTTCATTGCCTTCAAGTGAACGCAGGTCCCTTACACAGGTTCCTTGAGTATTCAAATAGATCTGTAATACTATTAAATCATCTGTGTGAATCATTCACACCCCTCCATAATGCATGGAGACCATTGAAAAAAATGTTCCCTTCTTTAGTTAACTTTGATGTCACTGTGCATTCAAGCCACATGGAGACTCATTTACCAGCTGCAACTCTGTTTATACATGTTCCTATGACCACTCTACTGTCTTGGCTTACACTGTGTATCTTTGGTGTACTTGTGTGCAGTACGTTTATTTCATTTCATCTCCTATATATAGCAAAGTATTTGTCAGCACACTGAGTCTCTTTTTTATCTATCTCAGCCTGTCTGTGTATCTATCTATCATCTTCCCATTAACACACACACACACACACACACACACACACACACACACACACACATGTATGTTATGGACCATAGTGATATATCTGCTTCTGGGATGAGTGCAGTGATTGAAGGAATGCTACAGCAGGGAACTTCTGGCAATCTGTCCTTGGTTGACTTCAAAGGGACTTCATTGACAGTCAGCCCTTGAACTAGCAGTTCCTCTACTTCATCCCTCCATGTAGCTTTGCTCACATGTATGTACACCGATCTTTGGCCTTCATGTGATGGTAGATAACCTTAAGAGCGTACTATTAGTCCTGTCAATGGAATGCCTGCATAGAGTGTCATGGAAATTTTCCCTGTTGTTTAATGGTTTACTGCCTTTTCACCACAGTTTAACTGGAGCCCCGTTTTGTCTTTGCAGCTGCTGTGCAATCAAAGCTTGCCTATAATGCTTCAAAACAAGCTGTAAATCCACTGTACAGACCACTGAAATGGGCCAGCATATGGTACTGTTCATAGGTGGTACATGCATAGAATACGTATATTAAGTTTGCATTCTGTGAGGTTCCACATGAATAAATAAAATATAAGCAAATCAGTCCATAAATTATCTTAAAAAGTAAAAATCTAGACATGGTGGCTTATATTTTAACCTGGAATGTAGGAGAATCCCCAAGACCTCTGGAAGTCACAGGACAGTGTGAGCTACACATTGATACTTTGCCTCAGCAAACAACAAATCCCAGAGGGAAAGTGTTAACGTCCCTTGTCGGTCTCAGTTTATGTGACTCCATCTGCTCACTTAGTCTTAGTCCTGGAGGCTTCTAGTCTCCATACGGTATAACCTAGGCCTAGAATGTTTTCAGCCTCTGAGACTTATTGCTTACTATGATGACACTGTCTCTTTTTTTCTAAACTGTGGCTGGCTGATTTCAATCAGCTGTTCTTGCTGAAATTCCTCTCCTCGTCTCTCAGTCTGAAATTTCTCTCATCTTCTTTCTGAATTGCTCTTCTTTGCCTCATAGTAACTTTGGAAATGTATTGTGAATTATGGATCCTTCTCAATCTCTGTTTTGTTTTGTGTTCAGCTATGTATAGCTTCCTCTCTCTGAAATCGGTCTCTACAAAGCTCTCCTAGTTAAACTGCTTGTGAGTTCCACAAAACTGACCTGTGATGAATTGCCTCTCCCCTAGCTGAGTCTCCTGAACTGACTGAAAAGAACGGACTAGAACTCAGACCTCCATGATGCCTGAGAGCTGGGAATAATAATGGAGTGTTTCACCGTACCCTGGAGCTAAGCTTTCCTTTACCTGAAATTTGCTTTATTCTGGCTTCGCCTTGAACTCGGACATCTATTTGTCTGTCTCTTGGGATTAATGTAATTTCTGATTTCCAGCTGGCTTAAAAAGAGTGAGAAGAATTTTGGATGTGATCTCTTTCCAGTGTAGCCATGTTCTGATTTGAAATTTCTGTATACAGGTGGGGTCACTATCAGAGTGCAGGGTGGGCTCTGTTTTCAGTACTAAATCTACTATGCAGTGGGACACTCTCATTATTCTCTGTTCACCACTGCTCTATATCGGCATAAGCTACACAGTGGTTTGAAGTCCACATTAGCTCTGTTACTGAGCCTCACCAAGGCATTTTTGATAAATTTTGTACTCATTTGATAATGTAGTTAACTTTAATCCTTTTGTAGGTATCAAGAAACCTTCACATGACTTAGCAAAGTAAACATGGGCCTTCCATGACACAGGTTTCCTGCACAAGAAAGAAGAGAGATGAAGCTTCCATGTTCACCCAGGTGGAAGTAATGAAACATTCAGGAAACACACTTCGTGGATCCTGGGTTGGAGTAAAATTGTGCATCCTCTCAACAAAAAATCCAACAGCAGCTCTCTGTGGCCTCCTATTCATTATATGGCCAAGCAGTGACCAAACAATCCATGATCTGGCCTGTGCTAATAGAAGAGCTCTAGGACAACTGTGGGACTGTAAGGGATCTCATTTTCCAGGGAAAAAGATTTAGGGTCTAGATGCTCCATGTACAAATAGCATGATAGTGGTGGTATCATGGCTGAAGAGTAGTTGCCAAAATTATCTAAGGCTGAAGAGGCAAATCCCCATCAAGAAGGGAGGAACTATTTGAGTGTTGTGGACTATCGTTTATCCCAGTCTATAGGAGGCAGAAGCAGGTGGATCTCTGGGAAGTGATGGCCAGACTGCTCTAGGTAGAGAAACCCTGTCTCAGTTTTATGAGGAGAGAAAAAAGGAGGAGTATCAGCCATGTCAATATAGAGCAGTAAAGGTGGGCAGTGTGCTGCATGAAGGCTCATTTCTTGAGGTGGTCCTCAACCAGTGGTGTCCACATTTCTTCTGAGTTGAACTCTTCACAGTGCAGGAGAACCAAGAGTTTTTGGCTCAGAAAGAGTTAACTCTTGTATTTCCAAGCAAACAGGCAACCCCATAAGGTGGGGCTGCACACAGATTGAGGATCAGGGTGGGTGTCAGGTGTGCAACAGGGGATTAAGGGTGTGGTGGTGGGAGTGTCCGGGATGAAGAACCTATTTAAGGCCTGATTCCTAGAGTAGAGCTTAGAACTTGAGGTTGGATCTTCGAAGTCTGGAGAGCCTCCTGATATCCAAGGTGAGTTTGCTTGTAAGAATTTTGTGTGGAAGAGAATGTGACTGCCTGGAGCATGTATTCTTTTCAACATCTAGCTGCAATGAGTAAGAGTTATTCTTTCTCCATATGGTCCTCATCACAAGCTCTCGTTTGTTTTAATTAGCTTGGCCTTCTTGATGATGTAAAATAATATTTTAAACTGTTAAATTCATCCATGTGATGGCTACCCATGTTGAATATTTGTTTGTTTGCTTTCTTACATTTTACTAATTGGGTATATCTATGAAATCCCGACTGTCTTTGATCTCTCTGTGGAATCCATAGTTGGAAGGACCTCAGAGATAAACTAATATTTCAGTCTTCCAAGGGTGGTATTGAATGCCAGAAAACAACAGTGAAAGGGTGTTAAAACCACATGTTTATTATCTATCATCATCTCCACCTCCCTCCACCCCCCACAACCACCGCTTTCATTAGCAGCATCTTTCTTATTATTTAATGAAGCATGGATTCTCTGAGAAGACCTGGATAGTCTGAAATTTTCTCTGAAGACCCATCAGGCCTCAAATTCTGATAGCCACATTCCTCTGCCCCCTTACTGGTGGGATCAAAGTTGTAATTCAGCCTATCTTCCTCCAACTGCATGTTCTTCAAATTCAATGTTAAAATTTTTAGTATTTTGTAAATATTAATCATTGGATTTTGTTGTTTGAGAAAACTTTTCTTTGAGGATGACACACACAAAGTCTATGCTCCATAAAATGGAACCAATGACAGAACAAAGGTGAGATGCCACCAAAGTGCAATGTAAGAAAACATAATTTTGGACTTGTTACTTTTATGTTGAAAAACACTGGGTAGACCTGACGTGGTGGTGAATGCCTTTAATCCCAGCTCTAGGGAGGCAGAGGCATGCAGCTTTCTGTGAGTTTGATGAAAGTCTGGTCTGCAAAGTGAGTCTAGGACCGCCAAAGAAACAGAGGAACCCAGTATCAAAAAAAAACAAAAAACAAACAAAGATGAAGAAAGAAAGACAAACACTGGGTATCTGAAGGATACTTTAGTTTAGGCACAATGATCAGTTGAGAAGTTGCTGGGTTTCGTTACCTCTCTCTTTATGTTTCTCTCTCTGTCTCTCTCTGTCTCTGTCTCTGTCTCTCTGTCTCTCTGTCTCTCTCTCTGTCTCTCTGTCTCTGTCTCTGTCTCTCTCTCTCTCTCTCTCTCTCTCTCTCTCTCTCTCTCTTTCACTGGTATTTACTAATTTACTAACCTTTGACAAAAATTAATGAAGCAGATGTTCACAGTCTCTTGATTTAAGGAAGAATCAGGAGTAATTATTTTTGAGACTGGGAATCTCTGTGTACCTTGCTTGGATGGGCCTTAGTTTGTAGACCAGGCTGTAGTGGAACTCACATTGTCTCCAGAGTGCTCTGATTAATGGTGTGTGCAATTGTGCTCAGCTGAAAGAAACCTTTTCGAACTGTGTGTGTACCTGAGACTTTGCGTGATGGCATAGGGGTAGGAATGAAGTCTGAAGGCAAACATGTAGCAGACATTTGCTCTCATTTACCTCTAGCCAAGCTTTCCTCTCGAAATTTTATCATTTCTTGTTTTCTGTTCTCTCTTTGCTTTGGTCTTTAGGGATGGAGATTGAATTAGGGTCATTTTCATGGTAGACATGGGAAGAGATGAATAAAGAACATAAATTTGTTACCTCCATCCCCTGTTTCTCCCCCATCAAGAAAGGGTTTGTTTGTGTAGTCTTGGCTGTTCTGGAACTCTCTTTGTAGACCAAGCTGGCCTCAAACTCAGTGAGATCCAACTGCCTCTGGACTATTGGGATTAAAGGCATTTGCCACCACATTAGCTCCTGCTTTTTTCCAATGAAAGGATTTAAGTCCTTTGCATTGCTTATCTCAAAATCAGTCTATCACAGATTGCTTTTTATTTAGTCTCTGTCCAGATTAGGAGATAAGTGCCCACCTTTGTGCTGGGGTGAGACGACTTGCTACTTTCACAAACACTGGTGTCCAGAAGGAGAAATACCTGACCCCACCTAGAAACTGATAAACCTGTGTCTTAGTCTTTGGAGTTGGGATTTAAAGGGTGGCAGTAATATACTCTGAGGCAGATACCTTTTGACCCCTTTTAGCTGGCATCCACGATAGGTGTCCTACATAATTGGGCTTCCCTAGCCAACATTCTATAGCCTTGTAACTCTTGCAGATATCCCTCCACAGTCTTTTTAAACTGTTATCCCATGAAACCTCTAATGGTGAGGCACAAAGTCTGCATTTGTTGTCTTTAAAACTTGTAGGAAAACGGACCACTAATGTTGTCTGCTGTAACCTCCCACTGGGTATGTACATTAAAAGCAAAGATGGCTTCACTCAGCTTTGCCAATTGGAAGCTAAAGAAAACATCGTTCAGATTCAGAGAATATATACTTGTTTCACTGGAAGCATCAGATTCAGGAGAATCAGAGTTTGCAGGTTTCTTAATCGGCTGGGGAGCCGTTTTCCAGAATGACTGGCTGGGAATCAGGATATATATATATATATATATATATATATATATATATATATATATATATATATATATATATATATATATATGTCTGTGTGTGTCTGTGTGTTTGTGTGTGTCTGTGTGTGTCTGTGTGTGTGTGTGTATAGGAGGTAGTGCAGGAAGGAGCTGCAGTGACCTTTTTATGATTAGAGTCACACATACTATTTCTTTTTAAACTCTGGCCAGCTGCTTTAAATCAGCTGTTCTTGCTGAAACTTCCCTCCTAGTCCCTCAGTCTGAATTTTCTCTCATCCTCTTTCTCAATTGTTCCTCTTTGCCTCATAGTATCTTTGGAAATAGGTTATGAACTTGTGGATCCTTCTCATTCTCTGTTTTGTGTTCAGCTATGTATAGCTACCTCTCTCTGAATCCTGTCTCTACAAAACTCACCTAGTTAAACTGTCTGTGAATTCCACAAGCTGGACTGCCAGGAACTGAACTACACTTCACTGCCTCTCGCCTAGCTGAGTCAGCTGAACTGACAGAAAATAACTAACTAGAATTCAGACCTCCATGATTGCCTGAGATCTTGGATTGACAACATGTGTCACCACACCCTGACATGAGATTACTTTATCTAAAACTTGCTTTATTCTGGAATGGCCTTTAATCGGAGATCTATTTGTTTGTCTCTTGGGATTGAAGTTATTTCTGCATTCCAACTGGATTAAGAAGAGCTAGAAGATTTTTGGATGTGATCTCTTGCCCGTTCAGCCATATTGTGAATTGAAATTTCTCTTTACAGATGGGGTCAGTATCAGAGTGTAGAGTGGGCTCTGTTTTCAGTACTAAATCTACTGTGCAGTGGGACATTCTTATTATTCTCTAACGAAAACTACTGTATGTCATCATAAGCTACACAGAGGCTTAAAGTCCAGATTAGCTCTGTCACTGAGCCTCACCAAGACATTTGTGATAAATTTTGCACTAATTTGATAATGTAGTTAACTTTAATCCTTTTCTAGGTATCAAGAAATCTTCACATGACTTAGTAAAGGAAGGTAGGTCTTCCATGACACAGGTTTCCTGAACAAGTAAGAAGATAGGTGAAGCTTCCATATTCACCCAGGTGCAAGTAATTAAACTTCCAGGAAACACACTTCAGGGAGGCTGGATTGGAGTAAAAGCAGTGCATCCTCTCATAAAAATACAACAGCAGCTCTCTGTGGCCACCTATTCATTATAGGGCCAATCTGTGACCAAACAATCCATGATCAGGCCTATGCATATAGAAGATCTTAGGGGCAACTGTGGGACTGTAAGGGATTTAATTATCCAGGGAACAAGATTTAGGATCTAGATGCTCGATGTAGAACTAGCATGATGGTGGTGGTATCATGGCTGAAGAGTAGTTGCCAAAATTATCTAAGGCTGAGGAGACAAATCCCCATCAAGAAGGGAGGAACAAAGTGAGTTTCGTGTCCTTTATCTCGGTCTAAAGGAGGCAGAAGCAGGTGGATCTCTGTGACATGATGGCCAGACTGGTCTAGGTAGTGAGACTCTCTCTCAATTTCATAAAGAGATAAAAAAGAAGGAGTATCAGCCATGTCAATATAGAGCAGTGAATCTGGACAGTGTGCTGCATGAAGGCTCATTTCTTGAGGTGGTCATCAACCAGTGGAATCCACATTTCTTCTGAGTTGACCCTTAATGGTGCAGGAGAATGAAGAGGTTTTGGCCAAGAAAGAGATAATTTTTGTTGTTCCCAGCAAACCAGGCAGCCATATAAGGTGGCGCTGCACACTGAGGGAGGCCTCAGGGTGGGGTTTTAGGTGGGCAAGAGGGGATTAAGGGTGTGTTGGTGGGAGGGTCCTGGATGAAGAACCTATTTAAGGCCTCATTCCTGGAGTAGAGCTTCGAGCTTCGAACTTCAGGAGGGATCTGGGAAGATGGCAGAGCCTACAGAAATCCAGGGTGAGTTTTCGGTGTAGATGAGAATGTGACTGGCTGGAGGCTGTACTCTTTTCAACTTCTAGCTACAATGAATAGGAGTCTCTCTTTCTCCACAGGGTCTTCATCACATGATTTTTTAAAAAATTATCTTGACCTTTCTGATTATATAAAATAAAATTTTGAAATGTTTGTTTGTGTCCATGTGATGGCTACCTATGTTTAATATTTCTTTGTTGGTTGGTTTCCTTTTTACTAATCTGGGAAATCTATATATTCCAGACTGTCTTTGATCTCTCTGTGGAGTCCATAGTTGGAAGGACCTCACAGGTATCCTACTACCTCATGCTTCTAAATTTGGGAATAAATGCCTGAAAGCAGCAGTGAAGGGGTGTTAAAACACGAGTTTAATATTTGTCATCTTCCCCACCACCACTGCTAGCAGCAGCAGCAGCAGCACTCTGTATTCTCTGAGAAGACCTGGATATTCTTAAACTTTCTCTGTAGACCCATCTGGCTTCAAATTCAGATATCCACATTCCTCTGCCTCTTTAGTGGTGGATGAAAGTTGTAATTCACCATGTCCTCTGGCCACTGCTTTTTCTTGAAATTCAATGTTAAAATTTTAGTATGTTGTAAATACTAATCATCTATCTGATTTTGTTGTTTGAGAAAATATTTCTTTGAAGATGACACACAGATGTCTAATCTCTACAAACATGGAACCAATTTCAGAACAAAGTAGAGATACCACCAAAGTACAATGTAAAAACCTTAATTTTGTACATGTTACTTATATGTTGAAAAACACTGGGTTTACCTGGCATGGCGGTGCACGTCTTTAATCCCAGAAGTCGGGAGGCAGAGGCAGGCAGATTGCTGCAAGTTCGAGGCCAGCCTGGTCTTCAAAGTGAGTTTAGGACAGCCGAGGATGGACAGAAAAACCCAGCCTTGAAAAAAAGTCTCACTGTGTATAAGAAGGATACTTTAATTTAGGCACAATGATCATGTGAGGAATAGTTGGGTTTCATTACCTCTCTCTCTCTCTCTCTCTCTCTCTCTCTCTCTCTCTCTCTCTCTCGCTATTATACTTACTAATTTGCTATTTTTTTTATAAAAATGAAGGGAGTAGATATTCACAGGCTACAGATTAAGTAAGAATTTGGAGTAGGGAAGAATGTTTGTTGTGTTTGAGGAAAAGTTTTTCTGTGTTATCCAGCTGTCTTGGAAAGTGACACCCTGGAACTCTAAATGGTCATCCTGTTTTAGCAACTTGTCCCCTAGGATTAACAGAAGGCTCTATGCCATGTGATTAAAATATTTTGTACAACATTCTTTTAATAATGGGTCAACTCCCATTGTGGTGTGACTTACATATGTTGTTTTATTATTCTCCATTAAAAATGACTATCTTCCCATCATTACATCATATAAGGGACAATATAAATGTATATATAACACAATCAATATATAAATATTAACATACATGGCATGCTTAATATCTTGTTTCATTCGTATAGAGTATACTGTGTTCATATATGCATATTGTGGATTGAATTGTTACTTTTAAAGATTTATTTACTTACTATGTTTAAAATGTTCTGCCTGCATGTGTGCTATCCTAGCAGAAGAGCGCACCAGATCTCACTATAGATGGTTGTGGTCCACCATATGTTTGTGTGAATTGAATTCAGGATCTGTGGAAAAGCACCCAATGCTCTTAAACTCTTAGCATTCTCTCCAGCCCTGGTTGTAATCATTAACTGTAATGAATTTTTTCTTTGGTGTGCTTCATATGTATTTGATTTTTCCATTTTTCTTATTTAATCAATTTACAGCCTGATCACAGCCCCTTCCATTTTTCCTTCTCAGCCCAGTTCTCATGAGCCCTCCCCTCATTCTCCTATCCCCATCTCCTTAGAGAAATAGAGTCCCCTGTGGTTACCAACACAGGTGGGCATATCAAATTACAGAAGGACTGAGGGCATCTTCTGCCAATGGGCCCAGACCAGGCAGTCCAGCTATGGGAAAGGGTCCTAAAGGCAAGCAACAGAGTAAGAGACAATCTTTGCTCCACCTGATAGTGGACACACATAGAGAACAAGCAGCAGATCTGCCTCAAATGGGAAGTAAGCAGCCTTAGTAGAGCCCATTTGTTCTTTGTAGTTGGTGTTGTGGTCCATGTGAGCCACCATGGACCCAGTTAATTTGCTACTGAAGGTGTTCTTCTAGTGCCCTGACTTTTCTGTCTGCCTCAATTCTTTCTCCCCCTCTTCACAGGACTCCCAGAGCCCCACTTGTTTTTAGGCTGTGGGTCTCTGAATCTGTTTCCATCATCTGATGGAGGAGCCTTTCATAAGACCATCATGCTGGGCTCCTCTCTGTAAGTTTATCAGAGTATCATTAGAAGTGTTAGAGGTAGGCTTTCTGTCGTGGGGTGGATCTCCAGTTAGGCCAGTCCTTGTTTTTCAGTCCCACAATCTCTGTTCGATCTTGATCCTACAATTCTTTAGGTTGAAGCCATTGTGGGTTGAAGGATTGTGGGAATTTTTCTGAAAATGATAGAAGCTTATGTGAGGTGGCTGTAGAGATTAGGAAGAGCTGGGGATGGAGAAATAATGAAGTTAAATATATATTCACATTAATAACTGACTGGTTTTATTTTGAGGAAGGGTTTTCTCTAATTTCCAGCTGTATTGTAAAGTCTTATGTAGAACAGCGTATCCTGTAACTCAGAGAGGTCCCCTTGCCTTTGCAAGGTGACTTCTAGGATTATATGTCATCTATATATCATGTGACTAAAATAATTTCACAAACAGTTTTTCCAAAAAACAAAAACAGTAATTGTTTTTCTGGGTCCAAAGTTGGCTCACCCGGTGAAGGCACTTGAAGAGAAGAGATTTGAAATATGTCCACTGTCATAAACATGTGGCTTCTCAACCCCAATATGATATAATAGCGAAGTTAAAATATTGAAAGACATCTCCATGAACCTTCTGTGTAATTAAGGCTTAAGGTACTGGTATGGAAACAAGGATGAGGCCTGAATGTCCTTCTCTACAAAGTAGACATTGGCTCTGACTTGCTTCTAGCCATGCCTTCCTCACAAAACTCAATCATTTTCTGATTTCTCCTTTTTTATTCAGTCACCAACACTAGTGAGAGAAATAGATCTTATGCATAGTAAAAATGGAAAGAGATGTCTTAATAATATGAATTTATAGTCTCCATCCTTGGATTTTTTTTCAAAGAAAAGCTCTTGTCTCAGTCCTGGGTGTACTTGATGTCACTCTGTAGTCTTGGCTGATCTTAAGCTGAGAATTCTCCACCTGCATTAATGAAGGAGTTGGGAATACAGGCTGTCATTCCTCTTCTGACCCTTATGTAGTTTTGATAACACTAAGTGTTTGTCTCATTTGAAAACCTAGAGACCCACATAGAGAAATTTTCTGTTGTTTGAATATTGTATCTGTAGAGCTGATGTGATGATTTTTTCTCCTCACAGGTTCCCCAGTTGAAGAATGTATTCCAGTAGGACCACATTGTAGTAGGCTTCCATATCCACCAGTGTTTCGAATTCTGCCGTTTAATTCATCCTACCCAAGAAACTTAGGACCCAAAAGGTTCCAAGGCTTCCACCCGAATTTCCAAATGTCTTCATATGCACTCATGGACACAGGTTTTCAAATGCCACAAGAACGTGCAAAAAATGTACATCTCCAAAGGACTCAATATCCTCTAGTGCCCACAGGATTTCCTACACAATCAAGCCTCCAAAGACATCCAGATTTGACAAGCAACTTAGATCACCAAATGTCTCAAAGTTTTCTACTTCCTGGAGGATCCGGGAATCAGACGCATCTCGAAAGGCATCTAGGATTTCAAAGCAATCAAAATCTCTACATTGCCCAAAGGGCCCTAGAGGCTCAAGCAACCACCAAACCACCAAGTCTCCAATGGGATTCAGAATATCAAAGGTACCAAGTTCCCCAAGTATCCTTTGGATCTTCAAGTAAACCATGTATCCGTATGGACCCAGATCTCGTAGGGAACTCAAGTCTGCCAACATCAAGAACTAACCCAGTTCACTCAATACCCCATATGCCCTCATCTTCCTCAGCAAGGTCTCACAATTACAGTGAAGTTCACCTCAGTACTCCAAGGCAAAAAAAGAGGTGTCGAATTAAGTATTCCGAAGAACAAAATCGCCAGCTGCAAGAGTATTTTGATGAGTGCATGTACCCAAGCAAAGAGCAACGCACAGAGCTAGCCCAGAATCTTGGAGTGACAGACTATCAGATCCAGGTATGACTTTTTCTTCAATCTTTCCCCTTGCACACAGAGTATTTTTCCAGTCAGCACCTTCACTGTTTTGGAAATCCCTCTCAGTTTGTGCCTGTACAATCCCGGGAGACCATGCCATAGATGTTGACTGTAGATGTTTGTTCATCCAGGGCTAGATATGGCATTCTGCTTGTGCATGGGTACTTAGTTAGAGACACATTATCAGTATGTAGTGTCTCTGGGACCCAGACATTTATGTTTCTAGTAAAGACATAGAAAATCTTGGTGGTTACCCTAGGATTTGAGTGTTAGGTGGTATCTATCCTGACGTCCTAACTCTTTTTAGGCATCTACTACAACTTCCTATTCTGACCCAGGCTGACACACACAGGTCTTCCTATAACTCCTCTTTTTGTGTTTCCAGATCTGGTTCAAGAACCGCCGAGCTATGTACAAACGTAAAAATCTCCATTGTGTCGGCCAAGCTCCTGCTGCTGCTGCTGCTGCTGCAATATCTGGGAATTTTCTAGGAAGAGGGACCCAGAATGACCCAGCAGTAGCTGAGTGTGTCTCCACTGAAGCTAAACTCGCTATGGAAGCTGCATTCCAACAAAAAGATGGTGCTGAGGACTCAACTGCAGATATTCAGGAACTCTGGAAAGAAATCCTTAAAGATCATGGTATAACAGAGGACATGATGGATCTTATTACATCACACTCCGAATGAACACATTGACCTTGGATTGGTTGAGGACCAGAAATCTGTAAAACAAAGAAGAGGGGTGGTAGTGAAAGCCATTAGTCTTCTTTTGTTTGTATAGTTGCAATATCGTCTGTACTAGTTTCGTGACACTGTTATCAACAGAATGATAGGGTTTCCAAGGCTACTTAGAATATTCATCACTTATTGTTAAATTATACATTAAATAAAAGTACAAAACCTCTTTTTATGGTCTGTTCTTTCCAGATTCTGTTAGAGTTGCCTTTCCGTGTGTGTGTGTGTGTGTGTGTGTGTGTGTGTGTGTGTGTGTGTGTGTGTGTGTTGTGTCTTGTGTGCCTATATCCATAGAAACTAACATCTGGTGCCTGGGAGGCCAGACAATGTTTTATGAGCTTCTGGGATTATAACTACTGACAGTTGTGAGGAAGAATACATGTGCTTGCAACTTAACTCAAGTCTTGTGCAGAAAGGACTTAGCTTGATGATTCCAAAGATGACTAATTGCTTTATATCTTCAGTGGAAATATCTAAATAAAAAAGGCTGTGGTGTTCTTAATCCTTTGCAAAACATGTTACCATTTTAAAATTTGTCTTTCATGTTTCAGTAGATAAAAGCAATATAATGGCTCACTATCAGCTTCAATTCTATTTCTAGTGGCTACTATGTCCTATTCTTGCCATCGAGGACAGGGTGCACACCTTCTATATTTATATGAACGTAAAATGTTCATATACATAAAATAAAAGTACTATTTGAACTAACTAAATGGCCTAAAGCTGGCCCTTCATAAACTAAAACAGATTTATTTTGTAAAAGTTTAGTGTGTCCATGAAACTCATAGCTCGCTGGTGTGTACAAGTTATAGTTCCACATACAAGAATATTTTTTCTTTTTACACCCTGATTGTAACATCTGTAACAGTGTCATGTCACTGTACTCAGATAAATATGCTTTGGTGACTTGGGGCCTAAATCTGCATTGTGTAATCCATTCATAAATTTTTATATAGTTTCTATTTTATTATCTTAAGCAAGTTTGTTATAATATATTCACGGTATATACAGATTATAATCTGCTTGGTCTTCTTTTTTTGTTCTGACCCTCTCTCCCTCTTTAACTCTATTTTTCTCTTAGATCTCTTAACAGCTGAGGTCGTCCTGCTTGACAACAACCAATTAGGTCTAATCTGGATAGCCTGCTTCCTTTTCCTCTCAGTACCCCTACTGCCCCCTCTGTACAGGGGAAGTGATCAAAAGGCAGGAAATAGATGTCATGTCAGGAGCAGTCAAGCCTGCTTCCCTACATGGAGAATAAGTTGTCCATCTGCTACATCTGTTGTGTTTTGTTTGGTTTGGTTTGAGACAGGGATATTCTGTTACCCCTTGGAGTCTTGGCCTAGCATTGTAGACCAGGCTAGCCTTGAACTCACAGTGACCCTCCTGCCTCTGCCTCTGGAGTGCTGGATTAATTGCATGTGCTACAACAACTGGCCTCATCTCCTGCATCTGAACAGGAGGTCAAGTTTCTCTGCTTGCAAACTCCATGGTTAGTGAAACAATTTGCACAGGTTTTCCAGCCCTGATAGCCTCCTGGGGGAAGTCTTGACATCACTATCCTCAACATTCATTTCACAACACATCTCTTCACTCAGAGTATGGCTGTGAGTCCCAGCATATGTCCACCTACCACTCTGGATAGAGTCTCTCAGAGGACATATGTGTTGGGCTAATATCCACTTGTATGTGAGTATGTAGCATATGTGTCTTTCTGGGTCTAGGTTACCTCATTCAGGATGATTTTTTCCAGTTCTATCCATATAGCAGCCAATTTCAAGATTTCCTTGTTTTTGGTAGCTGAATAATATTCCTATCTATCAATGTCCCACAGTTTCTTTATCCATTCTTTGAGGAAGGGACATCTACCTTGTGTGCCAATTCTGGGTATTACAAATCAAGCTGACAGGAACATAGTTGAGGCATGAACATTCATGGGGCTTGGGAGGCCAAATGAGAGTAGCATTCAACAGGATTGGGATTATAGGTGTTTTGAAGGTGACTTTTCATTGCCTTCAAGTGAACGCAGGTCCCTTACACAGGTTCCTTGAGTATTCAAATAGATCTGTAATACTATTAAATCATCTGTGGGAATCATTCACACCCCTCCATAATGCATGGAGACCATTGAAAAAAAAGTTCCCTTCTTTAGTTAACTTTGATGTCACTGTGCATTCAAGCCACATGGAGATTCATTTACCAGCTGCAACTCTGTTTATACATGTTCCTATGACCACTCTACTGTCTTGGCTTACACTGTGTATCTTTGGTGTACTTGTGTGCAGTACGTTTATTTCATTTCATCTCCTATATATAGCAAAGTATTTGTCAGCACACTGAGTCTCTTTTTTATCTATCTCAGCCTGTCTGTGTATCTATCTATCATCTTCCCATTAACACACACACACACACACACACACACACACACACACACACACACATGTATGTTATGGACCATAGTGATATATCTGCTTCTGGGATGAGTGCAGTGATTGAAGGAATGCTACAGCAGGGAACTTCTGGCAATCTGTCCTTGGTTGACTTCAAAGGGACTTCATTGACAGTCAGCCCTTGAACTAGCAGTTCCTCTACTTCATCCCTCCATGTAGCTTTGCTCACATGTATGTACACCGATCTTTGGCCTTCATGTGATGGTAGATAACCTTAAGAGCGTACTATTAGTCCTGTCAATGGAATGCCTGCATAGAGTGTCATGGAAATTTTCCCTGTTGTTTAATGGTTTACTGCCTTTTCACCACAGTTTAACTGGAGCCCCGTTTTGTCTTTGCAGCTGCTGTGCAATCAAAGCTTGCCTATAATGCTTCAAAACAAGGTGTAAATCCACTGTACAGACCACTGAAATGGGCCAGCATATGGTACTGTTCATAGGTGGTACATGCATAGAATACGTATATTAAGTTTGCATTCTGTGAGGTTCCACATGAATAAATAAAATATAAGCAAATCAGTCCATAAATTATCTTAAAAAGTAAAAATCTAGACATGGTGGCTTATATTTTAACCTGGAATGTAGGAGAATCCCCAAGACCTCTGGAAGTCACAGGACAGTGTGAGCTACACATTGATACTTTGCCTCAGCAAACAACAAATCCCAGAGGGAAAGTGTTAACGTCCCTTGTCGGTCTCAGTTTATGTGACTCCATCTGCTCACTTAGTCTTAGTCCTGGAGGCTTCTAGTCTCCATACGGTATAACCTAGGCCTAGAATGTTTTCAGCCTCTGAGACTTATTGCTTACTATGATGACACTGTCTCTTTTTTTCTAAACTGTGGCTGGCTGATTTCAATCAGCTGTTCTTGCTGAAATTCCTCTCCTCGTCTCTCAGTCTGAAATTTCTCTCATCTTCTTTCTGAATTGCTCTTCTTTGCCTCATAGTAACTTTGGAAATGTATTGTGAATTATGGATCCTTCTCAATCTCTGTTTTGTTTTGTGTTCAGCTATGTATAGCTTCCTCTCTCTGAAATCGGTCTCTACAAAGCTCTCCTAGTTAAACTGCTTGTGAGTTCCACAAACTGACCTGTGATGAATTGCCTCTCACCTAGCTGAGTCTCCTGAACTGACTGAAAAGAACGGACTAGAACTCAGACCTCCATGATGCCTGAGAGCTGGGAATAATGGAGTGTTTCACCGTACCCTGGAGCTAAGCTTTCCTTGACCTGAAATTTGCTTTATTCTGGCTTCGCCTTGAACTCGGACATCTATTTGTCTGTCTCTTGGGATTAATGTAATTTCTGATTTCCAGCTGGCTTAAAAAGAGTGAGAAGAATTTTGGATGTGATCTCTTTGAGTGTAGCCATGTTCTGATTTGAAATTTCTGTATACAGGTGGGGTCACTATCAGAGTGCAGGGTGGGCTCTGTTTTCAGTACTAAATCTACTATGCAGTGGGACACTCTCATTATTCTCTGTTCACCACTGCTCTATATCGGCATAAGCTACACAGTGGTTTGAAGTCCACATTAGCTCTGTTACTGAGCCTCACCAAGGCATTTTTGATAAATTTTGTACTCATTTGATAATGTAGTTACCTTTAATCCTTTTGTAGGTATCAAGAAACCTTCACATGCCTTAGCAAAGTAAACATGGGCCTTCCATGACACAGGTTTCCTGCACAAGAAAGAAGAGAGATGAAGCTTCCATGTTCACCCAGGTGGAAGTAATGAAACATTCAGGAAACACACTTCGTGGATCCTGGGTTGGAGTAAAAGTTGTGCATCCTCTCAACAAAAAATCCAACAGCAGCTCTCTGTGGCCTCCTATTCATTATATGGCCAAGCCGTGACCAAACATTCCATGATCTGGCCTGTGCTAATAGAAGAGCTCTAGGACAACTGTGGGACTGTAAGGGATCTCATTTTCCAGGGAAAAAGATTTAGGGTCTAGATGCTCCATGTACAAATAGCATGATAGTGGTGGTATCATGGCTGAAGAGTAGTTGCCAAAATTATCTAAGGCTGAAGAGGCAAATCCCCATCAAGAAGGGAGGAACTATTTGAGTGTTGTGGACTATCGTTTATCCCAGTCTATAGGAGGCAGAAGCAGGTGGATCTCTGGGAAGTGATGGCCAGACTGCTCTAGGTAGAGAAACCCTGTCTCAGTTTTATGAGGAGAGAAAAAAGGAGGAGTATCAGCCATGTCAATATAGAGCAGTAAAGGTGGGCAGTGTGCTGCATGAAGGCTCATTTCTTGAGGTGGTCCTCAACCAGTGGTGTCCACATTTCTTCTGAGTTGAACTCTTCACAGTGCAGGAGAACCAAGAGTTTTTAGCTAAGAAAGAGTTAACTCTTGTGTTTCCAAGCAAACAGGCAACCCCATAAGGTGGGGCTGCACACAGATTGAGGATCAGGTTGGGTGTCAGGTTTGCAACAGGGGATTAAGGGTGTGGTGGTGGGAGTGTCCGGGATGAAGAACCTATTTAAGGCCTGATACCTAGAGTAGAGCTTAGAACTTGAGGTTGGATCTTCGAAGTCTGGAGAGCCTCCTGATATCCAAGGTGAGTTTGCTTGTAAGAATTTTGTGTGGAAGAGAATGTGACTGCCTGGAGCATGTATTCTTTTCAACATCTAGCTGCAATGAGTAAGAGTTATTCTTTCTCCATATGGTCCTCATCACAAACTCTCATTTGTTTTAATTAGCTTGGCCTTCTTGATGATGTAAAATAATATTTTAAACTGTTAAATTCATCCATGTGATGGCTACCCATGTTGAATATTTGTTTGTTTGCTTTCTTACCTTTTACTAATTGGGTATATCTATGTAATCCCGACTGTCTTTGATCTCTCTGTGGAATCCATAGTTGGAAGGACCTCAGAGATAAACTAATATTTCAGTCTTCCAAGGGTGGTATTGAATGCCAGAAAACAACAGTGAAAGGGTGTTAAAACCACATGTTTATTATCTATCATCATCTCCACCTCCCTCCACCCCCCACAACCACCGCTTTCATTAGCAGCATCTTTCTTATTATTTGATGAAGCATGGATTCTCTGAGAAGACCTGGATAGTCTGAAATTTTCTCTGAAGACCCATCAGGCCTCAAATTCCGATAGCCACATTCCTCTGCCCCCTTACTGGTGGGATTAAAGTTGTAATTCAGCCTATCTTCCTCCAACTGCATGTTCTTCAAATTCAATGTTAAAATTTTTAGTATTTTGTAAATATTAATCATTGGATTTTGTTGTTTGAGAAAACTTTTCTTTGAGGATGACACACACAAATTCTAAGCTCCATAAAATGGAACCAATGACAGAACAAAGGTGAGATGCCACCAAAGTGCAATGTAAGAAAACATAATTTTGGACTTGTTACTTTTATGTTGAAAAACACTGGGTAGACCTGACGTGGTGGTGAATGCCTTTAATCCCAGCTCTAGGGAGGCAGAGTCATGCAGCTTTCTGTGAGTTTGATGAAAGTCTGGTCTGCAAAGTGAGTCTAGGACCGCCAAAGAAACAGAGGAACCCAGTATCAAAAAAAAAAAAACCAAACAAAGATGAAGAAAGAAAGACAAACACTGGGTATCTGAAGGATACTTTAGTTTAGGCACAATGATCAGTTGAGAAGTTGATGGATTTCGTTACCACTCTCTTTATGTTTCTCTCTCTGTCTCTCTCTGTCTCTGTCTCTTTCTCTCTCTGTCTCTGTCTCTGTCTCTCTGTCTCTCTGTCTCTCTGTCTCTCTCTCTCTCTCTCTCTCTCTCTCTCTCTCTCTCTCACTCTCTTTCTCTGGTATTTACTAATTTACTAACCTTTGACAAAAATTAATGAAGCAGATGTTCACAGTCTCTTGATTTAAGGAAGAATCAGGAGTAATTATTTTTTGAGACTGGGAATCTCTGTGTACCTTGCTTGGATGGGCCTTAGTTTGTAGACCAGGCTGTAGTGGAACTCACATTGTCTCCAGAGTGCTCTGATTAATGGTGTGTGCAATTGTGCTCAGCTGAAAGAAATCTTTTCGAACTGTGTGTGTACCTGAGACTTTGGGTGATGGCATAGGGGTAGGAATGAAGTCTGAAGGCACACATGTAGCAGACGTTTGCTCTCATTTACCTCTAGCCAAGCTTTCCTCTCGAAATTTTTATCATTTCTTGTTTTCTGTTCTCTCTTTGCTTTGGTCTTTAGGGATGGAGATTGAATTAGGGTCATTTTCATGGTAGACATGGGAAGAGATGAATAAAGAACATAAATTTGTTACCTCCATCCCCTGTTTCTCCCCCATCAAGAAAGGGTTTGTTTGTGTAGTCTTGGCTGTTCTGGAACTCTCTTTGTAGACCAAGCTGGCCTCAAACTCAGTGAGATCCAACTGCCTCTGGACTATTGGTATTAAAGGCATTTGCCACCACATTAGCTCCTGCTTTTTTCCAATGAAAAGATTTAAGTCCTTTGCATTGCTTATCTCAAAATCAGTCTATCACAGATTGCTTTTTATTTAGTCTCCGTCCAGATTAGGAGATAAGTGCCCACCTTTGTGCTGGGGTGAGACGACTTGCTACTTTCACAAACACTGGTGTCCAGAAGGAGAAATACCTGACCCCACCTAGAAACTGATAAACCTGTGTCTTAGTCTTTGGAGTTGGGATTTAAAGGGTGGCAGTAATATACTCTGAGGCAGATACCTTTTGACCCCTTTTAGCTGGCATCCACGATAGGTATCCTACATAATTGGGCTTCCCTAGCCAATATTCTATAGCCTTGTAACTCTTGCAGATATAACTCCACAGTCTTTTTAAACTGTTATCCCATGAAACCTCTAATGGTGAGGCACAAAGTCTGCATTTGTTGTCTTTAAAACTTGTAGGAAAACGGACCACTAATGTTGTCTGCTGTAACCTCCCACTGGGTATGTACATTAAAAGCAAAGATGGCTTCACTCAGCTTTGCCAATTGGAAGCTAAAGAAAACATCGTTCAGATTCAGAGAATATATACTTGTTTCACTGGAAGCATCAGATTCAGGAGAATCAGTGTTTGCAGGTTTCTTAATCGGCTGGGGAGCCGTTTTCCAGAATGACTGGCTGGGAATCAGGATATATATATATATATATATATATATATATATATATATATATATATATATATATATATATATATATATGTGTGTGTGTGTGTGTGTGTGTGTGTGTGTTTGTGTGTTTCTGTGTGTGTCTGTGTGTGTGTGTGTATAGGAGGTAGTGCAGGAAGGAGCTGCAGTGACCTTTTTATGATTAGAGTCACACATACGATTTCTTTTTAAACTCTGGCCAGCTGCTTTAAATCAGCTGTTCTTGCTGAAACTTCCCTCCTAGTCTCTCAGTCTGAATTTTCTCTCATCCTCTTTCTCAATTGTTCTTCTTTGCTCATAGTATCTTTGGAAATAGGTTATGAACTTATGGATCACTCTCATTCTCTGTTTTGTGTTCAGCTATGTATAGCTACCTCTCTCTGAATCCTGTCTCTACAAAACTCGCCTAGTAAAACTGTCTGAATTCCACATGTTGGAATGGCAGGAACTGAACTACACTTCATCTAGCTGAGTCAGCTGAACTGACAGAAAAGAACTAACAAGAATTCAGACCTCCATGATTGCCTGAGATCTTGGATTGACAACATGTGTCACCACACCCTGACATGAGATTATTTTATCTAAAAGTTGCTTTATTCTGGGATGGCCTTTAATCGGAGATCTATTTGTTTGTCTCTTGGGATTGAAGTTATTTCTGCATTCCAACTGGATTAAGAAGAGCTAGAAGATTTTTGGATGTGATCTCTTGCCCGTTCAGCCATATTGTGAATTGAAATTTCTCTGTACAGATGGGGTCAGTATCAGAGTGTAGAGTGGGCTCTGTTTTCAGTACTAAATCTACTGTGTAGTGGGACATTCTTATTATTCTCTAATGAAAACTACTGTATGTCATCATAAGATACACAGAGGCTTAAAGTCCAGATTAGCTCTGTCACTGAGCCTCACCAAGACATTTGTGAAAATTTTGCACTAATTTGATAATGTAGTTAACTTTAATCCTTTTCTAGGTATCAAGAAATCTTCACATGACTTAGTAAAGTAAGGTAGGTCTTCCATGACACAGGTTTCCTGAACAAGTAAGAAGATAGGTGAAGCTTCCATATTCACCCAGGTGCAAGTAATTAAACTTCCAGGAAACACACTTCAGGGAGGATGGATTGGAGTAAAAGCAATGCATCCTCTCAAAAAAATACAACAGCAGCTCTCTGTGGCCACCTATTCATTATAGGGCCAATCTGTGACCAAACAATCCATGATCAGGCCTATGCATATAGAAGATCTTAGGGGCAACTGTGGGACTGTAAGGGATTTAATTATCCAGGGAACAAGATTTAGGATCTAGATGCTCGATGTAGAACTAGCATGATGGTGGTGGTATCATGGCTGAAGAGTAGTTGCCAAAATTATCTAAGGCTGAGGAGACAAATCCCCATCAAGAAGGGAGGAACAAAGTGAGTTTCGTGTCCTTTATCTCGGTCTAAAGGAGGCAGAAGCAGGTGGATCTCTGTGACATGATGGCCAGACTGGTCTAGGTAGTGAGACTCTGTCTCAGTTTCATAAAGAGATAAAAAAGAAGGAGTATCAGCCATGTCAATATAGAGCAGTGAATCTGGACAGTGTGCTGCATGAAGGCTCATTTCTTGAGGTGGTCATCAACCAGTGGAATCCACATTTCTTCTGAGTTGACCCTTAATGGTGCAGGAGAATGAAGAGGTTTTGGCCAAGAAAGAGTTAATTTTTGTTGTTCCAAGCAAACCAGGCAGCCATATAAGGTGGCACTGCACACTGAGTGAGGCCTCAGGGTGGGGTTTTAGGTGGGCAAGAGGGGATTAAGGGTGTGTTGGTGGGAGGGTCCTGGATGAAGAACCTATTTAAGGCCTCATTCCTGGAGTAGAGCTTCGAGCTTCGAACTTCAGGAGGGATCTGGGAAGATGGCAGAGCCTACAGAAATCCAGGGTGAGTTTTCGGTGTAGATGAGAATGTGACTGGCTGGAGGCTGTACTCTTTTCAACTTCTAGCTACAATGAATAGGAGTCTCTCTTTCTCCACAGGGTCTTCATCACATGATTTTTTAAAAAATTATCTTGACCTTTCTGATTATATAAAATAAAATTTTGAAATGTTTGTTTGTGTCCATGTGATGGCTACCTATGTTTAATATTTCTTTGTTGGTTGGTTTCCTTTTTACTAATCTGGGAAATCTATATATTCCAGACTGTCTTTGATCTCTCTGTGGAGTCCATAGTTGGAAGGACCTCACAGGTATCCTACTACCTCATGCTTCTAAATGTGGGAATAAATGCCTGAAAGCAGCAGTGAAGGGGAGTTTAATATTTGTCATCTTCCCCACCACCACTGCTAGCAGCAGCAGCAGCAGCACTCTGTATTCTCTGAGAAGACCTGGATATTCTTAAACTTTCTCTGTAGACCCATCTGGCTTCAAATTCAGATATCCACATTCCTCTGCCTCTTTAGTGGTGGATGAAAGTTGTAATTCACCATGTCCTCTGGCCACTGCTTTTTCTTGAAATTCAATGTTAAAATTTTAGTATGTTGTAAATACTAATCATCTATCTGATTTTGTTGTTTGAGAAAATATTTCTTTGAAGATGACACACAGATGTCTAATCTCTACAAACATGGAACCAATTTCAGAACAAAGTAGAGATACCACCAAAGTACAATGTAAAAACCTTAATTTTGTACATGTTACTTATATGTTGAAAAACACTGGGTTTACCTGGCATGGCGGTGCACGTCTTTAATCCCAGAAGTCGGGAGGCAGAGGCAGGCAGATTGCTGCAAGTTCGAGGCCAGCCTGGTCTACAAAGTGAGTTTAGGACAGCCGAGGATGGACAGAAAAACCCAGCCTTGAAAAAAAGTCTCACTGTGTATAAGAAGGATACTTTAATTTAGGCACAATGATCATGTGAGGAATAGTTGGGTTTCATTCTCTCTCTCTCTCTCTCTCTCTCTCTCTCTCTCTCTCTCTCTCTCGCTATTATACTTACTAATTTGCTATTTTTTTTATAAAAATGAAGGGAGGAGATATTCACAGGCTACAGATTAAGGAAGAATTTGGAGTAGGGAAGAATGTTTGTTGTGTTTGAGGAAAAGTTTTTCTGTGTTATCCAGCTGTCCTGGAAAGTGACACCCTGGAACTCTCAATGGTCATCCTGTTTTAGCAACTTGTCCCCTAGGATTAACAGAAGGCTCTATGCCATGTGATTAAAATATTTTGTACAACATTCTTTTAATAATGGGTCAACTCCCATTGTGGTGTGACTTACATATGTTGTTTTATTATTCTCCATTAAAAATGACTATCTTCCCATCATTACATCATATAAGGGACAATATAAATGTATATATAACACAATCAATATATAAATATTAACATACATGACATGCTTAATATCTTGTTTCATTCGTATAGAGTATACTCTGTTCATATAGGCATATTGTGGATTGAATTGTTACTTTTAAAGATTTATTTACTTACTATGTTTAAAATGTTCTGCCTGCATGTGTGCTATCCTAGCAGAAGAGCGCACCAGATCTCACTATAGATGGTTGTGGTCCACCATATGTTTGTGTGAATTGAATTCAGGATCTGTGGAAAAGCACCCAATGCTCTTAAACTCTTAGCATTCTCTCCAGCCCTGGTTGTAATCATTAACTGTAATGAATTTTTTCTTTGGTGTGCTTCATATGTATTTGATTTTTACATTTTTCTTATTTAATCAATTTACAGCCTGATCACAGCCCCTTCCATTTTTCCTTCTCAGCCCAGTTCTCATGAGCCCTCCCCTCATTCTCCTATCCCCATCTCCTTAGAGAAATAGAGTCCCCTGTGGTTACCAACACAGGTGGGCATATCAAATTACAGAAGGACTGAGGGCATCTTCTGCCAATGGGCCCAGACCAGGCAGTCCAGCTATGGGAAAGGGTCCTAAAGGCAAGCAACAGAGTAAGAGACAATCTTTGCTCCACCTGATAGTGGACACACATAGAGAACAAGCAGCAGATCTGCCTCAAATGGGAAGTAAGCAGCCTTAGTAGAGCCCATTTGTTCTTTGTAGTTGGTGTTGTGGTCCATGTGAGCCACCATGGACCCAGTTAATTTGCTACTGAAGGTGTTCTTCTAGTGCCCTGACTTTTCTGTCTGCCTCAATTCTTTCTCCCCCTCTTCACAGGACTCCCAGAGCCTCACTTGTTTTTAGGCTGTGGGTCTCTGAATCTGTTTCCATCATCTGATGGAGGAGCCTTTCATAAGACCATCATGCTGGGCTCCTCTCTGTAAGTTTATCAGAGTATCATTAGAAGTGGTTAGAGGTAGGCTGTCCGTCGTGGGGTGGATCTCCAGTTAGGCCAGTCCTTGTTTTTCAGTCCCACAATCTCTGTTCGATCTTGATCCTACAATTCTTTAGGTTGAAGCCATTGTGGGTTGAAGGATTGTGGGAATTTTTCTGAAAATGATAGAAGCTTATGTGAGGTGGCTGTAGAGATTAGGAAGAGCTGGGGATGGAGAAATAATGAAGTTAAATATATATTCACATTAATAACTGACTGGTTTTATTTTGAGGAAGGGTTTTCTCTAATTTCCAGCTGTATTGTAAAGTCTTATGTAGAACAGCGTATCCTGTAACTCAGAGAGGTCCCCTTGCCTTTGCAAGGTGACTTCTAGGATTATATGTCATCTATATATCATGTGACTAAAATAATTTCACAAACAGTTTTTCCAAAAAACAAAAACAGTAATTGTTTTTCTGGGTCCAAAGTTGGCTCACCCGGTGAAGGCACTTGAAGAGAAGAGATTTGAAATATGTCCACTGTCATAAACATGTGGCTTCTCAACCCCAATATGATATAATAGCGAAGTTAAAATATTGAAAGACATCTCCATGAACCTTCTGTGTAATAAAGGCTTAAGGTACTGGTATGGAAACAAGGATGAGGCCTGAATGTCCTTCTCTACAAAGTAGACATTGGCTCTGACTTGCTTCTAGCCATGCCTTCCTCACAAAACTCAATCATTTTCTGATTTCTCCTTTTTTATTCAGTCACCAACACTAGTGAGAGAAATAGATCTTATGCATAGTAAAAATGGAAAGAGATGTCTTAATAATATGAATTTATAGTCTCCATCCTTGGATTTTTTTTCAAAGAAAAGCTCTTGTCTCAGTCCTGGGTGTACTTGATGTCACTCTGTAGTCTTGGCTGATCTTAAGCTGAGAATTCTCCACCTGCATTAATGAAGGAGTTGGGAATACAGGCTGTCATTCCTCTTCTGACCCTTATGTAGTTTTGATAACACTAAGTGTTTGTCTCATTTGAAAACCTAGAGACCCACATAGAGAAATTTTCTGTTGTTTGAATATTGTATCTGTAGAGCTGATGTGATGATTTTTTCTCCTCACAGGTTCCCCAGTTGAAGAATGTATTCCAGTAGGACCACATTGTAGTAGGCTTCCATATCCACCAGTGTTTCGAATTCTGCCGTTTAATTCATCCTACCCAAGAAACTTAGGACCCAAAAGGTTCCAAGGCTTCCACCCGAATTTCCAAATGTCTTCATATGCACTCATGGACACAGGTTTTCAAATGCCACAAGAACATGCAAAAAATGTACGTCTCCAAAGGACTCAATATCCTCTAGTGCCCACAGGATTTCCTACACAATCAAGCCTCCAAAGACATCCAGATTTGACAAGCAACTTAGATCACCAAATGTCTCAAAGTTTTCTACTTCCTGGAGGATCCGGGAATCAGACGCATCTCGAAAGGCATCTAGGATTTCAAAGCAATCAAAATCTCTACATTGCCCAAAGGGCCCTAGAGGCTCAAGCAACCACCAAACCACCAAGTCTCCAATGGGATTCAGAATATCAAAGGTACCAAGTTCCCCAAGTATCCTTTGGATCTTCAAGTAAACCATGTATCCGTATGGACCCAGATCTCGTAGGGAACTCAAGTCTGCCAACATCAAGAACTAACCCAGTTCACTCAATACCCCATATGCCCTCATCTTCCTCAGCAAGGTCTCACAATTACAGTGAAGTTCACCTCAGTACTCCAAGGCAAAAAAAGAGGTGTCGAATTAAGTATTCCGAAGAACAAAATCGCCAGCTGCAAGAGTATTTTGATGAGTGCATGTACCCAAGCAAAGAGCAACGCACAGAGCTAGCCCAGAATCTTGGAGTGACAGACTATCAGATCCAGGTATGACTTTTTCTTCAATCTTTCCCCTTGCACACAGAGTATTTTTCCAGTCAGCACCTTCACTGTTTTGGAAATCCCTCTCAGTTTGTGCCTGTACAATCCCGGGAGACCATGCCATAGATGTTGACTGTAGATGTTTGTTCATCCAGGGCTAGATATGGCATTCTGCTTGTGCATGGGTACTTAGTTAGAGACACATTATCAGTATGTAGTGTCTCTGGGACCCAGACATTTATGTTTCTAGTAAAGACATAGAAAATCTTGGTGGTTACCCTAGGATTTGAGTGTTAGGTGGTATCTATCCTGACGTCCTAACTCTTTTTAGGCATCTACTACAACTTCCTATTCTGACCCAGGCTGACACACACAGGTCTTCCTATAACTCCTCTTTTTGTGTTTCCAGATCTGGTTCAAGAACCGCCGAGCTATGTACAAACGTAAAAATCTCCATTGTGTCGGCCAAGCTCCTGCTGCTGCTGCTGCTGCTGCTGCAATCTCTGGGAATTTTCTAGGAAGAGGGACCCAGAATGACCCAGCAGTAGCTGAGTGTGCCTCCACTGAAGCTAAACTCGCTATGGAAGCTGCATTCCAACAAAAAGATGGTGCTGAGGACTCAACTGCAGATATTCAGGAACTCTGGAAAGAAATCCTTAAAGATCATGGTATAACAGAGGACATGATGGATCTTATTACATCACACTCCGAATGAACACATTGACCTTGGATTGGTTGAGGACCAGAAATCTGTAAAACAAAGAAGAGGGGTGGTAGTGAAAGCCATTAGTCTTCTTTTGTTTGTATAGATGCAATATCGTCTGTACTAGTTTCGTGACACTGTTATCAACAGAATGATAGGGTTTCCAAGGCTACTTAGAATATTCATCACTTATTGTTAAATTATACATTAAATAAAAGTACAAAACCTCTTTTTATGGTCTGTTCTTTCCAGATTCTGTTAGAGTTGCCTTTCCGTGTGTGTGTGTGTGTGTGTGTGTGTGTGTGTGTGTGTGTGTGTATGTCTGTGTGTCTGTGTGTCTGTGTGTTGTGTCTTGTGTGCCTATATCCATAGAAACTAACATCTGGTGCCTGGGAGGCCAGACAATGTTTTATGAGCTTCTGGGATTATAACTACTGACAGTTGTGAGGAAGAATACATGTGCTTGCAACTTAACTCAAGTCTTGTGCAGAAAGAACTTAGCTTGATGATTCCAAAGATGACTAATTGCTTTATATCTTCAGTGGAAATATCTAAATAAAAAAGGCTGTGGTGTTCTTAATCCTTTGCAAAACATGTTACCATTTTAAAATTTGTCTTTCATGTTTCAGTAGATAAAAGCAATATAATGGCTCACTATCAGCTTCAATTCTATTTCTAGTGGCTACTATGTCCTATTCTTGCCATCGAGGACAGGGTGCACACCTTCTATATTTATATGAACGTAAAATGTTCATATACATAAAATAAAAGTACTATTTGAACTAACTAAATGGCCTAAAGCTGGCCCTTCATAAACTAAAACAGATTTATTTTGTAAAAGTTTAGTGTGTCCATGAAACTCATAGCTCGCTGGTGTGTACAAGTTATAGTTCCACATACAAGAATATTTTTTCTTTTTACACCCTGATTGTAACATCTGTAACAGTGTCATGTCACTGTACTCAGATAAATATGCTTTGGTGACTTGGGGCCTAAATCTGCATTGTGTAATCCATTCATAAATTTTTATATAGTTTCTATTTTATTATCTTAAGCAAGTTTGTTATAATATATTCACGGTATATACAGATTATAATCTGCTTGGTCTTCTTTTTTTGTTCTGACCCTCTCTCCCTCTTTAACTCTATTTTTCTCTTAGATCTCTTAACAGCTGAGGTCGTCCTGCTTGACAACAACCAATTAGGTCTAATCTGGATAGCCTGCTTCCTTTTCCTCTCAGTACCCCTACTGCCCCCTCTGTACAGGGGAAGTGATCAAAAGGCAGGAAATAGATGTCATGTCAGGAGCAGTCAAGCCTGCTTCCCTACATGGAGAATAAGTTGTCCATCTGCTACATCTGTTGTGTTTTGTTTGGTTTGGTTTGAGACAGGGATATTCTGTTACCCCTTGGAGTCTTGGCCTAGCATTGTAGACCAGGCTAGCCTTGAACTCACAGTGACCCTCCTGCCTCTGCCTCTGGAGTGCTGGATTAATTGCATGTGCTACAACAACTGGCCTCATCTCCTGCATCTGAACAGGAGGTCAAGTTTCTCTGCTTGCAAACTCCATGGTTAGTGAAACAATTTGCACAGGTTTTCCAGCCCTGATAGCCTCCTGGGGGAAGTCTTGACATCACTATCCTCAACATTCATTTCACAACACATCTCTTCACTCAGAGTATGGCTGTGAGTCCCAGCATATGTCCACCTACCTCTCTGGATAGAGTCTCTCAGAGGACATATGTGTTGGGCTAATATCCACTTGTATGTGAGTATGTAGCATATGTGTCTTTCTGGGTCTAGGTTACCTCATTCAGGATGATTTTTTCCAGTTCTATCCATATAGCAGCCAATTTCAAGATTTCCTTGTTTTTGGTAGCTGAATAATATTCCTATCTATCAATGTCCCACAGTTTCTTTATCCATTCTTTGAGGAAGGGACATCTACCTTGTGTGCCAATTCTGGGTATTACAAATCAAGCTGACAGGAACATAGTTGAGGCATGAACATTCATGGGGCTTGGGAGGCCAAATGAGAGTAGCATTCAACAGGATTGGGATTATAGGTGTTTTGAAGGTGACTTTTCATTGCCTTCAAGTGAACGCAGGTCCCTTACACAGGTTCCTTGAGTATTCAAATAGATCTGTAATACTATTAAATCATCTGTGGGAATCATTCACACCCCTCCATAATGCATGGAGACCATTGAAAAAAAATGTTCCCTTCTTTAGTTAACTTTGATGTCACTGTGCATTCAAGCCACATGGAGATTCATTTACCAGCTGCAACTCTGTTTATACATGTTCCTATGACCACTCTACTGTCTTGGCTTACACTGTGTATCTTTGGTGTACTTGTGTGCAGTACGTTTATTTCATTTCATCTCCTATATATAGCAAAGTATTTGTCAGCACACTGAGTCTCTTTTTTATCTATCTCAGCCTGTCTGTGTATCTATCTATCATCTTCCCATTAACACACACACACAAACACACACACACACACACACACACACACACACATGTATGTTATGGACCTTAGTGATATATCTGCTTCTGGGATGAGTGCAGTGATTGAAGGAATGCTACAGCAGGGAACTTCTGGCAATCTGTCCTTGGTTGACTTCAAAGGGACTTCATTGACAGTCAGCCCTTGAACTAGCAGTTCCTCTACTTCATCTCTCCATGTAGCTTTGCTCACATGTATGTACACCGATCTTTGGCCTTCATGTGATAGTAGATAACCTTAAGAGCGTACTATTAGTCCTGTCAATGGAATGCCTGCATAGAGTGTCATGGAAATTTTCCCTGTTGTTTAATGGTTTACTGCCTTTTCACCACAGTTTAACTGGAGCCCCGTTTTGTCTTTGCAGCTGCTGTGCAATCAAAGCTTGCCTATAATGCTTCAAAACAAGGTGTAAATCCACTGTACAGACCACTGAAATGGGCCAGCATATGGTACTGTTCATAGGTGGTACATGCATAGAATACGTATATTAAGTTTGCATTCTGTGAGGTTCCACATGAATAAATAAAATATAAGCAAATCAGTCCATAAATTATCTTAAAAAGTAAAAATCTAGACATGGTGGCTTATATTTTAACCTGGAATGTAGGAGAATCCCCAAGACCTCTGGAAGTCACAGGACAGTGTGAGCTACACATTGATACTTTGCCTCAGCAAACAACAAATCCCAGAGGGAAAGTGTTAACGTCCCTTGTCGGTCTCAGTTTATGTGACTCCATCTGCTCACTTAGTCTTAGTCCTGGAGGCTTCTAGTCTCCATACGGTATAACCTAGGCCTAGAATGTTTTCAGCCTCTGAGACTTATTGCTTACTATGATGACACTGTCTCTTTTTTTCTAAACTGTGGCTGGCTGATTTCAATCAGCTGTTCTTGCTGAAATTCCTCTCCTCGTCTCTCAGTCTGAAATTTCTCTCATCTTCTTTCTGAATTGCTCTTCTTTGCCTCATAGTAACTTTGGAAATGTATTGTGAATTATGGATCCTTCTCAATCTCTGTTTTGTTTTGTGTTCAGCTATGTATAGCTTCCTCTCTCTGAAATCGGTCTCTACAAAGCTCTCCTAGTTAAACTGCTTGTGAGTTCCACAAACTGACCTGTGATGAATTGCCTCTCACCTAGCTGAGTCTCCTGAACTGACTGAAAAGAACGGACTAGAACTCAGACCTCCATGATGCCTGAGAGCTGGGAATAATGGAGTGTTTCACCGTACCCTGGAGCTAAGCTTTCCTTGACCTGAAATTTGCTTTATTCTGGCTTCGCCTTGAACTCAGACATCTATTTGTCTGTCTCTTGGGATTAATGTAATTTCTGATTTCCAGCTGGCTTAAAAAGAGTGAGAAGAATTTTGGATGTGATCTCTTTCCAGTGTAGCCATGTTCTGATTTGAAATTTCTGTATACAGGTGGGGTCACTATCAGAGTGCAGGGTGGGCTCTGTTTTCAGTACTAAATCTACTATGCAGTGGGACACTCTCATTATTCTCTGTTCACCACTGCTCTATATCGGCATAAGCTACACAGTGGTTTGAAGTCCACATTAGCTCTGTTACTGAGCCTCACCAAGGCATTTTTGATAAATTTAGTACTAATTTGATAATGTAGTTAACTTTAATCCTTTTGTAGGTATCAAGAAACCTTCACATGACTTAGCAAAGTAAACATGGGGCTTCCATAACACAGGTTTCCTGCATAAGTAAGAAGAGAGATGAAGCTTCCATGTTCACCCAGGTGGAAGTAATTAAACATTCAGGAAACACACTTCATGGATCCTGGATTGGAGTAAAAGTTGTGGAAGTAATTAAACTTACAGGAAACACACTTCATGCACACTGGGTTGGGGTAAAAGTTGTGAATCAATTAAAAAATTAGAACAACAAAACAAAAGAAAACCCACAGCGGTTCTCTGTTGCCTCTTATTCATTTTATGGGAATCCTGTGCCTGAACAACCCATAATCAGGCCTGTGCTTATAGAAGAGCGTCAGAGCAACTGTGGGACTGTACGGCATCTCAGTTTATGGGTAACAAGACTTAGGTGTAGATCCTCCATGTAGAAATAGCATGATAGTGGTGGTATCATGGTTGAAGAATAGTTGCCAAAATTATCTAAGGCTGAAGAGACAAATCCCCATCAAGAAGTGAGGAACTACATGAGTGTTGTGGACTATCCTTTATCCCAGTCTAAAGGAGGCAGAAGCAGATGGATCTCTGGGAAGTGATGGCCAGACTGCTCTAGGTAGGGAGACTCTGTCTCAGTTTTATAAAGAGAGAAAAAAAGGAGGAGTATCAGCCATGTCAATATAGAGCAGTAAAGGTGGGCAGTGTGCTGCATGAAGGCTCATTTCTTGAGGTGGTCATCAACCCGTAGAGTCTACATTGCTTCTGAGTTGAGCCCTTCAGAGTGCAGGAGAACCAAGAGTGTTTGGCTAAGAAAGAGTTAACTCTTGTGGTTCCAAGCAAACCAGGCAGCCCCATAATGTGGGGCTGCACACAGATTGAGGATCAGGGTGGGGAGTCCAGTGTGGGAGAGGGGGTTAAGGGTGTGTTGGTGGGAGGGTCCTGGATGAAGAACCTATTTAAGGCCTGATTCCTGGAGTAGAGCTTAGAGCTTGAGGTTGGATCTTCGAAGTCCGGAGAACCTACTGATATCCAAGGTGAGTTTGCATGTAAGAATTCTGTGTAGATGAGAATGTGACTGCCTGGAGGATATATTCTTTTCAACATCTAGGTCCAATGAATAGGACTCTTTTTCTCCACATGGTCTTCATCACAAGCTCTTGTTTGTTTTAATTAACTTGGCCTTCTTGATGATGTAAAATAATATTTTAATTTATTAAATAATATTTTAAATTGTTAAATCACATCCATGTGATGGCTACCCATGTTGAATATTTGTTTGTTTGCTTTCTTACTTTTTACTAATTGGGTAAGTGTATATATTCCAGACTGTCTTTGATTTCTCTGTGGAATCCATAGTTGGAAGGACCTCAGAGATAAAGTAATATTTCATCCTTCCAAGTGTGGTATTGAATGCTGGAAAGCCGCATGTTTATTATCTATCATCATCTCCACCTCCCCCTAACCCCCAGAACCACCGCTTTCATTAGCAGCACTTTTCTTATTATTTTATGAAGCATGGTTTCCCTGAGAAGACCTAGATAAGTCGGAAACTTTCTCTGTACACTCACCTGGCCTCAAATTCAGATATCCATATTCCTCTTGCCTCCTTAGTGGTGGGATTAAAGTTGTAATTCAGCATATCTTCCTCCAACTGCTTGTTCTTCAAATTCAATGTTAAAATTTTTGGTATGGTGTAAATATTAATCATTCAATTTTGTTGTTTAAGAAAACTTCTTTGAGGATGATACACACAAAGTCTAAGCTCCATAAAAATGGAACCAATGGCAGAACAAAGGTGAGATGCCACCAAAGTGCAATGTAAGAAAACATAATTTGGTACGTGTTACTTTTATGTTGAAAAACACTGGGTAGTCTGGGCATGGTGGTGAATGCCTTTAATCCCAGCATATGGAGGTAGAGGCAGAGGTAGGCATTTTGCTGTGAGTTTGATGACAGCCCGGTCTGCAAAGTGAATCTAGGACCGCCAAAGAAACAGAGAAACCCAGTATCAAAAAAAACAAACAAAGATGAAGAATGAAAGAAAAACACTGGGTATCTGAAGGATCCTTGGCCTAATGGGCCTCAGTTTGTAGACTAAGCTGTACTGGAACTCACATCTGCCTCCAGAGTGCTCTAATTAATGGTGTGTGCAATCATGTTCAACTAAAACAAATATTTTCGAACTGTGTGTGTACCTGAGACTTCGGGAGATGGCATAGGGGTAGGGATGAAGTCTGAAGGCACACATATAGCAGACGTTTCATCACAAGCTCTTGTTTGTTTTAATGAGCTTGGCCTTCTTGATGATGTAAAATAATATTTTAAAGTGTTAAACTCATACATATGATGGCAACCATTGTTGAATATTTGTTTGTTTGCTTTCTTACCTTTTACTAATTGGGTACATCTATATAATCCAGACTGTCTTTGATCTCTCTGTGGAATCCATAGTTGGAAGGACCTCAGAGATAAACTAATATTCAGTCTTCCAAGTATGGTATTGAGTGCCAGAAAACAACAGTGAAAGGATGTTAAAACCACATTTTTATTATATGTGTGTGTGTGTGTGTGTCCATTCCAGGAAATATGGAGGAATGAAATTCACTTTTTTTCAGGTCCATTCAAGTCCATTTCTTATTATTTGATCAGCATTGAGGTAGCTGAACTGCTTAGTTGAACAATTATAGGATCTTAGTGTTGGGTCAGTCCTGGGGGTGTGGGTTTTGCCCATACCTGCATCGAATATTTAATGTAACTCTGAGAAATATTAAATCTGTACATATTTTTTAAACAGAACTTTTATCTATCAGTTTTTTTGTTATAGTAGTTTGTGTGTGTTGTTTTCTTTTGTGTGTGTGTTTTGACAGCTGGTAAAATGTCAGAATTGTTCTGGGTATATGTAAGTCTAATTGCTTCTGTATTTCTTTTGTGACAAGGTGTTTTATTTTATACAAAAGATCTTTCCCCATTTAGTTATCTTTTGTTAAACACTTTGCTCTACCATCCTGATACTACATTGAATTTTCAGGATCCCAGTGTAGATTGAGACTTTTCAGTATGAGATCTTAGACAAAAAAACCTTGTTTTGGGATTACCTATATCACATAAGAATAACAGTTACCCAGAAGGAGAATTACAGGCACCAAAAAGACAAGGTTATATTTGAAGACTTTCCCTTAACAATGGACTTCAATGGATCAGGTCTTTGTTTTAGGGTAGAAAGGGGGCACTGGATATAGCCTGTATTTTACAGTGGGATTGGCATTTCCATCACGGACACAGATTGCTGAAGTCAGAGCTTCAAAGAACAGAATGCTGTTACAGAGCAGGTTGCTTTGGACAAACTTTCTGATCAAATGCTTGATATTTTAAACAGCAAAGGCTACTCAAATACAGAAATAATACATATGTTTTCTTAAGGATATATCTGTACTGTTCTGTAATTTAATATTTGTGTTCTTTCACTTTTTTTCTTTGGGTTTTTCAAGAGAAGTCTTCTCTATGTAACTGTTCTTGACTTCCTTGTGTTCTTTCACTTTTAATTTCTTTCTTTAGGATGTATAGTTCTGTGACATTTTAGAATGGGAGAAATACAATTCTTGAGGAACAGCAACAATAACATCTGCTTTTTCAAGAGGGGAAGAGAGAGCCCTGAGCTATTGCACAATTTCCCATGTTCTCATGGCAGATATTCCTAGCCTTGACAGAACATTTTTCTTCCTATTAAGTCAAATATTGTTGCACTTTCCATAGTTTCTTGGTTTTTTCTTTTGAAACATATTTTTATCATTACTGTCATATAACCGTGAAACCATTTCTAACATAAACCTGAGTAGATTTTGACCTTTTATTATATATCTTTTCTCTTTCTTACTTGTAGCTTTTGCACATCGCCAACTATTGAAACATTCAGAAGTCACAAGACAGAAACTAAATTGGCGGAACTGCATCTTCCTGATGAACCTAACCAAAATGGCTTCACAGCTCAGAAAAACCTTTAAGCCTGAGTCACCACCAAATGACCTTGAAACAGACAATCTAGAGTCCATTCCAAGCTGTGGTTCTGTTGTGAATTCTGGAGAAGACAACTTTGACTTGCCAAGTCTTCAGCTTAACTTCTCCCCAAATGACAATGGCTCTTTGGCAAAGCAGGAGCTACAAAGACTCTGGGAGATATTCACCTCATGGTTGCAGCCAGAAAAACGGAGCAAGGAGCAGATGATTTCTCAATTGATCTTGGAGCAGTTTCTCAGCAGTGGGCACTAAAGGACAAGGATGCCTTATTAGAGAAGTGGGAATCAAGTGGCAAAAACATGGAGAGATTCATGGAGGGTCTGACTGATGAGTGCTTGAAACCTCCTGTCATGGTGAGTACCTGGGGTGAGGGATGACTAAATTCAGAGGAAAGACAGTCATTTGGGATTTGGGAAAAACAGGAAGGCTAGGCTGTTTGTGTTATTAGTGAAACCATCCTCATCCCAGTTCAGAGAAATCATATGCCTTTTACTTCTCAGGTGCCAGATTGAAAATTTAGGATATCTTATCTTTTTGGTTGTGAGCGTAGACTTTAATGACTTAGCCAAGAGTTTTGAGTGACTGTTGAGGCAGCAAACTGTCTCTGTCATGTTCTCATTTGGGAAGCTGTCAATGTGCAGGCCTTAAATAATCATGAACTTAATTTTTTATTCCTTCTCAAGTGTCTGATGTGGTTAAGAAGAGATAGTATAGTTTTCCAAGTAAGCTTAGGGGTTAAGATATTTTCTATTCTATATAGGTGTTTTAAATTGACAGTGATGAGCTCTGATAGACGTGGATTTACATTCAGAATTTTTGATGCACCAAGATTGTGATTTTTTTCAAAGCTGCCAAATACAAAAAGCCAAAAGTCTGAATGAAACATTTACATAATTCCTTATTGTTTCATAGTGTTTCTTGCTGTAGGTAGCTTATTGTTTATATGTATAAGAACATAAATGTCTATGTGAAAAAAATTAAAAAGATAAAAATGTGTTCTACAACAACCTGCTGTTTATTTGAATGTTTTAATGTATAAAACAGTTATCATTTTATAATTTGTTTTGTTCCACATTTTCAAGTCTTTGTGCTTTAAGTTTAGAATTTCGTGAATGAAACTGAATTCCCAGTAATCTTCTACCACATTGTTCATTCATGTTCCACAGAGCAGAGGCAAAGTTATCTTGAGGAGACCAATGTAAATGTTGGACTTATTTCAGTCAGAAGTGAATTCTGTTAATTACACAATAATAAATGCACAACCTACTAAATTGAAGTTTTGATGATAAAGTTATATGTATGGTCTATGGAAGTTGTGTAGACTAGTATTCAGTAGCGAGGACAAAGAATTATATGGGCTAGAAATAAAACCCATTGACCCAAATGTATGCGGGACACTGACAGGAAGAAAGAAAGAAAGAGAGAGACACAGAGAGACACAGAGAGAAGCCACTGATGACTAATGACTAGGGGGTGTTAAAAAAGACCCAGTTTTCTTTGAGTATGAATAACAGACAACAGGGAACCTGGAATACCAAGATTCACCTAGTAGAGAACATGACTACACACCTTAGAGATTCCTGATAGAAAATAGCAATTACAGATCACAGGGTGAAGCCAAAGGAAGAGCTTCCTCTAGAATAGCAACAATCACAGAGAAACAATGAAGGGACCTCAAAGGTTCTGAGCACAAAGTAACAGATATCAATCCTAGAGTCAGCTGAGAAATGAAAACAAACATTAATAAATCAATGAAAAGAAAAATGTCATCCGTAGAGAAACTTTTCTGTAGTTGAAAGGATACACTTTATTAGAACAGACACACAGCTCCCTTGAATGGATTAGGGAGGCTCATCCAGAGAAGGTGACCAAAGGGGATTCTGTGTCTGAAATGTTATAGGGTGGTCTATGCAATCCAACTCTTCAGAATTCCACTAGTTATGCATGTTCCAACCCAGCCATGTTCTCTTCCCGTACTGCTGGCCATGTTGGAATCTTTCCAGAATGTTTGGTGGATGGGACACAATGCCTAGAACAAGGGGCAGCCTTCCTGCTTTCAAGATTGGCAAAGCTCCTTATGGTCCCCCTTCAACGTACTGAGCGTTTGAAAAATTTTTTCCAAAGCTCCGTAGGCGTCTCACATTGTCTTTTATCTGGAGACTGACACAACAACATGAGCCAACACAGTGTCAGGAGTGACTTGAGAGTACAGAACTTGTGAGTGCCAGGATAAAATCCTTAGAGAGAGGGTTAAGAGAGATGATCTAACCCACAGTCTAGTGATTCTGCACAAACAGGCTAAGGGCAGGTATTACATCATCCACTGGTTCTTTGACAATGGTCACTTGGTTTTTGATTACAGGTCCATGTCTCCATGCAGGGGCAGGAAGCCCTCTTTTCTGATCATCTTTCCTTAAAACAAGTCATCAGTGAATTTAAACAGCGGCAATCAGCAATATCTGCAACAGAAGAGGAGGCAATTACGTCCCTTCAGACACCACATGGCATGATCTTCGCAACAAGTGAGTGTGGATACTTGATAGATAGGGATGTAGTGTGAGATCACTTCTGGCATACAGTTTCATAGACTGTTTTAATTTCACAGGATATGAAGACACTCAAGATGGCTACAAGAACCCCCAGCACACCAGTGAAGTAAATAGTGGTGTTTATAGTCTAGAAAATGAAAGGGATCCCCTTCTTATTATCCAAGGATATCAAAATCCTGAGCCTGAAGAGGGCAGTATTTTTTGTGGAATCCCCCACGGTGCCAAAGGGACAAAGCAAGGCTCCTCCAGGTACCAGGATCAGTCCCTCTGGGAAAGATTTCCTGAAGCTGTACCCATGGAGTTACAAGCAGGATTGTCCTCCAGGCTAGACCACACTGAAGACAGTGAAGATGGCTGCAACGCTTTCTGGAATGCTACCGAAGTAAATGCTGGTGCTAGCAATACTGGAAATGAGATATACCCCCTTCTCACTATTCAGGGAGAAGATCCTGAGCCTGAGAGAGAAGCTTTTCTCATGGAGACCTTGGCAAAGCTACAAGAGGAAGTCAGGGCTCCTTCAGGTGCCCAGGGGAGTCACAAAGTGCACCTTCTCCTGAAGATGTCGCAGTGGAAGTGTTAATGCTCCTCTCTAAGGCACAGTGGCCTCCCTCTCAGTCTGTCTCTCTGTGCCAGAATCTTGAGGCCAACTCCACAGGTACAGGTCAGCAGGAGAGACTCCACAGAGACCTGAAAAAACACACTTGTGATGAATGTCCCCAAACCTTCAAGTACCGGTCTAGACTTTTAGCCCACCAGAGAAAACACAGGAACGAGAGGACATTTTTCTGTCCCTCGTGCCATAAAGGCTTTTATAACCACTCAGACCTTCGTGTTCATCAGATCATCCACAAGCAAAAGAAGCCTTTCACATGCAACACATGCAAAAGGTCCTTCAGCCACAAGACTAATCTCCAGGCTCATGAGAGGATTCACACAGGAGAGAAGCCCTATACCTGCTCCCTGTGTAACGGTAGCTTCCGCCAGTCATCCACCTACAACCGACACCTGAGGAACTGTCACAAATGATACTGAACTCTAAATCTCCACAGTCCAAGGCCTTGAATTCTTTAGCCTCGAATTCTCATCTGTACATGAAGAAACACATCACTTGTAAACAACAGTTAGCCAGTGAAAATGTAACATGAACCTTCTAGGTTATTCTTTCCACCCATAGTTTGTCCCATTCTACTGCCACGTGAGGGCAAAGAAGGTGAGTCATTTGTCAGAACACACTGACTCCCTGAGGAAGCTCACCTGTGTTCACATACCATGCAGAAATGTTGGGGGTGAATGATGTTTTCCCCTAATGTGCTTGGTGTAGCCTTTGATCACGCCACCAGGATTCTTCAAACTCATGGAGAATCACTAGCCTTTATCTCCCCTAGTTCTGGGGTTATAGGTCTGTGCCACCATGCACAGTTTTATTTTTTAAAGCTTATTTATTTAGTCATTTATTATTTATAGAGTATTCTGCCAGAATGTGTGCCTCCACACCAAAGGATGGCACCAGATCTCATTATAGATTGTTGTGAGTTTTCATGTTACTACGGGTAATTAAACTCAGGACCTTTGGAAGAATAGACAGTGCACTGAACTCAGAGCCATCTCTCTAGCACCATGAACAGCTATAAGATACCATGTTTGATGCACCTGTCAAGGAGTGAGCCCTTGAACCCTGCCAAGCATGCCAGCAGCTGTCCAAGCACAATGTTCTTGCTTCCCCACAGCTTTGAGTTCCCAGGTACTGAGGACTTGGGCCAGCAGATTACAGCAGAGCTGCAGGGAGGTTGTGGTACTAAGAGAAAGATTTGTGCAATGGAAAATTCTTTTGCAAATTGCTCAAAAAGGGTAAGAAATGATCTCAAACACCATTTCCTAACTGAAAGGTGCTACTGCAGAAAGTGAAGTAGTGGGACTGTGAAGGAAACTGTTTGACCCTGTTGTGTAGACTGTAATCTACGGCAAAGAGCAGCCATAGACATTGATGCCGACATAGGCAACAGCCAGAATTTGACCAGATGCTTAATATTTTCTCATGAGTTACTGAACGTTCCTCTGTAGACATCAACTCTTGTAAAGCAGCCTCAGAAACCCAGGACCTGCACATCTCCCTTCCAGAAGGAAATGAAGAGACACTGGAGGCTGGATGTCCAGTAAACACAGGCCCAGCTCCAAGCACCAGAGCAGGGATACCCTCATCTGAAGTTAATGACCCTCTCCAGCATCCTGTTGCAATTCAAGTGGAAGATATTTCTAGCACTAATTTGCAAGGGATCAGAATCTCAGACCAAACGGAACCCTCTTAGGAGCGAGACTCCTGAGAATTGTCATTACATAGAAGTGCTAGAAACATGAGTCAGAAACCCACTGCCCACTCCTCATAATTTTTAGGCCAAAGTCTTAGCAATACATCAGAATGACTCATCAATTCACTATCAGAGAGGCCAATCTACTGCTTCCTCAGAAGTACAGCGATGCAGGCATGGAATCATGTTGATGACATGACAGGCGCATGCCTCCTTCCACTCCTCCATGTGCCTGCACAGCTGCTCTCTATAGTAGAGTCACTGGCACTGCGGAAACAGTAGATGAAGAATGGTTATACTATGAGTACTGAGTCTTCAACCCCATCAGAGTCTTAAGAAGGAAATATTATCTGATATGTACGAAGTGAAGCCAAGCAGCATGCAGAAGTACAGAAATGCCAGAGACAGTTGACTACCTGGAAAGTCTGTAATGATGGGGCATCCAGTGTTCCTCCTGCAGCACAGTACATCGGACACACATTTCTGTGAATCAGGAATTTTGAAGGATTTGTATATTAAATATCTGCAGAGTTAAATAGGTTATTTCCCAGTGTCATGCTTCTTCATAGATTGGAAAGTCACCCTGCTATCAGCAGTAGAAATGAGAACAGTTTTCTTCCAGTGGCTTTATGTGCCACATTTGTTTCTTTGATGCCCACCATCTTCCCTGAAGAAGATTGGAATGTTTATATCTGAATCTCCTCATGATTTTTGAAATAAAAATCTTTTTACATATCATCTTCAATTTATTAATTCGTATTACATCTCAATTGTTATCCCATCCCTAGTATCCTCTCATTCCTCCCTCCCTCCCGCTTACCTCTTACTCCCCACCCCTATGACTGTGATTGGGGGGAACTTTCTCCCCATGCCTAGGCTCATAGGGTATCAAGCCTCTTCTTGGTCGCCTGTAATCCTTTACCTGAGGGCAGATACAAAGTCAGACTACCTTTCATATCATGCATGAAATCATCAATACCTAGGTTTTATTTTCCTGCCGGCTTGTTACCTCCTGGCTGACCAAAGAAATATGGCCCCTATTGTTTGCTGCAGGGCCTCGAGTTGACAGGTCCCTAATTTCATTAACCAATGGCAAGAGGTTACTTCTTATGTCTCTCTTGTATCTGCAATTCTTAAACCAATGATTTCCCTTCACACTGCAGCTACATTACCCTGGATATCTTGACATACCATTACCATTATGGTCATAATCTCCTTGTACTCTTCTGTGAATATCTACTTCTCAAGAGTCAATGGATCTATTGCTTTGAGGTCTGGTGCTTTTAACCATATATATATACATTTTGCAAAGGGCCAAATTCAACACAAATAAGGCACTGGGTATCTTGATATATGAGATCTCTAGCTAAGACTTGTACTACAATATTGGCATTATGCTCCTGTCAAACAATATCCGTTGTGTCTCTTATCAGTTGATCTACTGGTGCTGTTTTAATAGCCTAATTTCTTTCTGACATTCACTATTAGCATTTTCAAATGCCACGGTCTGTATCAACTCCTATCTGGCATCAGGGTGTAATTGACAGCTGAAGTCAATCTCAGTAAAAAGTCTGGGAACGTCTCGCTATGGCCTGATATTGCCTTAGTAAAGGAAATAAATCACTGCGATGGATCTTCAACCAGTTCCCAAGCTATTAAAGATGCAATGCAACATGCTTCTATCACAATGTTGTCAGGATGTTTATCATCTGGCAAAGACCATGATCCATGATCCAGCAAGAGGTAGTTCCCTTTGTTGCTGACAAACACCTCCTGCCCTTTCATAAATCTTGTTTCAGCAGACAAACACTGCAGGATCTCACAGTAGTCTGTTTCACATGCCAGACTTGGGATAAACTAACATGTTTACATCCACTCCATGTTGTCCCAAAATTTTTGTTTATTTGTTTGCTTTTTTGTTTGCTTTTTTAATTTACTTCCTTTATGCATTTTACGTACTGATCACAGTTCCTCTCCCTGCTCTCCTCCCTATCCTTCCTTCTCTCATTCCTTCCCTCACCTGCCACTCCCACTCTGCTCTGAGATATGAAATCTCCCATGGGATATCTACGGTCCTTGATATATCAAATTGGAATGGGACTAGGCACATCACCTATTTTCCACAGACAATGTGACTGAATTAGGAGAAAGAGATTTACAGGCAGGCAACACAGTCAGATACAACCCCTGTTCCTGTAGTTAAGATTTTTCATGTAAAGACCAACTGCACTTCCCTTATATATGTCTTGCGGGCATAGTAGAATCACAAGCATGCTCTTTGAGTGGAACTTGTGTCTCTGTGGACCCAATTGAGTTGACCCTGTGTCTCCTTGACATCTCTGGCTCCTTCAACCCTTCTCTCTGTGCCATAAGATTTCTGTGTAAACTAATGTTTGAGTGTGTATCTCTACATCTCTTTCCTTAAGCAGCTGGGTGAAGCACCTCAGAGGACAGTTCTGCTGCTCTCTTGCCTCCAAGTATAGCAGAGTATCATTAAGAGTATGAGGTGTGAGCTAACTCTCATGGCATGTGGGCCAAGTTGGGCCATTCATTGGTTGGCTGCTTTCCTTAATCTCTGCTCCATCTTTATACCTGTACATCCTAATGGCAGGCAGTACAAATTGTAGGTCAATGGTTTTGTGGGTGGGTTGGTGTCCCCATCCCTCCAATGCATGTCTTGCCTTCTTTCAGGTGGTAGCTGTTTCAGCATCCATATCCCCTACTGCTAGGAGTCTCAGCCTGAGTCATCATTGACCCTGGGCATTTCTGTTGTTCCAGTATTACAGCTCCTCTAAGTGATACCCACACATGTTGATTTCATTTCTCCATCCAATCCTTGGCATAATCATTACATTCTGTTCCTCACCCACTCCCACATACCTGTCCCCTTCCTCCATTTCTTCCCCACATGACTAATTTATTTTCCCCTCTTAGTGAGAACCAGCATTGATGAAGCATTTTACTCAAAAACACTTTATTTGAAAAAAAGAGATAAATGACACCTTAGGTGTGAATAGAAGTTCATAATAACACAGGCATTTGGCATACATCTGGAATCAGTACTCAGGCATGAAGGATGACTGTCACTGGAACCTGAGGGCCACCTTGGTCTACCTAGGGAAACACAATCTCAAATGTGAGGATATATTTACATAATTATCTCACACATCCCTAAATTCTACCCAGTGTGATTAGAAAAAGAAAACGCCATGTGAAATTTCTAATTGCTGTCCAAATTCTCAATCACCAGCTGGAATTCCAGCAATCAGGGAATAAAAGCAAAAAGTTCACAGAAACTTTAAGGATAGCCATGGGAACACAGAGGTATACCCAGTGTCAAAAAAGCACACATATCTGAGTGCAGTGGTAACTTGTTCCTGTAAGCCATGTACCCTGAAAGAAAAGGGGATGGGTACTAGGGAAATCAGGGTGGCATGCCATATTAAAGATGAAATAAAACCTCAGGCTGGATGCAAATAATTGGGCAAGTGAACAAATTCTTCAGTTTGAGAGATTTTCTGAGCTCTACAAATCAGCATCTGGGTAGGAAACAAAAACATCCATCTCCCACAAGCCTGGATCTTCAGAAATGTCCTGATTTTTGTCTGATGTGCCACATCTTCCTTTTTACACTGATTTCTTGGAGAGGAACTTGGGTTCTTAAGGAGGAGAATGTGGGGACAATTTGGGCGAAGATGTGTTTTTAGGTTTATAATAGTAACCAAGTCTTGAAGGACACTCAGGTGGAGTACCTCAGCAAATGGATCTTTGCTTTGCGCACCATATGTGTCTCAGATACTGCTGTCTCAGTCTTTGCTTCTAGAGGTGTGGCTTGACCAAGGAAGGAAGCTACAACTATGGCTTGCGACCCAGCACCTCTTTTTGGGTACTAAGGCTGGCTCCCTCCCAATCCTCATCTCCATGGGAGGAACCCTTCAGGCTGGGGCTGAATATTGGTATGGTGTTCTCACTAGATACTCAGAATCTTTGCTGGCAAAGGCAAGTGATAGTTCAATGGCCATGGGTTTTGCCATATCCAACATGAGCTCCAGGGCAACAGTGTATTTCAGGCTCTAAAAACAAGACCTAAGACAAGGTGGACATCTGGTGGATATGGGAGTGATTCAGGCCGAATCCATATAGCAGATGTCATGGAGTCTTCACTCTTGGGAAAGGACTCCCAGAGTAGGGAGATAAAAACAACTGATAAAAACATCAACAACAAAATTTCTCTACCTACAAGATGATTATGGGTAAATATAGACCCTCTGATGGACTTCCCTGTGTCAGCGATGCTTCTTTGGCTTTTGGACATGTTCCTGGTGTACCTTTCCAAGGAAGCTATGTGCATTCCCATCATCCAGGCACCCACTGAATGCAAATAGGAGGAAGGCTACAATTGCTCTAATATCGATGACTGCAGAGTCACAGTTGAGAGGGAGGGACATGGAAGGCTTTGACTTAGTGTTCCCTAGGACACTAATAGCCATAATCAGTAGTTACAGGACACACTAGATGAAGATTTTTAAAAGAAATCCGAGAGTGAAAAGGAATCCGAGACGTCAGGCGGTGACAGTGCAACTTCAGCCTCCAAATCATTGAGCTTTTTAAGGAATTGCTGGTCTTTGATGAAAGTGTCATCTTGAACAAGTTCTGTGAGTTTAGTTGTGTTGACTGATGGAGTCTTTGTTTGGTTTCCAGCTGCACTTGTGTCTGTTGTGGAACATCCTGATGAAGCTGTGCAGACATATGAAGGTTGGACTGAGGCTGGATTTTGGGCTGTAGCTGGGTGTTCAGAGGATGGACATGCTGCTGATAGATCTGAGATTCTTTTTCCTGTTCCTGTGGATTGCCCAGCCTGTGTGAATATCAGGGTTTCCCATGCAAGACTCATATTGTTCTCATCAGGGAAGAAGATGGATTCTGGGTCTGGGAACATACTGGGATGGAATGGAGGAGGAGAGCTGACATATGATGGTCTCTCCCCCAAGGAAGAAACGGATTCTGAATCTAAGGACATACTAGATGGGATGAGTGGAAGAGAGTTGGTGGAAATAGACTGTTTCTGGGACACAGAATCTTCACAGACAGAGGCCAGAGGAATCCCAGTGCCTTTGGGGCTGACAGATATGTCACAGGAAACTTGGCCTTGCTTCCCAAGTGGTACACTAGCCAGGCTGGCAGGTCTGTCGCAGGAAACGGGGTCTCGCTTCCCATCAGGATTCCCAGGCAGTTTCTCAAGTTTCTTTCGATTCTGCCTAGCTCGCTTATTCTTGAACCATATCTGGAGAGAAAAGGGAAAGTGAAAATCAAAACAAGTCAGCTGTATCATTAAGCTCCCAAATATTAAGATACTATGTGAAAATTCTGGCTATTGGTTGCTATGCTATGCAACACATATCCCAAATCTCTCACATTCCTGAGCCCAAGAATGGTGATGGCAGTATGAGCTGGACATAAAAACCAACAGATTAAGGTACCTTCTTCTAGGAGTTGCAATTGTGATGTGTGACTAAAGTCTACACCTCCCAGATAAGAGAATGAGAAAAGATTTTCACCAACTGTAATCTAACCAAGAGATAAATATCATACCTCTTTGAGAAATTTCACCCCAACAAAACAAATAATCCATTTATAAATGGGGCACATGTACAGATCTACCAAAAGACCATAGATAACAAATCCTTGCCTATACCCAAAATATTCTCCTCCTTACTGCATGGTCACTTGCTCCACTGATACATTGGAGAGTTATATATGAATGGATAAAGAAAATACGGTGCATTTACACAATGGATACTAGTCTGGTATCCAAAAATGCAAATCTTCATATGTTCAGGCAGATTGGTGAAAGTAAAATGAGCATTTGGAGTAAGGTCTCTCAGACCCAGAAAAACACCCAATGTATATCTGCATGGTATATATTAACTTATGTGGATATTAGTCCAAGTAGATGTTCTCTGTGAAACTCCAACCTGACGTGTTGTCAGCACAGGTACTGGGATTGATAGGAGCATACTTGGTGAATGGGTGATGAGAGTTGCATGGAAGAGGTGAGCATGCAAGTGAAAGGAAGGGTTAGGAACTCCAAAAGGGGCCCAGCATATCTGGAACGAAGGGAGCTTGCAGAACGTCATACAGCAAGCAAGGACATGGCAAGCAGAGAACTGAAACATTATGTGCAAATATAGCCAAGGGTCAAATCATTCTGCATGTTCTCATGGGGGAGGAAAAAAGAAACTGCCTCTGACATGAACTCTGATGCCCATAATATGATCACTGCCCTTTGGTCAGATGGCCTTGAAGGTACACAGAGGGAAGAAATGCATACTATTCTGATGAGAACGGAAAAGCTGAGGTCAGACAGTAGGAGAAAAGGGCCCACCCTTTCTCAGGTCTAGGAGAGCAGAGTAGGGCAGAAGAGGAAAGACAGTGGGAATAGGAAGAGAAGAGTGTAGGGATAACATCCAAACTGTACTATGGATAATTACAATATATAAAATAATTTTAAGGTCATTCTTAGTGAGATAAACTAGAGCCAGGAGGAAACCCATGACATGTACATACTTATAAGCAGTTATTAGAAATGTAGCGAAGAACTAAATACCACAGACCAAATGAAGCTAAGCAGAGTCCAAAGGAAGATGCTTGAAACTCCCTCAGAACAAAAAAGACCATCAACATCTACAGTAGATAGGGGCAATGAAATGATTTGGAGCTTTGGAGATGGGTTGGGAAGGATAAATGGACTGAGGATAAGATTGGCAAAGAGCTGAGGAGGGTGTGTGAGGAGAAGAAAGAGGAGAGAAAACAGAAATCTGGGGAGAGAACATCTCTGGGTAGAGGAGGCAGACAGCAGTGTGGCATAACTGTCTTCTGAGAGGCTGCAACTATCAGCTGATGGGGACATATACAGTAACCCTGGCAACAGGCTGAGTTGAGGGACTGATGTGGATGAGTAGGAGGAAGAATGAAGGGAGCCAGATGGATGAGAGACCCCATGAAATCCTTCAGAGTTATCTTACCTGGATATTCACACTGAGCCACCCGCCAAAACTTTTATGTGGACAGAAAGTAGATCTTCTACCCTTTGATAACAAATGTGCAGCTTTGGGCACAATGATTGTCCCCTACCACAATGAGTAGGGTCTGTCTCTGACTCTGGTATCTACTGCTGGGTAATTCTTACTAGCTGAGCTTCCTCATCACTTACATTTCGGAAAGGATGTGCTTTGACCTGCAGTGACTTGAGGTAATTGGCTGGATTTGTTATGCTTTGGGCCTCCCCTTAAATTGGAGGAAGGAATCAGAGCATAGCATGGGGAATGGACTGAGGGGAGAGTAAGGAGGCACGGGAAATTTGGGTATAAAGTGGTTAAGTAAATAAATTAACGAGTGGAGAATAGAAGAAGTCAAAAGAGATGCAAACCTAACCATGCAAACAACTGCACCAACCTTGTAAAACCTGGAACTAATCAAAGGAACTCCAAGCAATGGAGAGAGACCTGAAATCAAGTATTCAGGGAAGTGTCCCCTTGGCTGGTTAAGGAGTGGCTATATGACTAGTAGAGAGAAGGAGACACAAGATGGGACATACCTTGATCTGGTGCTCTGTCACGTGGAAATTCTGAGCCAGTTCCTTGCATTGATCTTTAGTCAGGTACTTGTGTTTATCAAATTTTCTTTGGAGTATCTGGTTTTGTTCCGTGGTGAACACAGTGCGTTTTTTCTTTTGTCTTGGATCATGGAGGGAAACCCATGATTCAGGTTGGACTTGAGAAGACATGAGACCTTGTGAACTTGATAGACCTGAGGTACCTGGGGAACATTGGAAGCCCAAATTCACTGGATAAAAAAAGGATGTTTCGCCTGAAAGGAGAGAAGATCATATGATCATTTGTACATTTTTTTCGGCAACAGAAAACCTTGGGAATCTAGACATCCTGAGACATCATTGAAATTTGTTCTCATTTGGAGAACATGTGGCACAATATCAAGCTTAGACATGTGAGGTTCCACATTCTCTATCTCTTACACTCAAACCCCCTGAAAAATTTCTCTAGACTTTCTATACAAAAGTCACACTCCTGTTCCTTCTCTGGTGATCTATGCACAAAAGCACTTAAGAATGGCCTGCACTATGGAGTCTCAGCAGTACTTGGCCTCTGTGTTTCCTTTACTCTGCAATCTTCTGGTTCCCGCTGTTCACATATAGAAAAAATTACAAACACCTTCCATATTTTCTTATGACCCTCTACCCATCAAATAGCAGTTTTTGCGGTACCAAAACTTCCAACACAGAAATAAGCTGCAGAATGATTCCAAAGACTTTTCTTCTATGAGATGCCTTTCTCCCTGAAGATGGTAACTCTTTCACCATAGTCATTAAATACAAACATTATTAAGGACACCAACTCACCAGGAATCTAGGAAGTTGTATTTTTCTTTGGTTCCTCCCTGTGTTTTATCACTTCTACATTAACCAGAGCTAAAATATCTTGTCCAGGCAGTAAATGCTAAGATGCACCCATACTTTGGCTTCTCCTGCAATCCCTTAGCCGCACCCATCTGTTTGGTGACACTTATGACATTTCCCACCTCAGAGTGTCCTCTTCTTATTGATTTCACTTCAAGTGCTTTTGATTGTTTTTTAATCAGGGTCTCCTCATGTACAATTAGAGCCTGCTCTAAAATGCACTATGTAGAGAAGCCTGGCTCCAAACTCACACAGATTGGCTTTCCTGAATGCTGTCCTTATAGGTATGCTACACAAGGACCTTCAAATTTTTAACCATTGTTTACAGAACATGTGCTGCGTGGTATATGAATCATTAATAAAATGTATGCTGACTAAGAGGCAGGTGAATCTCTGTGAGTTCTGGTATAGCTTGCTCTATATAACTGGGAGGCTAAATATCTAATATATCTAAAGGACACCACAAAGTACAAAAAACACACCAAATAACACATTTACAATTGGGGAACATGTATAGCGGGACTTCAATATCCAGCAATCCCACTTCCAATCAGAGCTGCCAATATCTAGAAAATCAATGATTCCTAATGCTGGCAAAGATGTTGGCAGGGAAGTTTACTCATTCATTGCTGTGCATGTGCAGCCTGGTGTACCACTAAAGAAACTATATTGTTATTCCTCAATAGGTGCAAAATGAGGCTTCGGTTACATATCTGTCCTGCTAGACAGTGAGGGCTGAGGCTTTCAGACAGAAATTAATGGCTGCTTTGGCAGATTAGACTGACCCAAGTGTAGCCAGGTGGGATGGTGAGTGACTGTAATCTCAGCACTCCAGAGATAGAGGGAGGCAGATCTCTGTTAGTTTGTAGCCTGCCTGGCCTACAAAGCAAGTCCTTCACATTCAGGGCTACACGGAGAAACCTTGTCTCTGAAAACCAAAATGGCCCACAGACGGTGCTTCTGGTAGTGAAGGTGTGTACAGCAATGCCTGTTTTCCATCCGTGGGACTAACACTATGGGAGAGAAAAACTAATTCCTCCTGTGGGCCAGCCTGGACCCCACAGCACCTCCAAAGCCTACATGTGCTAAAGAAGATCCTGATTAAAAGGGAAAAGCAATCAACCTACAACACACAAAATCTCTCCATGAGCCTCTCCTGCTTTTCAAATGAAAGGAACAGTAAGTACACCTAAAGTTGTCAAGTAGATACTAGAGCTTAGAACACAGACCTATAATACAAGATTATTTATAAATTCAGCAGAACTTCCACATTGTGGGCAGTCTACACTATAGTTTGACTTTGAGGTAAACAGTAGATATGGCTCCAAAACTTTTCAATCGAAAAATAAAAACACTCTTCAACATGTTCGGTTGCTTTTGTTTTTGTTTTTTTTTCAAGACAGGGTCTCTCTGTGTTAGCCTTGGCTGTCCTGGACTCACGTTGTAGACCAGGCTGGCCTCGAACTCACATCGATCTGCCCACCTCTGCCTCCTGAGTGCTGGGATTAAAGGCATGCACCACCACGCGCGGCTTCTAAACCAACAACTCAGATAATCTGAAATAGTCAATAGAAATTAGTCAAAAATGAAACCTTTGGGTCCTTTCAAAGTCTTGTTGTTTTTTTGTATGTTTCTTTGTTTTTTGCTCTTCTTTCAATGAAAGCTGAAAATCTTAGATCACGGATGTTGGTACAATTTCGTCAAACTAGCTGTCTTAAAGTCCAAACAGGATACTCTTGTTCTCACCAAAAATTGTTGCCCAAAAGTCCAAGATTGACCCCCTTTTATAATAATGGAAAATTATGAATTTTTAACACTGAATTTCAAAAACAAGCAGTTCTAGGAGGATTTGGCCTTATACTTTAATCCCACCACTAAGGGGCAGAGGAATGCAAATCTCTGAGTCAGAGGCAAGATGCACCTACAGAAAAAGTTTCAGAATATCGAGGTTTTCTCAGAGAATCAATGCCTCATAAAACAATTCTAATGTTGCTGCTGAGGATGTTGGTGCTGGGCATGATGATAGGATCAAACATATGGTGCTAACACCACTTCACACCTGATTTCAGGCCTTCAGTACCACACTTAGAAAGATAATGGAGTAGGATATCTGTGAGGTCCATCCAGCTATAGATTCTATAGAGAGATCAAAGAAAGTCTGGAATATATAGACTTTTCCTGGTTCTTAAAAAGTAAGCAAACAAACATATATTCAAAATAAGTTTCCATCACTTGGTGCAGATTTATACTTTAAAATATTTTATATAATCAAGAAGGCCAAGATAATTAAAACAAACAAGAGCTTATGATGAAGACCATGTGGAGACAGAGAGACTCATAGTCATGGCAGCTAGAAGTTAAAAAGAGTACATCCTTCAGGTGGTCACATTCCCATCTACACAGAATCCTTACAAGCAAACTTACCCTGGATATTAGCAGGCTCTCCCATCTTCCCAGATCCGTGCTGATGGTCTAACCTCTACTCCAGGAATCAGGCCTTAAATAGGTTCTACAATACAGGACCCTCCCACCACCACACCTTTAATCCTCTGACACCTGGCAGACCCTCCCACCCTGTGGTCTTACACTGTCTGCAGCCCCACCCTATGGAGACTTGCTGATTTGCTTGGAACCTCAAAATTAACTCTTTCTTGGCCTATCTCTCTTGCTTCTCCTTCAATCTTAGCTGTTCAACTGAGAACTCATTTGGACTCCACTAATTGGTGACTCCCTCAAGAAACAAGCCTTCCTGCCCCACACTGCCCAGCTTTACTGCTGATACTCCCCTTTTTTTCTCTTTGTAAAGATGAGACAGAGTCTGACTACCTAGTCCAGTCTGGCCATCACCTCAAAGACATCCACCTGCCTATCACTCCTGTGTCCTGCATAAAAGATAGTCAAACCCCCACTTCATTCATTTCCTGATGGGAATTTTCCCTCAGCCTTGGATAATTTGTTCATTCAGTGATTTCAGCCATGGTACACCCACTATAACACTATTTCTACATGGGCCATCTAGATCCTAATTCAGGTTCCCTAGACAATTAGAGCTCTTACCATCCCACAGTTGTTCTTGGATTAATGACATGTGCCATCATGCTCTGTTAAAACAAATCTCCATGAACTCCATTTTAAAAATTATTTATTTATTTATTTTTAATTTTATTAATTTATTCAGATTACAACAGATTGTTCTCCTATCACTTGTATCCTCCCACTCTTCCCTCCTTCCCTCTTTCACCCTATTCCCCTCCCCTTGGTCCCTGACCCAGGGGAACCACCTCCCCCACTATATGGTCATAGGCTATCAAGTCTCATCTTGGTATCCTGCTTATTCTTTCTTTCAGTGCCACCAGGCCTCCTCAACAAAGGGAGGTGTGAAAATATGGACGACCAAAATTCATGTCAAAGTCAGCCCCCTGCTCTCCACATAACTGGAGAATGTCCTGTCAATTCAGTAGATCAGGGTAGAAGTCCGATGTTTACTATTGTATTGCACAGCTTTTGTAACAGCGACATTGGATGCTGGCCTAGGGGTAGGCATGAAGACTGAGGATCCACACATAGCAGACATTTGCTCTTATTTCCCTCTAGACATGCCTTCCTCACAAAATTGAATCATTTCTTGTTCTCTCGTCCCTTTTTTCTTTGGTCCTTAAGAATGCAGATTGAATTAGGGTCATTTTCATGGTAAACATGAAAAGAGATGCATTAAGAATATAAATTTATATTCTCCACCACAAAGTTGTTTTTGTTGTTGTGTGTGTGTGTGTGTGTGTCTGTGTGTGTGTGTTCAACAAAAGATAGGGTTTCTCTGTGTAGCATTGGCTGTCCTGGAAGTCTGTCTGTACACAAGCTGGACTTGATCGCACAGAGAATTGACTGCTTCTGCCTCTGGATTAGAGGAAGTAAAGGTGTGTACCACCACACCTAGCCCCGGTTTTTGTCAAACCAAAAGATTAGGAGATTTATATTGTTTACCTAAGCATCACTCAAGTACAGATTGCAAGGAATGTTGAAGTTATCTTACTGCATTTACAAATTACCTTGCACTATAGGTCTGTGCTCCGGGGTCTAGCTTTCATTTGCCATAATTTGGTGTATGTGAATATTTCTTTTATCACAAAAGCTAGAGCCTCATGGAGAGATCATTTTCTTTTGTAGGCTGATTGCTTTTCCTTTAGACAGGGTTTCCTGTAGGCCAGGTATGACTTGGAACTGCTTTGTGGTCCAGGCAGGCCCTCAAGGCCTGATCCTCCTTTATCCACCCCTGAGGCAATACTCAGCGGATATGTCAATTAACGGTTTGACAGGTTTTAAAGGTGTGGCAATTAAGTGCTGTGCTCTTCAAAAAGGGCATCCTGGAGAACTTGTAGCTGGTCATTCCCATGGGCAAAATGTGTTGTAATTTCATGGTTCAAATGATGCCCTATGACAAAAATAAAAGTAACTCAAAATATAAATGTAATATATCCTTCTATAGTTTAGGCTGGTGTCCAACTCATAGAGATTCATGGGACTCTGTGTCCTCTTTGATGGTGCTAAAGGTCTGCTCTATCACACAGAGTTTGGTGACCTTTCTTGCTGAGATGGAGTTTCCTCAGCCTTACACCTTCCTACCTGTCTCTCTTTCAGCAATGACAGCTCAACCCAGGCTTCTTTACTGAGTTTATGGACCCAAGTCCCAGGAAGCTTTCTCTAAATCTACAGAAGATTAAAATCACCTCTTAAAGCTGAATGAAAATTTAAGCAAGCAGAGTCGGATCCTTTATACAAGCATGGCCTTGAACTCAGAGATCTATTTGTCTGTCACTTGAGATTAAAGCCATATCTGTATTCCAGCTGAATTCCAAAGATCTAGGAGGATTTTGAATGTAATCTCTTGCCAGTAGAGCCAAGTTGTAAGTTGAAATATCTCTATAAGGATGGTGTCAATAAAAGTAGGCATTGTTGGGCTTCCTTTTCAGTACTAAATTTACTGTATAGTGGGCCATCCTTACTATCTTCTAATCGCAGTTTCTATAGGTCATCATCAGCAGCACAGGGGCTTGAAGTCCAATTTAGCTCTGTCACTGAGCCTCACCAAGATGTTTTGGATACATTTTGTATTAATTTGATAATATATTTATTTTTAATCCTTTGTGGGTATCAGGAAATATTCCTAAGACTTAGTAGAGTAAACCTAGTTCTTCCATGACACAAGTTACCCTAAGAATAAGTAGATAGATGAAACTTCCATATTCACCCAGGCAGAAGTAGTTAAACTGTTAGGAAAGCAACTTCAGGGAGCCTGGGTTGGAGGAAAAGCAGAGCATCCTCTCCAAAAATACATCGGCAGCTGTCTATGGATTCCCATTTACTATACGGCCCATCTGTGACCAAAGAATTCATGATCCAGCCTATACAAGAGCTTTGGGGCCACTGTTGAACTGTAAGGACTTGAATTATCCAGGGAGCAAGATTTAGCATGAAGATTGCTCACTTAGAAATAGCAATATAGTGGAGTAATCATGGCTGAAGAGTAGTTGCCAAAATTATCGAAGGCTGAGGAGACAATTCCCCATCAAGAAGTGAGAAACAAAGTGAGTTTTGTGGACTATTCTTTATCCCAGTCTAAAGAGCCAGAGCTAGATCGATCTCTGTGAGATGATGACCAGAGTGGGCTATGTAGGGAGACTCTGTCTCAATTTTATAAAGAGAGAAAAAAGGAGGAGTCTCAGCCATGTCCTTATAGAGAAGGTCAGCTGGGCAATGTGTTGCATGAAGGCTCATTTCTTGAGGTGGTCACCAACCAGTGGAGTCCCAATGTCTTCTGAGTTGAACCCCTAAGAGTGCAGGAGAGTCAAGAGAGTTGGACCAAGAAAGAGGTAATTTTGTGGTCCCAAGCAAACCATCCATCCCCATAAGGTGTGGCTGCAGACAGAGTGAGGCCACAGGGTGGGAGTGTCTGCTGGGCATGAAGGGATTAAAGGTGTGTTGGTGGGAGGGTCCTGGACTTAGAAAGTATTTAAGGCTTGATTCCTGGAGTAGAGCTTCAAGCATCAGGAGGCATCTGAGAAGATGGGAGAGCCGGCTGATACCCAGGGTGAGTTTGTATGTACAGATTCGGCGTAGATGACTTGAGGACTGTGGGGAGGATGTACTGTTTTCAAATTCTACCTGTAATGAATATGAGTCCTTCTTTTTCCACATGTTCCCCACCACAAAGTATTGTTTGTTTTAATTATCTTTGCTTTTCCAATTATATAAAATAATATTTACAGTGTAAATTTGCATCCATGTGATGACCACCTGTGTTAAAATTTCTTTGGTCTGTTTGCTTACTTTTTAGAGATCCTGTAAGTCTATATATTACAGACTGTTTTTGATCTCTCTGTGGAGACCATAGGTGGTTCAAGATCACAGATATCCTATGACCTCCTGCTTCTAAGTGTGCTATTGAAGTCTGGAGAGCAGGAGTGAGAGGGTGTTAAACCTATCATCAGCAACATCAGTATTTTATTAGGCATGGATTCTCTGAGAAGCCCTGGATATTCTTAACCTTCCTCTGTAGATCTATCTGGCCTCAAATTCAGAGAGCCACATTCCTCTACCATATTAGTGGTGGGATTAAAGGTGTATGTCACGAAACCCTCCTAGAACTGCTTGTTCTAAAATTCAAAGTTAAAGTTTTGGTATATTGTAAATTTTTGTTTGTTTGTTTTTGTTTTTTGTTTTTTTTTTGAGACAGGGTTTGTCTGTGTATCCTTGGCTGTCCTGGACTCGCTTTGTAGCCCAGGATGGCCTCGAATTCACAGTGATTCACTTTCCTCTGCCTCCCAAGTGCTGTGATTAAAGGCGTGTACCACCACTCCAGGCTTTGTGTAAATATTAATAATCTATCTGATCTTGTGTAATCTCCAAAAATGTGGATGTGATGGCACAACAAATTAGAGATAGCACCAAAGCACAACATTTTTTAAAAGCATGAATTCAAACAGATTACTGATAGGTTGATAAATACTAGGTATACAAATTACATTGTAGTTTAGGCACGATGATCATGTCAGGGGTACTTTGATTTCATTAACTACCCCCCCATCCCTCATTCTCTCTTTCTCTCTCTCTCACTTTTTCTCTGTGTATTGCTATTGTATTTATTTATTTATTTATTTTTACTAATTCATTAGACTGTATGAATCTCTCTGATGCATACAATGACCAGGAAGTTCACCTCAGAGCGCCAAAGAAGAAGAGAAGGCATCGCATTAAATATTCTGAAAAACAAACCTTAGAGCTGAAAACTTATTTTAATAATCACATGTACCCAAGCAAAGAGCAACGCTTGGAGCTGGCCCAAAATCTTGGAGTGACAGAGTACCAGATCCAGGTATGACTTTTTCTTGTCTCTCTCTCCCTGCAGCCACAATAGTTCTCCAATTTTCACCTTCACATTTTCAAATTTTCTCACATTTTGTGCTTGTACAATTCTTGGAGTTGTTATTTGTGGACTGGAGATATCTGTTCATCCAGAGCTGGACTTGGCCTTCAGCTTCTGCATGGGTACTACCCTGGAGCCACATATTCCCATGTAGGGTCTCAGGGACCCAGACATTAATGTTTCTAGTAATGACTCAGAAGATGTAGGTGAAGTTTCCCTAGTTGTTAGTGTCCGGTCCTAGGCATCCTGACTTCCTACCTCTTTTTATGCATCTCCTGCAACTTCATATTGCTAAACTTCTTTTTTTTTTTTGTCTTTCCAGATCTGGTTCAAGAATCACCGAGCTAAGTACAAAAAGAAAAATCTCCAGAATATTTCAGGACCTACAGAGAAAATGGAAAGCTCTAAGGATGTTGGTAGATCAACCAGTTCCCAAGGTTGCTCATCTCTTATTGATTCTACCACTGGACCGTCCATGACTTCAGGCACATCTTGTGTGGGCTCCATTCCCCAAATTTATGCCAGCCTGGAGGAAACTCTCCACATTGAGCAAGGCTCAGAGGGTGCCAGGTGTGGACTCCATGAAGGCCATTGTGATGGCCAAGCTCCTGCTGCAGGTGCAGGCCCTGGTCATTTTTTAGTAACTGCAGGTGCGAATGACCCAGCAGTAGCTGAAGGCGCCTCAGTTGAATCTACACATTTTACATAAGCTGCATTCCAAGAAGCAGAGGCTACTAAAGACTCCAGTCCAGAAGATAAACTGCTCTTGAATCAAATCTTTAATGGTTTAGGTCTATCACTTGGCTAGATGAATTGAGGTACATCACACCCCCAATGAACACTTTGATTGTGGACTGGTTGAGGCCCGGACATCTGCAAAACAAAGAAGTGGTGTGGTAGGGAAAGTCATCACTCTTAAGACTGAGGGTGTAGATGCACGCTACTCTGTATTAGTTTCATGTCAGTGTTATCCACACACTGAGACTGTTTCTAGCGCTATCTGTAGTATTCTTTACTTGTTGTTGTATTATATATTAAATACCTTTAAAACATTTCAGAAAACATTTTTTAATCTTCTTTTCATTCCAGAATGGCTGATAGATTTACTTTACTGTGTGTGTTTGTGTTTGTGTGTGTGTGTTTGTGTTGTATTTTTTATCCATAGAAACCTATATCTGGGGCCTGGGAGGGAAGAAAATGGCTTAGGAACTTCTGGGATTATAACCAATGACATTGTTGAGGCAGCATGTGTGTGCTTGCCACTTAAAGCATGTCCTCTGCAGTAAGAACTGAGCTCTCTGATTCCAAGGATTACTAATGGCTTTACATGAACTGTTGGAATAGCTAACAACTTCCGAGATGTATGTTGTCCTTTGCAAAAGGAGCATAGATAAAAGCAATACAACGGCTCACTATCAGCTTCAATCCTATGACCAGTTCATGACATTGAGGTCAGGGTGTACACTTGCTATGTTTATGTGTAATTCGAATTCTCATATACATAAAATAAACATATATGTACTAAATAAATGCTCTGAAGGGGACCACATATAAACTAAAACAGATTTCTTCTGTCAAATTGTTTAGTGTGTCCATGAAAACTCATAGCTCTCAGGTATGTCTATGTCATTGGACAAAATTAAGGAATATTTTTTCTTTTTACACCCTGTTAATTCCAGGAACGAAGCTAGGTAATAACTCGATGGTAAAAGACAGACATGTTGGCTGCCTGCCCTTGTAAGTATTTATCTTGACACATGGCCTCATTAACCTGCCCAATCAGCCCTGCTTTACATCCTGGCTACTTCAGATTTGAGTGACTGATATTCTAGACTTGTATCCAAGACCTGTCTTTGTCACCTTTTTGGGAATGTACACATTGTTTCTAAAGTACCTGTATAGATTCCAGCTACACCAGCAGTAAGGAATTATTTGTCTTTGCCCACATTTTTTCCAGAATGAAATGTCCTTAGTTTAATTGATCTTAACAATTCTGACTAAACAAGATAAACAGTGTGATAATTGAAAATCCCAGATCATTCTATTTTTTCAAAATAATTTTTTTATTAATTTATTCTTGTTACCTCTCAATGGTTATCTCATCCCTTCTATCCTCCCATTCTTCCCTCCCTCCCATTTTCCCCTTACACCCCTCCCCTATGACTGTGACTGAGGGGATTTCCTCCCCCTTTATATGTTCATAGGGTATCAAGTCTCTTCTTGGTAGCCTGCTATCTTTCCTCTGAGTGCCACCAGGTCTTCCCTTCAGGGGACATGGCGAAATATGACGCACCAGAGTAGGTGTGAAAGTCATACCGCACTCTCCACTGAACTGTGGAGAATGTCCTGTCCATTGGCTAGATCTGGGTAGGAGTTTGAAGTTTCTAGCCTGTATTGTATTTGGCTGGTGTGATAGTTTGAGCGGGACCCCTGTACCCAAATCTGCCTATCTTAATGTTCTTATTGTAGGTTTCTAGGACCATTTGGATCCTTCTACTTTGCTATTCTCCCATGCTTCTTACATGTAGAGTGCAAATAGGATGTCCTCCCCTCTGTACCTTTTCCTGGTAAGTGAAGTCTTTCATGGGACTATGAGTATATACCATTTGACTCTTTCTGCTTCTGGGTTAACTCACTCATTATGATCATTTCTATCTCAATCCATTTGTCCACAAATTTCGGAAATTCCTTGTTTTTAATAGCTGAGTAGTATTCCATAGTGTATATGTACCACAGTTTCTTTATCCATTCTTCTACTGAGGGACACTAAGGCTGTTTCCATGTTCTGGCTATTATGAAAAAGGCTGCTATGTACATGGTTGAGCAAATTTTCTTGTTGTGTGCTGGAGCATCTTCTAGGTATATTCCAAGGATTGGAATAGCTGAGTCTTCAGGAAGCCCTATTCCCAGTTTTCTAAAATAGCCCCAGATAGATTTCCAAAGTGGCTGTACTAGTTTGCATTCCCACCAGCAATAAAGGAGTGTTCCTTTCCCTCCACATCCTCGACAGCATGTGGTGTCCTTGCATTTTTGCAGATCATGCTATTTTATCAATAAAGACTTAGGAGCCCAATGCTGTGGTGAAAACCTGCCAGCTCAGCGAGTCAGAGAAGTCACCCACCTGTATTGCTTGAGCATCTCGAGCATCTAGCTGTTGTTTTACAAAGATAGTGAGGCATCTAAAAGCTCAGGGACCAAAAGAGATAAGGAGGAGAAATTTTACCAGGGTGCCCAGAATGGAGGGTAACAAGGTACTAAGCCAAGGGGCGGTGGAGAACGAATTATGGAACCAACTCTGCTCCTGTTCTCATTGTCTTTCTCTTTTTTCTAAGCCTTCTCTAACCTTGGCCACGTTATCTTTGACTACCCCAGAGTGGTCCATATAAAAGCAACACTCTTCTTTGAGGGCAGCACAAAGTCCCCCTTGCTGAAGATGTAGCAAGCCTAGACCTATCCTACTTTGTAGAAAGACCTCACTGAGGAAGGACAAGGATTTTTCATGGTGGGATATGGCAGCTTTCATCTGCTGTTATAGGGTAACAGGGTAATTGCTGTTATAGGCTCACATTTGGTTCTAAGTAGGGCTTGTTCAGTAACAGGATCCCAGAAGTGGGAAAATGTTCTTCAATATAATATATTAAGTGGAGGACTAATTGAACCAGGATACAAAAGGTGGTCTTACTGTTTTTTAAATGGGGGGAGTATATGAAGGGAGTGAGACCATTGTTACAGGCCCACCAAGTGTAATTACTCAGAAGGATATAATCAGAAAGGGAAGATATCTCGGTGATGGTTATATTACAGAGATGTTGATAGGAGAAGGGAATAACTTTACCTAAACATAACTCTGAGCCTGATAAGGAACTCAAGGATAGCTTGGCGTTATCTAGTTGGGCCCTTTGGCATTTAGAATGATCAAAGGAATTGGAAATGTTTTCAATTACTGCAATTCCTTTATAAAAAAGAGGGTTGGCATCTTGCATAACCAAATTGAATCAGTTAGCTCAGGGTGAGAATGATTTAAAGTCAAGCAAGTGAAGTTAATGATATTCAGTAGCAAATCACGAGTGCTTATCAATTCTACCTTCTGTAGTGGAGTTTCCATGTAGGAGATAGTGCAGGAAGGAACTGCAGTGACCTTTTGATGATTAGAATCACACTTTCTATTTCTTTCTAAACTCTGGCTGGCTGCTTTAAATCAGCTGTTCTGGCTGAAACTCCTCTCCTAGTCTCTCAGTCTGAATTTTTCTCATCCTTTTTCTCAATTGTTCTTCTTTGCCTCATAGTATCTTTGGAAATAGGTTATGAACTTATGGATCCTTCTCATTCTCTGTTTTGTGTTGAGCTATGTATAGCTTCCTCTCTCTGAATTTGGTCTTTACAAAACTCTCCTAGTTAAACTGCCTGTGAATTCCAGAAACTGAAATGCCAGGAAATGAACTACACTTGACTGCCTCTCACCTAGCAGAGTCACCTGAACTGACTGAAAAGAACTAACTAGAATTCAGACCTTCATGATTGCCTGAGATCTTGGATTAATTGCATGTGTCACCACACACTTGACATGAGATTTATTTTATCTAAAACTTGCTTTATTCTGGGCTCGCCTTTATTCAGAGATCTATTTGTTTGTCCTTGGGATTACAGTTATTTCTGCATTCCAACTGGATTAAGAAGAGCTAGAAGATTTTTGTATGTGATATCTTGCCCGTTCAGCCATATTGTGAACTGAAATTTCTCTGTACAGATGGGATCAATATCAGAGTGCAGAGTGGGCTCTGTTTGCAGTACCAAATCTACTGTGCAGTGGGCCACTCTTATTATTTTCTAATGAAAACTGCTGTACATCACCATAAACTACACAGAGGCTTAAGGTCCAGATTAGCTCTGTCACTGAACCTCACCAAGACATTTGTGATAAAATTTGTACCAATTTGATAATGTAGTTAACTTTAATCCTTTTCTAGGTATCAAGAAATCTTGCCATGACTTAGTAATGTAAGGTAGGTCTTCCATGACATAGGTTTCCTGAACAAGTAAGAAGATAGATGAAGCTTCCATATTCACCCAGGTGGAAGGAATTAAACTCCCAGGAAACACACTTCAGGGAGGCTGGGTTGGAGTAAAGGCAGTGCATCCTCTCAAAAAATACAACAGCAGCTCTCTGTGGCCACCTATTCATTATAGGGCCAATCTGTGACCAAACAATCCATGATCAGGCCTATGTTTATAGAAGATCTTAGGTGCAACTGGAGGACTGTAAGGGATTTAATTATCCAGGGAACATGATTTAGGGTCTAGATGCTCCATGTAGAAATAGTATGATAGTGGTGGTATCATGGCTGAAGAGTAGTTGCCAAAATTATCTAAGGCTGAGGAGACAAATCCCTATCAAGAAGTGAGGAACAAAGTGAGTTTCGTGTCTTTTACTCGGTCTAAAGGAGGCAGAAGCAGGTGGATCTCTGTGAGGTGATAGCCAGACTGGTCTAGGTAGGGAGATTCTGTCTCAATTTCATAAAGAGATAAAAAAGGAGGAGTATCAGCCATGTCAATATAGAGCAGTGAATCTGGGCAGTGAGTTGCATGTAGTCTCATTTCTTGAGGTGGTCATCACCCAGTGGAGTCCAATTTCTTTTGAGTTGAACCCTTAAGGGTGCAGGAGAATGAAGAGATTTTGGCCAAGAAAGAGTTAATTTTTGTGGTTCCAAGCAAACCAGCCAGCCCTATAAGGTGGGGCTGCACACTGAGTGAGGCCTCAGGGTGGGTGTCAGATGGGCAAGAGGGGATTAAGGGTGTGTTGGTGGGAGGGTCCTGGAAGAAGAACCTATTTAAGGCCTCATTCCTGGAGTAGAGCTTCGAGCTTCAGGCTTCAGGAGGGATCTGGGAAGATGGCAGAGCCTACTGAAACCCAGGGTGAGTTTTCTGTGTAGATGAGAATGTGACTGCCTGGAGGCTGTATTCGTTTCAACTTCTAGCTGCAATGAATATAAGTCTCTCTTTCTCCACAGGGTCTTCATCACATAATTTTTTTAAAAAAATTATCTTGACCTTTCTGATTATATAAAATAATATTTTAAAATTTTAGTTTGTATCCATGTGATGGCTACCTATGTTTAATATTTGTTTGTTTATTGGTTTCCTTTTTACTAATCCGGGAAGTCTATATATTCCAGACTGTCTTTGATCTCTCAGTGGAGTCCATAGTTGGAAGGACCTCATAGATATCCTACTACCTCATGCTTCTAAGTGTGGGAATAAATGCCTGAAAGCAGCAGTGAAGGGGTGTTAAAAGCACGTGTTTAATATTCATCATCTTCCCCATCACCACTGCTAGCAGCAGCAGCGGCAGCAGCAGCAGCAGCAGCAACAGGCACACTCTGGATTCTCTGAGGATACCTGGATATTCTGAAACTTTCTCTGTAGACCCATCTGGCCTCAAATTCAGATATCCACATTCCTCTGCCTCTTTAGTGGTGGATGAAAGTTGTAATTCACCATGTCCTTTGGCAACTGCTTGTTCTTGAAATTCAATGTTAAAATTTTAGTATGTTGTAAATACTAATCATCTATCCGATTTTGTTGTTTGAGAAAACATTTCTTTGAAGAAGACACACAGATGTCTAAGCTTTACAAACATGGAACCAATTTCAGAACAAAGTAGAGATACCACCAAAGTACAATGTAAAAAACCATAATTTTGTACATGTTACTTACATGTTGAAAAACACTGGGTTGACCTGGCATGGTGGTGTACGTCTTTAATCCCAGAACTCAGGAGGCAGAGGCAGGCAGATTGCTGCAAGTTTGAGGCCAGCCTGGTCTACAAAGTGAGTTTAGGACAGCCGAGGATACAGAGAGAAACCCAGTCTTGAAAAAAGTTCTCACTCTGTATAAGAAGGATACTTTAATTTAGGCACAATGATCATGTGAGGAATAGTTGAGTTTCATTACCTCTCTCTCTTTCTCTCTCTCTCTCTCTTTTGTACTTACTAATTAGCTATTATTTTTATAAAAATGAGGGAGTAGATATTCACAGGCTACAGATTAAGGAAGAATTTGGAGTGGGGAAGAATGTTTGGTGTGTTTGAGGAAAAGTCTCTCTGTGTTATCCAGCTGTACTGGAAAGTGACAGCCTGGAACTCTCAGTGGTCATCCTGTTTTAGCAACTTGTCTCCTAGGATTAAAGGAAGGCTCTATGCCATGTGATTAAAATATTTTGTACAACATTCTTTTAATAATGGGTCAACTCTCATTGTGCTGTGACTTACATATGTAGTTTTATTATTCTCCATTAAAAATGACTATCTTCCCATCATTACATCATGTAAGGGACAATATAAATGTATATATAACACAATCAATATATATATATTAACATACATGGCATGCTTAATATCTTGTTTCATTCATATAGAGTATACTGTATGAATTCATATATGCATACTGTGGTGACAATTGTTACTTTTAAAGATTTATTTACTTAATATGTTTAAAATGTTCGGCCTGCATGTGTTCTATCCTAGCAGAAGAGGGCACCAGATCTCATTATAGATGGTTGTGATCCACCATATGTTTGTGGTGAATTGAATTAAAGACCTGTGGAAAAGCCCCAATGCTCTTAAAGTCTTAGCATTCTCTCCAGCCCTGGTTGTAATCATTGACTGTAATGAATTCTTTCTTTGGTGTGCTTCATATGTATTTGATTTTTACATTTTTCTTATTTAATCAATTTACAGCCTGATCACAGCCCCTTCCATTTTTCCTTCTCAGCCCAGTTCTCATGAGCCCTCCCCTCATTCTCCTATCCCCATCTCCATAGAGAAATAGAGTCCCCTGTGGTTACCAACACAGGTGGGCATATCAAATTACAGAAGGACTGAGGGCATCTTCTGCCAATGGGCCCAGACCAGGCAGTCCAGCTATGGGTAAGGGACCTAAAGGCAAGCAACAGAGTAAGAGACAATCTTTGCTCCACTTGATAGTGGACACACATCTAGAACAAGCAGCATATCTGCCTCAAATGGGAAGTAAGCAGCCTTAGTAGAGCCCATTTGTTCTTTGTAGTTGGTGTTGTGGTCCATGTGAGCCACCATGGACCCAGTTAATTTGCTACTGTAGGTGTTCTTCTAGTGCCCTGACTTTTCTGTCTGCCTCAATCCTTTCTCTCCCTCTTCACAGGACTCCCAGAGCCCCACTTGTTTTTAGGCTGTGGGTCTGTGAATCTGTTTCCCTCATCTGATGGAAGAGCCTTTCATAAGACAGTCATGCTAGGCTCCTCCCTGTAATTTTAGCAGAGTATTATTAGAAGTTTTAGAGGTAGGCTGTCTGTGATGGGGTGGATCTCCAGTTGGGCCAGTCCTTGTTTTTCAGTCCCACAATCTCTGTTCGATCTTGATCCTACAATTCTTTAGGTTGAAGCTATTGTGGGTTGAAGGATTGAGAGAATTATTCTGAAAATGATAGAAGCTAATGTGGGGTGGCTGTAGAGATTAGGAAGAGCTGGGGATGGAGAAATAATGAGGTTAAATACATATTCACATTAATAACTGACTGGTTTTATTTTGAGGAAGGGTTTTCTCTAATTTCCAGCTGTATTGTAAAGTCTTATGTTGAACAGCATATCCTGTAACTCAGAGAGGTCCTCCTGCTTTTGCAAGGTGACTCCTAGGATTATATGTTGTCCATATATCATGTGATTAAAATAATTTCACAAACAGTTTTTCCAAAAAAAACAGTAATTGTTTTTTTGGGTTCCAAAGTTGACTTACCCGATAAAGGCACTTGAAGAGAAGAGATTTGAAATATGTCCACTCTCATAAACATGTGGCTTCTCAACCCCAATATGATATAAAAGCGAAGTTACAACATTGAAAGACATCTCCATGAATCTTCTGTGTAATTAAGGCTTAAGGTGCTGGTATGGAAACAAGAATGAGGCCTGAATGTTTCTCTACAAAGACGACATGGGCTCTGTCTTGCTTCTAACCATGCCTTCACCACAAAACTGAATCATTTTCTGATTTCTCCTTTTTTATTCAATCACCAACACTAGTGAGAGGAATAGATCTTAAGCATAGTAAAAATGGAAAGAGATGTCTTAATAATATGAATTTATAGTCTCCATCCTTGGATTTTTTCAAAGAAAAGCTCTTGTCTCAGTCCTGGGTGTACTGGATGTCACTCTGTAGTCTAGGCTTATCTTAAGCTGAGAATTCTCCTCCTGCATTTATGAAGGAGTTGGGATTACAGGCTGTTATTCCTCTTCTGACCCTTACGTAATTTTGATAACACTAAGAGCCTATGACTGTTTTTCTCATTTGAAAACCTTGAGACTCACCTTGAGAATTTATCTGTTGTTTGAATATTTTATCTGTAGAGCTGATGTGATGATTTTCTCTCCTCACAGGTTCCCCAGTTCAAGAATGTATTCCAGGAGGACCACATTGTAGTAGGTTTCCATATCCACCAGTATCTCAAGTTCTGCCGTTTAATTCATCCTACCCAAGATACTTAGGACCCAAAAGGTTTCAAGGCTTTCATCCGAATTTCCAAATGTCTTCAAATGCACTCATGGACACAGGTTTTCAAATGCCAGAAGACCATGCAAGGAATGTAAGTCTCCAAAGGACACAATATCCTCTAGTGCCCACAGGATTTGCTACACAATCAAGCCTCCAAAGACATCCAGTTTTGACAAGCAACTTAGAGCACAAAATGTCTCAAAGTTTTCTACTTTCTGGAGGATCCCGGAATCAGACGCATCTCGAAAGGCATCTAGGATTTCAAGGCAATCAAAATCTCTACAAGTCCCAAAGGGCCCTAGAGGCTCAAGCAACCACTGAAACATCATGTGTCCAATGGGAATCAGAATATCAAAGATACCAAGTTCCCCAGGTATCCTTTGGATGTTCAAGTAAACCATGTATCCGTATGGACCCAGGTCTTGGAGGGAGCTCAAGCCTGCCAACATCAGGAACTAACCCAGGTCACTCAATACCCCAGATGCCCTCATATTCCTCAGAAAGGTCTGAGAATTACAGTACTCCAAAGCAGAAAAAGAGGCGTCGCATTAAGTACTCCGAAGAACAAAATCGCCGGCTGCAAGAATATTTTGATGAGTGCATGCACCCAAGGAAAGAGCAACGTGAGGAGCTGGCCGAAAATCTTGGAGTGACAGAGTACCAGATCCAGGTATGACTTTTTCTTGACTCTCTCCCCCTGCCACCAATCCATTTCTCCAGTCAGCACCTTCACTGTTTTGGAAATCCCTGTCAGTTTGTGCTTGTACAATCCTGGGGAGATCATGACATAGATTTTGACTGTAGATGTTTGTTCATCCAGGGCTGGACTTGGCATGCAGCTTGTGCATGGGTAGTGCCCTGGAGACACATTATTACTGTGTAGAGTATCAGGACCTAGACATTTATGTTTCTAGTAAAGACATAGAAAATCTAGGTGGTTACTCTAGTTTTTGAGTGTTAGGTGGTATCTATCCTGACATCGTACCTCTTTTTAGGCATCTGCTGCAACTTCCTATTCTGAGCCAGGATGACACACGCAGGTCTTCCTATAACTTCTCTTTTTGTGTTTCCTGATCTGGTTCAAGAACTGCCGAGCTAAGTACAAACAGAAAAATCTCCAAAATGTTTCAGAACAACCAGAGAATATGGAAAGCTCCAAGGATGTTGATGGATCAACCAGTTCCCATGGTTGCTCATCTGTTCTTGACTCTGCTACTCAAGAGTCCACGTCTTCAAGGACATCTTGTGTGGGCTCCATTCTCCAACTTTATCCCAGTCTGGACAAATCTCACTCTGCTACTGAAGAGTCCTTGTCTTCGGGGACATCTTGTGTGGACTTCATTCCCCAACTTTACCCCAGTCTGGATGAATCTCACTCTGCTATTGAAGAGTCCGTGCCTTCAGGGACATCTTGTGTGGACTCCATTCCCCAACTTTACCCCAGTCTGGATGAATCTCACTCTGCTTTTGAAGAGTCCGTGTCTTCAGGGACATCTTGTGTGGACTCCATTGCCCAACTTTACTCCAGTCTGGAAGAATCTCTCCACAATGAAGAAGCCTCAGGGGCTGCCAGGTGTGGATGCCAGGAAGACCATTGTGATGGCCAAGCTCCTGTTGCAGCTGCAGGCTCTTATCATTTCCTAGTAACCACAGCTCAGAAGGACCCAGCAGTAGCTGAGTGTGCCTCAGCTGAAGTTCCACTAACTACTGAAGCTGTACTCCATGAGGAAGATTATGCTGAAGCCTCAAATCCAGTTATCAAGGAGCTCTGGGAACAAATCCTTAATGATCCTGGGGTATCAGAGGACTGGCTGGATTTTGATACATCACTCCTATAATGAACACTTTGACTCTGGAGTGGTTGAAGCCCAGAAATCTGTCATACAAAGAAGAGGTGTGGTAATGAAAGCCGCCAGTCTCAAGACTGAGGGGACAACTGTCAGCTGTACTAGTTTCATTCCTGTGCTATCCACAGAGTGATAGTGTTTCAAAGGCTACCTATAGTATTCATCTCTTATTTTTGGAATTTACATTAAATAAAAGTAGAAAACATCTTTTTATGATCTGTTTTTTCCAGAATGTGTGTGTGTGTATGTGTGCCAGTGTGTGTGTGTGTGTGCACATGTTTGTGTGTTGTGTGATGTGTGCCTGTATCCTTATAAACTTACACCTGGAGCCTGGGAGGTCAGAAAATGTTTTAGGAGCATCTGGGATTATAACTACTGACAGTTGTGAGGCAAAATACGTGTGCTTGTAACTTAACTCAAGTCCTATGGAGTAAGAACTGAGCTTATTGTTTCTAAAGATTAGTAATGGCTTTGCCTTTTCAGTAAGAATGCCTAATAATGGCCATGGTGTTCTTACTCCTTTGTAAAAAGTGTTATCATTTTAAAATTTGTCTTTCATGTGCCAGTAGGTAACAGCAATAAAATGGCTCTCTATCAGCTTCAATTCTATTTATAGTGGCTACTACATTCTATTCATGCCATTGGGGACAGGGTGTACACATGCTAAATTTATATGAACATAGGATGCTCATGTACATAAAATAAAAGTAATATGTGTACTAACTAAATTCTCTGAAGTAGGCCATTTAAGAACTACAACCGATTTATTTTGTGAAAGTTTAGTGTGTCCCTGAGAGCTCCTAGCTCACAGGTGTGTAGATGTCATAGATCAACATGCAGGACTAGTTTTTCTTTTCACATCCTGTGATTCCTAGGCATAAAACACAAGGCTTGGTCATAAACTCCATTATGAAAAGACTCACATGTAGGCCCTCTACCCTTGTAATTATTTATTTTGACTCATAGTCTCATTAACCTGCAAAGTCTGCCCTGCTTTGCATCCTGGCTTCTTCAGATTTGAGTGACTGGTATTCCAGACCTGTATCCAAGCCTTTTATTTCTTTGTCAGCTTTTGAGGATTATACACAGTATTTCCATAGTAGCTGTTATAGGTTTGCAGCCACACCAGCAATAAGTAAGTATTTGTCTTTGCCCACATGAACAATAAACAAGTCCTTCACTTGCTTGGTTAGAGTTACTCCTAGATATTTTATATTGCTTGTGGTAGTCGGGAAGGGTGTTGTTTTGCTAATATCTTCCTCTGCATGATTGTCATTTGTATATAGGATGGCTACTAACTTTTTTTGAGTTAATTTTGTATCTGGCCAATTTGCTGAAGGTGTTTCTCAGTTGTAGGAGTTTTCTAGTGGAATTTTGGGGGTCACTTATACACACTATCATATCATCGGCAAATAGGGATAATTTAACCTCCTCCCTTAACATTTGGATTCCCTTGATCTCCTTTTGTTGTCTTATTTCTCTGGCTAGAATTTCAAGAACTAGATTGAAGAGATATGGAGAAAATGGGCAGCCTTCCTCGGTCCCCGATTTTAGACGAATTTCCTTGAGTATCTCTCCATTTAATTTGATGTTGGCTATTGGCTTGCTGTATATAGCCTTTATTATGTTTAGATATATGCCTTGACTCCCTGATCTCTCCAAAACGTTAAACATGAATGGGTGTTGGATTTAGTCAAGTGATATTTCTGCATCTAAGGAGATGATCATGTAGCTTTTTCTTACAGTTTGTTTACATGGTGGATTACATTGATAGCTTTCCATATATTAAACCATCCCTGCCTGCCTGGAATGAAGCCTAGGTGGTCAAGGTGAATGATAACTTTGTTGTATTCTTACTTTCATTTTGCTAGTATTTTATTCAGTATTTTTGCATCAATGTTCATAAGATGGTTTATGGACATTTTCAGTATCTCTGTGAGGCAGGACATTGGGGACACCTTCAATTATCTTTTCAACAGCCCAGTGACTGCCTGGACCAAGCACTGTGACCGTGGTAGAGCAAAATATGAGCACATAAGACCTCGTGGCTCTCAGTCTCCCTTAGCACAGTTTTGTGGTACAGCAGGATTCCCAGCACAAAGGGTTAAGGTCTAAGTCTTCCTATGTCTGCATTGTTGTTAGACTTGTACTGTAGGGAGATCAAGTGGGATTTTGTTTCGGCAGGTGAATAATACCCAACATTCAGTGAGACTATAATCCAGTGTAATTTCTCCAGTGCATGTGTAACTCAGCTGATTGGTCCACAAGGGAGGGAGGGACCATGTCTAACATGTCAATGAGTCCTTATCCAAACAGCTGCTTCTGCCTGAGGACACAGACAGCCCAGAGCCTGGCACTGTCTGAGGTCTTTTCTCCTCTCCCATATGATCTGTACATATAAATAAGGATCTTAGCAAGTAATGTGCAGTCGGCAACAGTTCTCAAGCAAAGGCCTTAAGGGTGAAGTTTAAGGCCACCAAAGCCAAGAACCATGTTGGTTAAAGATGGGAGATCTGACAACTATGGAAGTAAATGTGAGAAATGGAGGCCTCATTTCACAGGAGAGCCTGTTCATTCACTCTCCAGGACACTATTGATGGTGAAGATCATCACTGCTTTTGGGATTGCCGTTGGCATCTGAGTTAGGGCTAATGTGGAGAAGATGGATCTGACGAGGGTGAGAAATGGAAACTGTGGTCAGAACCCTGGCTCTGACAGGAAACAGAGCTGGAGGAAATGGTGTAGGCAATTACACCTCCTGCATTCTGTCCATGGTGCTTGGTGGGGTGCTGACTTAGGTGAGGTGTCAGTATGCTTTAGAAGCCAGCTTCTCCCTTTAAACCTGAGACACCATCATGGGGAACAGGTGGTGCTCATGCCTAGCACAAAGAGACAGAAGGAACTGTGCAAGTGACAATGTACATCCCAACCAGTGTTAGGTCCCCAAACAGAATGGCTGTGAAGGAAAAACTGCCCATTCCATGTGGAGAAAGGGGCAGGGTGAAAATAGCCACAACAAATATAAAAAAACCAGCTACGCATAAAACTCATTTATAGTACAAGTTTTTCTTCCTGTGTTTTTAAAGTTGCTATCACCAGCTGTTTAGGATAAGCAAATAAAGCACGTTAATATTAGTTGATCAGCTCATGGTAAAATTTCTAGTCTAACTTCTCACGGGAATATATGTCCTAGGAGTAACAGAGATAGATAGATAATGTAAAAATTGATAAATTGGTGATCTTCAAAACCCCCATACACCTACAGAAAATGGCTATGACATAGACATATTTGTGATAATGGGGATGACCATGGTAAAAGCTTTTCTAAGTATTTTTCCTTATGGAGTCTGACTGAGGGAGAGAGTCTGTGATGACCTACAAACACATCCATAGCTTTGGAAAAAGAGCTGAAAATTCAAAGGTGTTATTTTTCCATGAGAGAGATTCCTAGAATGCTCCCCTACCTCCTTTCTCCATGCTGAGTTTCCAAACTGCCAGCCTCTATGAAACTAAGCCTTGTCCAGTTAAATGCTTTCTTTAGTCAGAATTGCATTGATCATGGTGTCTCTTCACAGCAATAGAGACTCACCAAGACACTTGCCTTTGGGATGGGAGAGATGTCTGAGAGTTTGAGCACCGAGGCTTCTCTTCCAGAGGTCCTGAGTTCAATTCCCAGCAACCACATGGTGACTCCCAGCCATCTATAATGAGACCTGGTGCCTCTTCTGGAGTACAGGCCTTCATTCAGGCAGCACCCTGTATGTAAATTGCCTTCTATTAAATTCTCCTAAGCTGAGGCTAAAGTGTAGAGTCCTCAGCATACTAGGCTGGGTATACTATTATGCAGATATATCCCCAGCCCCTCACAGGTCCTCTATCACTGAGCCACAGACCCAACTCCTCACTGGGGATTCTAGGTAGGGGCTCCCCAAAAAGCCATGACTCTTTCGCTCACTGGGAGAGTCTAGGGAGGAACTCTACCACTGAGCCATGGCCCCTGGCTATCAGTGTGAGATCTAGGAAAGTCCTCTGCACCTGAGCCATGATCCCAATACCCAGCTGATATTCCTGCAAGGAGTTGGTTTTTGAGTGTCCTCTCATTGACAGCTGCTAGCAGAGGTGTCACATACTAAACATCACAGTTCAAAAGGGGGAAATAGGTCCTTGTGAGTCTCCATAGAGCATGCAAGAAGAGACATCTATATGGATAAACAGGCACTGGCAGCTTGTGCTGAGAAGTGGCTAATACCTGTAGATTTCTGTTTTCCTCAGGAGGGATGGCGTTACTTTTCATTTGAGATTGGCGGTTGCGTTTCTAACTCCCCTGCATCAGGGAGTTATCTGGACAGGAAATGCAGTTCTGCAAGCCAGGTACTGGGAAGTCTTTGCAGGTAATGACTGCTCTGGATGGAAACAGGTTAAATCATCCCACGCAAATGCATGAAAATACTGATGGAAAGAAAACAAAATGAGCAGGAAGCTCTGCAGAAAACCTGACATCATCTCTCAGGACACAAATCGGAGAGAAAGTGTGCAGAAAAATATTGCTACATAGTTGAAGAACACCTGTATAAAATGCGGGGGATTCATAACCTAGGCTATCCTACTATAGTACCAAAGTCACACACAGTGACTGAGACATCTCACTGTCAGCTTTCCTGCTGTCTAGTTCTAGCCCTCCAAAGGACACCTGCAAATCCCCAGTCATTGTCCTAACTAAGCCCAAAATCACTTTGATTTTGATGAACAGCAGAGCCTTGAAGGCTGATCCTGAACTAGTGTAGCACTAAAGCAAGAAAGGCCATCTTCTGAGAAATGGCTTTTCACCTCAAGGAAATACATCTTGTTACATAGATGATGTTACACACACAAATACATACATCTATAATAGTGTCCTATGACATCTTCTGGTATGCAGATATCCATGCAATTACAGCATTCATATACATAAAAGAAATATATAAACATTCTTTTGTAAAGAGTTCGGGGGAACAGAACATTTCTGGGAGTCCCAGCACAACATACTATGCTCTGCCACTGTCTCTAGACACTAAATAGAGGTGAGGCATGTTGGGAATTAACACAGACACATAGGGCAGGCTGAGCCCAAGGATGGAAACCCATGCTCTGGGTATCAACATACTTGTTTTAAATTTTTGGTGTGTGTGTGTGTGTGTGTGTGTGTGTGTGTGTGTGTGTGTGTGTGTGTACCCTTAAGTGTTTATAGAATTCATCAATTTAGCAAGGTGTATTTGCTTCAGGGGAAAAATTTTTCAGGTTATAGCCTTTCTTTCTTTAGTTTTGGGCTTGTTTCAGATCTGTTTTCAAGGCTTTGCTGTTCTTTAAAATTATAGTGAAATCAGTCTCAGGACAATGAATGGCGATTTGCACTTGCCATTTGGAGGGCTGTGTAGCGAGACCCTGTTTTAGGAAGCCTAACACTTGTCAGGTGATGGTGGTGGAAGCTTTTAATCCCAGTACTCAAGAGAAGAGTCAGAGAAATCTCTGTGAGTTTGAGGCGAGCCTGGTCTACAGAGCTAATTCTAGGACATCCAGAATTATACAGAGAGATCCTCTGCTTTAAAAATAAAAAAGCCCAAACAAACAAACAAACAAACAAACAAAAATGTTGTTAAGGGTGACAGCTCCAGAGCATACAGCTCTGTAAGAAGACCCTGATTTGGATCCCAGCATCCACATGGTTGCTCACAGTTGCTTTTAATTTCAATCCCAGGGAATCCTATGCCCTCTGTGGGCACCAGAACACAGGTCACATACAGAGACTCAGATGCACATAGAAAACAGCAGCTGGTGTAGCTATCAGAGACTGAGGTGAATCATCACGGGCTTCAGTTTTCCCAAATAAAAGATCTTTTGGGGCCCCGGTGGCTGGGCCTCCCCACCTCAGTAACAGCTGCCCTATGTCCACAGGCTGTGGGGGACGCATTCTGAAGTCCACCATCATTACTGTCTTTGGGATATTAGTTGCCATTGCCATAATCTGTGCCAAAGGGTCCTCCCATGGCTGTGTTCAAGGCTGCAGAGGCAGTCCCCTGCATCTTCCTGCTGCCTGTGGCTGAGTTCCGGGGAGACAGGACTGTGTGAAACCAGATTTCAGATTCTGGAAACATATATTATCTGGGCACCTGTCCATCTACTTGATATGTGGAGAAATACTTATGTGTCTGCCTGAGTGTGTGTACAGATGTATGTATGTAGGTGTGTATGTATGTATGTATGTTGTATGGATGTATGCTTGTGGGTTTTTAAAAATACAGTCTTGTCTCATGTACGGCTGTCTGTCCTGCAACTCTATATTTAGACCAATTCTGCTTGGAATACACAGAGATTCCTCTGCATCTGCCTCTCAAATGCTCAGATTAGAAGTGAGTTCGAGGCCAGCCTGGTCTACATAGTGACTCCAGGACAGCCGGCGCTACACAGAAAAACCCTTTCTCATAAAACAAAAACAAACAAACAAACAAAACAAGAAGTGAGCCCTGCAGGGCCTGGATGTCAGGGTTAATTTAGAAACAGGGTAGCATGTAGCAGGCTGGCTTCAAACTTTCAGTGTTGGTGAAGCTGGCCTCAAGCTAGTTCTTCTACCTCCACCTGGAGGATATTGGGTTTCCAGGCTGACACCACTATGCCTCATTTTGTAACTTTGTTTTAATTCTTGTTGGGGCTCAGGTGAGTTGTATTTTAGTGGCTCCCACTTTCACTGTATGAAGTAACACCTGGAGTCCTATGTATTGATTTTACGTTGAAAAACAGAATTTTTTGGCTAAGAGTGTTTTTTTGGGGGCGGGGGGTTCACCATGTCATGAGCTGCCTAAATTCATTTTTTCTTTTCTTTCCTTTTTTTCCCTTCTTTTTCCCCCCTGAGGCATGGTCTCTGTATGTAGCTGTGGCTGTCCTTGAACTTACTTTGTAGACACTTTCTCTTTACTATGTTTTAACTGATAAATAAAATCTTCGACAGTGTGTGTTTGTGTGTGTGTAGAGCTGTGAGTGTCAGTGCTGCTGTGTACATCAGGATAGCTAGCCTGAGAGTTGTCAGTTGTTTGCCGTCCACCTCTGATGTCTAGAAGTGCTTGGGTCACACATGGATCCACACACTGTATCCATTTGTATATTGGTTCTGAGGACCCCCCCCCCCACATTGTGATTTTTCCCAGTTCTCTCTTACTGTTTTATTTTAAAAATCAATTGTATTTGGACAATTTAATGTGTGTGTGCAGGCAGTTCGATTTCTAGTGTTTCTCGAGATCAGAGAAGTGTAAGGTGTCCCTGAGTCAGAAGTCTTAGGTGCTGAGAACCACACGAGATTCGTTTCCAAGAGCAGAATACGATCTATACTGGGGCCCTTGGAGCTAAACATTGTGAACAGGTTCATGTGTGAGCTGGGGACAGAACTGAGGTCCTCTGTAAAAGCAGCCAGGGCTCTTAGCCGCAGAGCCATCTCTACAGTCCCATGAACTATTTAATGTATCTTAAAAATATATATAGCCAGGTGGTAGTGGCACAAGCCTTTAATCTCAGCACTTGGGAGGGAGAAACAGGCAAACCTCTGAGGTTGAGCCCAGATTGGTCTACAAAGCAATTCCAGGACACAGAGAAACACTGTCTCAAACAACCAAAAAAAAAAAAAAAGGACATGTATAACCACTATTTGTCTCCTCTCTCTCTCAATCTCTCTCTCAATCTCTCTCAATATCTCTCTCTCTCTCTCTCTCTCTCTCTCTCTCTCTCTCTCTCTCTCTCTCTCTTTCTCTCTCTCTCTCACATTCTCTCTTGCACTCTTCTTTCTTTTTTGTTTTTTCTTTTTCTTTTTTGATGTGGGTGAGACAAAATCTCTCTCACTCTCTTTCTTTTTTTTTCCGCAATACAGGGTTTCTCTGTGTAATCTGTCCTGAACTCGTTTTGTAGACCAGGTTGGCCTTGAACTCCCATATATTCACCTACGTCTGCTGGGATTAAAGGCATGCATCACCACATGCATGTCTGGTGCCTGAGTGAGAAACAAGCTCTAAAGCAGTGAGCTCTACTTCCAGAATTACTGAATTTTAGATAAAACCCCAATTCAGCCTAGAATTAGAACTTGCTGCCTTTTATCCCAGCCCTAGGGAGGTAGAGGCTGATGGATCTCTGTGAGTTCAAGGCCAGCAAGGTCTGCAAAGTGACTTCAAGACCAGCCAAGATACAGAAGAACCTTGCTGGGAAAAATGTAAAAACAAGCTCTGTGAGTTTGAAACCAGCCTCCTCTCCCTAGCAAGTCCAGAACAGTGAAGGCTACACAGAGAAACCCTGTCTTGACAAACAAAACAAAACAAAACAAACCGACAATAACAAAACAAACAAAAACCAATTGCAAAAAACCCACCAAGCCAAAACTGGTTCTGTAGAGTTTGCAATGGAATAGATTTATCCTCCTGGATTAGGGAGGGTTTGGGGAGTGGCAAGTTGATGGAGAAGATAAATTGCCAAGTCCTGGAAGGAGGAGCTCACAGTCTCTGAGGATCCAGAGCGCACATCCCATCCAGGAACAAACCACAGGGAGACAGGATGCCCCGTGAGTAAAGGGCAGGAGCCAGAATTGGGGTGCAGATGGCTGTGGCTGTGACAAAGACGTGAGGTGTTCTCCTTCTCCTTGGGTTCCAAGCTAGGTCCCATGGGGGCCACACATTTCTTTTTCCTTACCCTTCTTGACTTCTGGTAGTGTGTTGTAATTTTCTGCTTCTTTTTCCTACTGAGTCTAGAGCCCATGGTTTCACCTGTGTAAGGAGGGTTCCACGGCTGAGCCATGCTCCAGCTCTCTGCTCAATATTTTAATTAATACCAGTATGTGTCTGTGAGTGTGGGATTTTGAGTGTTCCCGGAGACCTGAAGAGGGTGAGGGGTTCCTGAGGTCCTCTGTAAGAGCAGCCAGGGCTCTTAGGCACAGAGTCATTTCTACAGTCCCATGAAATATTTAATGTACCCTTAAACATATATTTAGCCAGGTGGTAGAGGCATATGCCTTTAATCTCAGCACTTGAGAGGCAGAAGCAGGCAAATCTCTTGGGTTTGAGGCCAGATTGGTCTACATAGTGAGACCAGGACAAAGAGAGACCCTGTCTCCGAACAACCAAAAACAAACAAACAAACAAACAAACAAAATAAAATCGTGTGTCACCATCACTTATCTCCTCTTTCAATCTCTCTCTCACATTCTCCCTCCCTCCCTCTCTTTTTTTTTCTTTCTCTTTTTTGGTGTAGGTGAGACAGAATCTCCCTCCATCCCTCCCTTCCTCTCTCTCTCTCTCTCTCTCTCTCTCTCTCTCTCTCTCTCTCATGTTTTTTGAGATAGCGTTTCTCTTTGTAATCTATCCTGGACTTGCTTTGTAGATCAGGCTGAGTTTGAACTGACATAAATCCACCTGCCTCTGCCTCCAAGTGCTGAGATTAAAAACGTGCACCACCACACCCGGCTTGGGACAGAGTCTCTATGTAGCCCTGCGTGCCGTGGAATATCCTTAGTAGACCAGTTTGGCCTCAACATCTGAGAGATTCACCTGCTTCTGCTTCCTGAGTGCTGGCATTAACCATTCGTGTCACAATGCTCTGCCAATTTTCTAGAGGACTGTGTGAAACCAGATTTCAAATTCTGGAAACATATATTATCTGGGAACCTGTCCTTCTACTTGATATGTGGATAAATACATATGTATCTGCTTGTGTGTATATATGTATGTAAGTATGTATGCTTGTGTGTGTGTGTTTTTAAATAGAATCTCATGTAGCCCTGTCTGTCCAGAATCTCTGTATGTACACCAATCCTGCTTGGAATACACAGATTCCTTTGCATCTGCCTTTCAAGTGCTGGCATTAGAAGCGTGCCCTACAGTGCCTGGCTGTCAGGGTTAATTTAGAAACAGGGTAGCATGTAGCAGGCTGGCTTCAAACATTCAGTGATGGTGAAGCTGGCCTCAAACTATTGGGATTCCAGGTTGACACCACCGTGCTTTATTTTTTTTTTGTAACATTGTTTTAACTCTTGTTGGGGCTCAGGTGAGCTGTATTTTAGTGGCTTCTGATTTTGCTGTATGAAGTAACACCTGGAGTCCTAGGTATTGACTTCACCTTGAAAAATAGATTCTTTTGGCCTAAGAGTGTTTTTCTGGTTTAAGTATGTCATGACCTTCTTAAATTCAGTTTTTTACTTTTTTTACTTTTTTTCTTTCTTTTTCCCCTGAGGCATGGTCTCTGTTTGTAGCCATGGCTGTCCTGGAACTCAATTTGCTGAGATTAAAGTAGTGTGCTATCATAAAACTCAGCATTTTTATTTTTTAAATTTATTGAAAAAATTTTAAATGTTCACAACTTAAAAAAAAAAAAGATTTCCTTATTAAGTATACAGGGTTCTGCCTGCAAATACACATGCTGGCCAAAAGATGGCACCAGATAACTTTATTGATGATTGTGAGCCACCCTGTAGTTTCTGAGAATTGAACTCAGGACCTATGGAAGAGAAGCCAGTGATCTTAACCGCTGAGCCATCTACCCAGCATTTTTTGTATTTTCTTAAATAATTCAACCCAACAAAAAGAAACTCATGTTTTGGGGAAATAGAATTTAAGGATAAAATGCTGCCTACTGTATTGTTTATAAATAAACACCCTTTGTACAGATGAAAACCAAAACCAAAACCAAAACCGAATAAAAATATTCTTGTCTTCTCTGTGAACAGGAAAGCCAGTGAAAGATGAAGAATTCTGGACCATAATCAGTCTTGAGCAACACTTGGCACTGCAAGATGTCTTCTATGGAAACATGTTCCCAAACCTACAGGAAATCCAGCAACTGGCCTCCAGACTCCAGTTAAAGGACATGGTAGTGGAGGTTGGTGCCTGGGTGTGTCTCAGGGTAGTCAGCTAGCCCAGGGCCTCCTGTGGGCTTTCCTTTCTTCTAGTCATTTAAAGTTGTAAATATAGCTGAGCATGGTGGGACATGCCTTTAATCCCAGCACTCAGAAGGCAGAGGCAGGTGTATATTTGTGAATTCGAGGCCAGCCAGGTCTACTGACTCCAGGACAGCCAAGGCTAACACAGAGAAACCTTGTCTTAAAAAAACAAAAAAAAATGTTGTAAATTTTTCATGTGTATGTGTGCATGCTTTCTCTATATGTGCACCATGTGCACGCCTGGTTCCCAGAAGGCTAGAAGAGGTTGTCCTATCCCATGGAGGCTGAAGTACAGGTGGTGGATGCTGGGAATAGAACCTGGGTCCTCGGCAAGGTCAGCAAGTGCTCTTAACCACTAAGCCATCTCTCCAGTTCCACCCCCTTTCCATTTCATGAGAGAGCATCTCACAGATCTAAGGCTAGTCTTTTATTTATTTGTTTTTTGAGGAAGGGATTCTCTGTGCAGCCTGGATGTCCTAGAACTCACTCTGTAGGCTAGGCTGGCCTGGAACCCACAGAAATGTGCCTGCCTCTGCCTCACGAGGGCTAGGATTAAAAGCATGTGCCAATGTCAACCAGGTATAAGGCCTGTCTTGATCTCAGGTTCTTCCTGTTGTCACCTCCCAAAGTGCTGCGTTACAGGCATATGCCCATGTTTCACTGTCAATAATGCATTGATATGACTGTATTATGGATGTAGGGTCTCACTGAGTAGCCTTGGATGGCCTGGAACTTGCTATGTAGGTCAGGCTGGCTTGTGCCTTTGCCTACTGAGTGATGGTAGTACAAGTGGCTGCACTTTTTAAAAAATAATTCCTGTTTGTTGACCGTGGCATTGTTAAGGAATGGATGCTAGAGAGGAACGAGTTTTTTCTTTTCTTTTTTAAAAAGATGTAGTTATTTATTATGTATACAGTGTTTCACCTGCATGTACACCTGCAGGCCAGAAGAGGGCCCGGGATCTCATTATAGATGGTTGTGAGCCACCATGTGGTTGCTGGGAATTGAACTCAGGACCTCTGGAAGAGCTCACAGTGCTCCTAACCTCTGAGCCATTTCTCTAGCTCCTGAGTTGTTTATTTGCTTACCCACCAACTTTATTCAGATACACTAAGGCTCCTTAGAGGATTACACATACCAGCTGTGCAGTGTCAAGGCAAACCTGACTTGAGGCCAAGAGGGCTCAGTGAGACTCTTTGTTTCTCTCTCTCTCTCTCTTCTTTCTTCCTTCCTTCTTTTCCTTTGTTTTATTCTTTCTTGTTCTGTTCCTTGCACACTGTGTTTTTCTATCTATCCCTGATGGCCTTGGAACTCACTCTGTAGACCAGTCTGGCTTTGAACTCAGGGATCTCCCTGTTTCTGCCTCCTGAATCCATGCTCCACTTTGGACTGGCTAGGGCCCTTTCTTAGAGGAGTTGGTTCCTGTATTCTCCTGTGTTGTACTGATAAAACAAAGCACGTGGGAGTAGGTCTTTTTTCTTTTTACTGTTTATTTATTTTCTATTGTTTTATTTGAGACAGAGTCATATTTAGTCTAGGCTAGCCTCACACTTGCATAGCTGAAGATGGCCTTGAACTCCTGTCTCTTCTGCCTCTATTTCCCATGAACTGGGCTACTGGAGTAGGCCACCACACAGGGCTCAGAATATTGTCCTTGACAGTCCAGAGCCATCTTTTCTTACTGTCTTGTGATCTAGGGTGGGAGCACCCTGTCTGCTCCAGCCACTGATAAAGTCTCAAATCATCTACCTCAGGGACCAAGGACAGGGAGGCTGAGAGAGCATATTAAATATCTGTGAGAGATTACTAACCTGCTTTCTCACCTGAGGATGGTACATTTCTCCTCTGGACTAATCACTTTATTATCCAACTCTCTGGCTAAAGGTGATGGGGTTTGTTGATGGCCTTGAATTTCAAAAAGTCCTAGGTTCTATCCCTGGCACAGACTATACTGGCCCTGTCTCAAAAACTGAGCCAAAGATAAGTGTCTGGGGCTGGGGAGGTGGTTCAGTGGTTAAGGGCAATGACTGTTCCTGTGACGGCAAGAGTTCAATGCCAAGCACTGGCCTGGTGGCTCAAAGCCACCTGTATATCCAGTTACAGATGCCCTAATGTCCCCTTCTACTCTCTATAGGCACTGCAACCAGGTGTATACAAGCATAACCTAAAATAACAATGAAAAATATCTGTGTGACAGCATACATGTTATATATTAGCCCTTGGTAGGCAGAGGCAGACACAACTTTGTGTTAGAGGCCAGCTTGGTCTTCATAGTGAATTCCAGAACAGAGAAGTTTACACAGAGAAACCCTTTCTCAAAAATCAAAAACAGGGAGGCAGAAGTAGGCAGATTGCTGTAAGTTCAGGGCTAGCATGGTCTATAAAGTGAGTGCAGGACAATCAAGGCCACACAGAGAGACCCCGTCTAGAAAAACCAAAAATAAGAAAAAAAACCCAAAACAACAAAAAACCAAAACAAAACAAGAGCAAAAACAAAGCCATATAAAAATTAATTATATATATTAAGTATTTAAATTAAAGCTCCTAAAAAATTATGAATCATTTCTTTTATTTTCTTTTTTTGGAGGGGAGGGGTGGTTCTCATGACAGGGTTTCCCTGTCTAGCCTTGACTGTCCTGGACTCACTTTGTAGAGCAGGCTAGCCTTGAACTCACAACGATTCACCTGCCTCTACCTCCCAAGTGCTAGGATTAAAGGCATGTGCCACCACTACCTAGCTTGATGAATAATTTCTTAAAAAGATAAAAACTATCCTTTCTTCTCAGGGATGGTTTAAATGTTATCAAGACCTAGTGATGACAAATATGACAGAAAATCAGAGGACTTCATTTCTGAGAATATTCAAGGAGACCATGCAAGTGAGAGGAGCACCCTCTTCACAGACCATGCCAATGATGCGTGCATCATCCAACCAGACCATGACACCAATGCCTGCCTTATCCAACCAGGCCATGACACCAATGCCTGCCTCATCCAACCAGGCCATGACACCGAGGCGTGCATCATCCAGCCAGGCCATGACACGGATGCCTGCATCCTCCAACCAGGCCATGACATGCAGGCCTGCATCCTCCAACCAGGCCATGACACCGATGCGTGCATCATCCAACCAGGCCATGACACGGATGCCTACATCATCAAACCAGGCCTTACCAGTGATGGCATCATCATCCAAACAGTCCATGTCAGTTAGGGATGCATCATCCTGCTTGGCTGCACCAGAGAGAACAGCATTGTCCACCCAGCCTAAGATACAGAAAGGAACATCATTCAAAGAAGCCAGACCACAGAGAAGAGCATCATCCATCCAGGCAATGCAAGTGAAGGATGCATCATCCAACCAGGCCATGCCAATAAAGGTTGCATCATCCATCCAGGCCATGCCAGTGAATGATTCATCATCCAACCAGGCCATGCCAATAAAGGTTGCTTCATCCAAACAGGCCATGCCAGTGAAGGATTCATCATCCAACCAGGCCATGCCAATAAAGGTTGCATCATCCAACCAGGCCATGCCAGTAAAGGATGCATCATCCAACCGGGCCATGCCAGTAAAGGTTGCATCATCTATCCAGGCCATGCCAGTGAGGGATGAATCATCCAACCGGGCCATGCCAGTAAAGGTTGCATCCTCCAACCAGGCCATGATACGGAGGTCTGCATCCTCCAACCAGGCCATGACACCGATGCGTGCATCATCCAACCAGGCCATGACACGGATGCCTACATCATCAAACCAGGCCATACCAGTGATGGCGTCATCATCCAAACAGTCCATGTCAGTTAGGGATGCATCATCCTGCTTGGCTGCACCAGAGAGAACAGCATTGTCCACCCAGCCTAAGATACAGAAAGGAACATCATTCAAAGAAGCCAGACCACAGAGAAGAGCATCATCCATCCAGGCAATGCGAGTGAAGGATGCATCATCCAACCAGGCCATGCCAATAAAGGTTGCATCATCCATCCAGGCCATGCCAGTGAATGATTCATCATCGAACCAGGCCATGCCAATAAAGGTTGCTTCATCCAAACAGGCCATGCCAGTGAAGGATTCATCATCCAACCAGGCCATGCCAATGAAGGTTGCATCATCCAACCAGGCAATGCCAGTGAAGGATGCATCATCCAACCAGGCCATACCAGTAAAGGTGGCATCATCCATCCAGGCCATGCCAATAAAGGATTCATCATCCAAACAGGCCATGCCAGTGAAGGATGCATCATCCAACCAGGCCATGCCAATAAAGGTTACATCATCCAACCAGGCCATGCCAGTAAAGGATGCATCATCCCACCAGGCCATGCCAATAAAGGTTGCATCATCCAACCAGGCCATGCCAGTGAAGGATGCATCATCCAACCAGGCCGTGCCAATAAAGGTTGGATCATCCATCCAGGCCATGTCAGTGAAGGATGCATCATCCCATCAGGCCATGCCAATAAAGGTGGCATCATGCATCCAGGCCATGCCAGTGAAGAATGCATCATCCAACCAGGTCATGCCAGTGAAGAATGCATCATCCAACCGGGTCATGCCAGTTATGTATGCTTCAACCAGCCGGGCTGTACCAGAGATGGTTGCATCAGCCAGCCAACCTAAGCCAGAGAGAGGAACATTGCTTCTGGCCAAACCACAGAGAAGAGCATCATTCAAGCAGGCTAAGACAAGGGGAGGAGACCTACGCAAGCCAGGGGAAGAGTGTGAGATCCCACCACCTGGGACTGGAGGAAAGAGAGCAGGAGAGGAAGAGGATGGACAGAATCCACAGAAGAGAATAAAGCAAGTGCCTGGGACCTTGGATGGAAGGAAGAGTAACTAACTGATCATGGGATAATAGATGAATTATCACGTTCCACTTTGTGCTCAGTTTTTAATGAATCATTGCCTTGATGTGTGATTATTTGGGGGGTATTATGGAATAACAAATAAAGGAGGTTTTTATTAAATATATGAGTGAATATTTATTATTAATAGTAATAAAAAAAGTGGTTAAACATGGGGCTTGATATGGGAAGACTTGAATGAAAGGCAGTTTCTTATCAAAAGAACCAAAGGTAAATACCAAAATACTTCTGATTCAAAAACTGTCTCCCACATGTCACTTTAAGAGAGACTCTTCTTCTCACCCACAGACAAAATGCAGCTTCCTGTGGGCACATGGGAGATAAAGGGAAAGGACTTAACACAACCAGGTTGCCTACTACTTGTGGCTTGACTCTCACAGAGCAATGGTGGCTCCAGAGGCGGCGTGGTTAGAACACTGGAACTGAGAGGCCAGAAAACTTACAAGTAGAGATGGGGAATGAAATTTGCCATCTAAATTAAAAAATAGAGGCTGCTATGGTCTCTCTCCAAGGTGCCATGGCACAGGACACTTGGCCTTTCTCTGACTTTGTTTTGGTTGCTGTCCTGGACCAGGTTGCAGTGTGGGTAATCGTGATCATGTTTTTCCATGCTTTCTCTACAAAAGATCAGGGAGAGAGAGGGGAGAAAGCCAAGGGATGGAGCACTAAGCTACAGGCAGGCAAAAATGGATGAAGGAACAAAACTTTTCCTGATAGAGAATGGAAACTTGACAGCAGCTGGAGCTCAGGACTCTCTGGATACAAGATGCATGTCAGCAATTTCTGGAAAGGGCTCAGCTATATGCTGTAACAAGTACTAAATTAAAAAAAAGTATGCACAGGGCTGCTATGTCACAGTATGAGATGGGACAACTGGCCCCAAAATTAGACTTTTCTTTTGTTTCCTATTACTATGGGAAGAGTTTATTGAAATAAAAATTTACAAATCAAAATGCAAATCTACATGCTTATATTTGGGTGTATACATGTATCTAGTAATCTTAAATAAAGCATTTCAAGCAATACTAACATCCTGGTGACATGTTTCCAAAGACTTAACTGCTTTAAAGATTCATATTATGAAGTCACTTAAGTAAAAGGCAAAAACAAAGAATTAACATAATCTTTTGGGTTTCAGTATTACTCCAAAAAAACTTCCTATCCCCTTTAGAATAAAACTCTCATTTGTTCATTCTAGAATAATATATAAGAGGACAATGCTGTCACTATAAAGGATTCACCAACCATTCTGTATATCCCATGAAGTCCATACCCACTGAACATAAGCAGCAGCGATAGTCCCTGGTGTACATCTGTGTAGCCTTATCTGTCCTTGACACGCCTTGTAGACCAGGGTGGCCTCGAACTCACAATGATGCACCTGCCTCTGTCTCCAAGTGCTGGGATTAAAGGCATGTACCACCACTGCCCATCTTTTTCAAGCTCTCTTAACTGTATCACAGATACTCACCTCCTGTAGCAACAAGTTATACTACAAAATAAGGCCTGCTGGGTACATGTCACAAAATTAACTGATTTAGAATAGTAAAAGCATGTTCTCAATGACTTTATCATTTCACACAATCCAAGCACTACACAAAGTAGTTTTAACCCCAATACAAGAACCTATTATTTTCTTTCCCCCTTTCTTTCTTCTTCTTCTATTTTTTTTTTGGTTTGACTAGACAGGGTTTATCTGTGTAGCCTTGCTGTTCCTGGACTCATTTGGTACACCAGTCTGGCCTCGAACTCACATCGCTCCACCTGCCTCTGCCTCACAGTCGTAATTGTTAATTTTCAGGGTAAGGTAAGGATGTTCAGGAATCTTCAACTTTTCCTACCTTTCCTACCATGATCTCTAAGCCTGTACCTAGGTCAGTCACTAAAAAGTTTTTCAAATTATATTAACTCAAATGTGAAAGAAATCCCTGTAGTGTAATTTAGGGAAAGAAAAAAAAAGTGGACTTGGCACAGATGTGCTAATAGGGTAACTATGTTTTCCTAAACAAAACTTTATCCTGCATATAGAATCCAAATCTGCCAACCACCTGTGGCAGATAAGGGGCCACAGCAACACCGCCATTAGCACACATGGAAAGCTGAAACTCTGAAACATGTATTACCCTCAAGTGCAGAGGCTATCAAAGATGTATTCTAAAATCCATGGGTTTGCAGGACATGATGGCACATACCTTTAATCCCAGCCTTCTATTAATTTCTCCTCTGCTGAGGCTAAGGTGTAGAGTCTCCAGCATACTAGGCTGGGTATGCTATTGTGGAGATATAACCCCAGCCCCTCACATGTCCCTATCACTGAGCCACAAGCCCAACTCCTCACTGGGGAGTCTAGGAAGGGGCTCCCCCATTGAGCCATGTCCCTTTCCCCTCACAGTGGGAGTCTAGGGAGGTGCTCTACCACTGAGCCACTCCCCCAGGCTATCAGTGTGGGATCTAGGAAAATCCTCTGTCCCTGAGCAGAGCCTTGAAGGCAGATCCTGAACTAGTGCAGCACTAAAGCAAGAAAGATCATCTTCTGAGAGATGGCTTTTCCCCTCAAGGAAATACACCTTGTTACGTAGATGGCTTATATATGCACTTGCATACACACACACACACACACACACACACCTATATTAGGGTCTTATGACCTCTTCTTTTATGCAGATATCCATGCAATTACACCATTCATAAACATAAAAGAAATATATAAACATTCTTTTGTTAAGAGTCCCAGTACAACATACTAGGCACTGCCACTGTCTCTAGACACTAAATAGAGGTGAGGCATGCAGGGATTTAACACAGACACATTGGGCAGGCTGAGCGCAAGGGTAGAAACCCATCCTCTGGGTATCAACATCCTAGTTTTAAACTTTTCGGGGTGTGTGTTTGTGTGTGTGTGTGTGTGTGTGTGTGTGTGTGTGTGCGTGTGTGTATGCACTTAAGTGTTTATATCATTCATCAATTTAGCAAGGTGTATTTGCTTCAGGGGAAAAGAAGTTTTTCAGGTGATAGCCTCTCTTTCTTTAGTTCTGGGCTTGTTTGAGATCTACTTTCAAAGCTTTGCTGTTCTTCAAAATCATAGTGACTTCAGTCTCAGGACAATGAATGGCGATTTGCACTTGCCATTTGGAGGGCTGTTTAGTGAGACCCTGTTTCAGGAAGCCTAACACTTGTCAGGTGATGGTGGTGGAAGCCTTTAATCCCAGCCCTGAAGATGAAGAGTCAGAGAAATCTCTGTGAGTTTGAGGCGAGCCTGGTCTACAGAGCTAATTCTAGGACATCCAGAATTATACAGAGAGATCCTCTGTTTTAAAAATGAAAAAGCCCAATCAAACAAACAAAAAATGTTGTTTTGGGTGACATGTCCAGAGCATACAGCACTGTAAGAAGACCCTGATTTGGATACCAGCATCCACATGGTGGCTCACAGTTGCTTTTAATTTCAATCCAGGAGATCCGATGCCCTCTGTGGGCACCAGAACACAGGACACATACAGAGACTCAGATGCACATAGAAAACAGCAGCTGGAGTAGCTATCAGAGACTGAGGTGAATCATCACGGGCTTCAGTTTTCCCAAATAAAAGATCTCTTGGGGCCCCTGTGGCAGGGCCTCACCACCTCAGTAACAGCTGCCCTATGTCCACAGGCTGTGGGGGAAGCATTCTGAATTCCACCATCATTACTGTCTTTGGAATATTAGTTGCCATTGCCATAGTCTGTGCCAAAGGGTCCTCCCATGGCTGTGTTCAAGGCTGCAGAGGCAGTCCCCTGCATCTTCCTGCTGCCTGTGGCTGAGTTCATGTGAGACAGGACTGTGGGAAACCAGATTTCAGATTCTGGAAACATATATTATCTGGGCACCTGTCCATCTACTTGATATGTGGAGAAATACTTCTGTGTCTGTCTGAGTGTGTGTACAGATGTATGTATGTATGTATGTATGTATGTATGTATGTATGTATGTATGTAAGTATGTATGTATATACGAGTGTATTCTTGTGGGTTTTTAAAAATACAGTCTCGTGTATGGCTGTCTGTCCTGGGACACTGTATGTAGACTAATTCTGCTTGGAATACAGAGGGATTTCTCTGCATCTGCCTCTCAAGTGCTGAGAATAGAAGTGAGTTTGAGGCCAGCCAGGTCAATAAAGTGAGTCCAGGACAGCCGGCGTGACACAGAGAAACCCTGTCTTAAAAAACAAACAAACAAACAAACAAACAAACAAACAAACAAAACAAGAAGTGAGCCCTGCAGGGCCTGGCTGTCAGGGTTAATTTAGAAACAGGGTAGCATGTAGCAGGCTGGCTTCAAACCTTCAGTGTTGGTGAAGCTGGCCTCAAACTGGTTCTTCTACCTCCACCTGCAGGATATTGGGATTACAGGCTGACACCACTATCCCTCATTTTGTAACTTTGTTTTCACTCTTGTTGGGGCTCAGGTGAGTTGTATTTTAATGGCTCCCACTTTCACTGTATGAAGCAACACCTGGAGTCCTAGGTATTGATGTCACATTGAAAAACAGAATTTGTTGGCCAAGAGTGTTTTTTTTTGGGTTCACCATGTCATGAGCTGCCTAAATTCATTTTTTCTTTTCTTTCCTTTTTTCCTTATTCCCCCCCCCCCTGAGGCATGGTCTCTGTATGTAGTCTTGGCTGTCCTGGAAGTCAATATGTAGACCAGGTGGTGTCCAACTCACAATGACCCAGGTGCCTCTGCCTCCTTGAGTGCTGGGATTAATGGCATGCACCACCACACCCAGCTTATTGTAAATATTAATAATGTATCTGATCTTTTGGTATAAAAAACCTTTTCAAGTTTAAGCTCCAAACATACAAAACTGATGGCACAAAGAATGAGAGATACCCCCAAAGCACAATATTTTTTAAAAGCACGATTTTATTCAGATTTCTGATAGGTTGATAAACAATAGGTATACAAATTATATTGTAGTTTAGGCATGATGATAATGTCAGGGTAGTTTGATTTCATTAACTAACCCTCTCTGGCATTCTCTCTTTCTCTCTTTTTCTCTGTATATTGCTATTGTATTTATTCCCCCCCCCCCACTAATTCTTTAGACTCTCTGAAGCACTCTGATGCATACAATGACCAGGAAGTTCTGTTCAGAGTGCCAAAGAAGAAGGGAAGGCGTCACATTAAATACTCTGAAAGACAAAACCTCGAGCTGCAAACTTATTTTAATGATCACATGTACCCATGCAAAGAGCAATGCTTGGAGCTCAACCAAAGTTTTGGAGTGACAGAGTACCAGATCCAGGGATGACTTTCTCTTGTCTCTCTCTCCCTGCACTCAGGATAGTTCTCCAATTGGTACCTTCACATTTTCAAAATTTCTCACCTTTTGTGCTTGTACAATTCTTGGAGATCTTAGATGTGGACTGGAGATATCTGTTCATCCAGAGCTGGACTTGGCCTTCAACTTCTGCATGGGTATTACCCTGGAGCCACATATCCCCAAGTAGGGTCTCAGGGACCTATGCATTAATGTTTCCAGTAAACCCAGAAGATCTAGGTGAAGTTTCCCCAGTTGTTAGTGTCAGGACCTGGCATCCTAAATTCCTACCTCTTTTTATGTATCTCCTGCAACTTCATCTTGCTAAACCTCTCTTTTTGACTTTCCAGATCTGGTTCAAGAACCACCGAGCTAAGTACAAACAGAAAAATCTCCAGATATTTCAGAACCTCCAGAGAAAATGGAAAGCTCTAAGGATGTTGGTGGATCAACCAGTTCCCAAGGTTGCTCATCTCTTATTGATCCTGCCACTGGAGAGTCCATGTCTTCAGGCACATCTTGTGTGGGCTCCATTCCCCATCTGGGAGAAACTCTCCACATGGAGCAAGGCTCAGAGGGTGCCAGGTGTGGACTCCAAGAAGACCATTGTGCTGGCCAAGCTCCTGCTGCAGCTGCAGGCCCTGGTCCTTTTTTAGTAACTGCAGGTGTGAATGACCCAGCAGTAGCTGAAGGCGCCTCAGTTGAATCTACACTTTTTACTGAAGCTGCATTCCAGGAAGCAGAGTATACTAAACAGTCAAGTCCAGAAGATAAACTGCTCTTGGAACAAATCCTTAATGATCTTGGTCTATAAGATGGCTAGATGAATTGAGGTACATCACTCCCTCAATGAACACTCTGATTCTGGACTGGTTGAGGCCAGGACATCTGTAAAACAAAGAAGTGGTGTGGTAGGGAAAATCATCACTCTTAAGACTGAGGGTGTAGATGCAATCTACTCTGTATCAGTTTCATGCCAGTGTTATCCACACACTGAGACTGTTTCAAAGACCATTTGTAGTATTCTCTTTTATTTATTTTTTTTATTTTTTGGTTTATTTCAAGACAGGATTTCTCTGTGTAACAGCACTGGCTGCCTTTGACATGCTTTGTAGACTAAGTTGGCCATGAACACACAGATCCCCTGTCTCTGCCTCCTAAGTGCTGTGTTTAAAGTTGGGAACCACCACACCCAGCAATATTCCTCACTCATTGTTGGATTTTATATTAAATACATTAAAAATATTTCAGAAAACACTTTTTATCATCTTTTCTTTCCAGAATGTGAGATTTACTCTACTGCTCTACTGTGGTGTGTGTGTGTGTGTGTGTGTGTGTGTGTGTGTGTGTGTGTGTGTGTGTGTGTGTGTGTCTGCAGCCTGGGAGGGCAGAAAATGGTTTAGAATCTTCTGGGATTGTATCTACTGGCAGTGTTGTGTGCTTGCAACTTAATGTAAGTCTTCTGCAGTAAGAAATGAGCTCTCTGATTCCAAGGATTATTAATGCCTTTGCGTGAATTCTAGGATTAGCTAACAGGCTGAGATGTTTGTAGTCCTTTGGAAAAGGAGTATAGTTAGAAGCAATATAATGGCTCCCTACTAGCTTCCATGCTAGTTCTAGTGGCTCCTATGTCCTACTCTTGCCATTGAGGACAAGGTGTACACTTCCTATATTTATGTGTAAGTGGAATGCTCATATACACAAAATAAAAGGCAGTATATGTACTAAATAAACGCTCTGAAGAAGTCCCCTTATTAACTAAAACAGATTTCTTTTGTAAAATAGTTCAGTATGTTCATGAAAACACATAGCTCTTAAGTGTGTATGTGTCACAGGACAAAATGCAAGAATTTTTTTTTCACACCCTGTAAGTCCCAGACAAGAAATACAAGGAAGCAGGCTAGGTAATAAACCCCATTATAAAGAAGACTCAGCATTAGGCCCTCTGCCCTTATAATTAATTATTTTGTCACACAGCCTCATTACCCTGCCCAATCTGCCCTATGTTGCATCCTAGCTACTTCACATTTGTGTGGCTGGTATTCTAGACCTGCACTCAAGACCTATTTTCTTTGTTAGATTTTTAGGAATGTATAACTTGTTTCTATACTACCATTATATGTTTGTGCACACACTAGCAATAAGTAAGTTTTTGTCTTTATCCACATTTTTACCAGCATATATTGTCCTTAGTTTAATTGATCTTTGGCAATTCTGACTAAGCAAAATAAACAGTTGTTTAATTGAAAATCACAGATCATTCTATTTTACCAATAAAGACACAGGCGGCCAGTGCTGTTGTGAAAACCTGCCAGCTCAGAGAGGCAGATAAATCACCCAGCTGATCTTTCCTTTTTAGTTCCTATCCTGAACTTAAAGCCCATAAGGCTCACTAGCTCATGTGACAGCTCATGAAGAAAGGAATGAAAACAACCAATGCTAAAGGCTTGCTAGATCAAAGACCAAAAAGGTCAAGTACCTGAGGACCTCAATCTGGTGCTGGCTAACAAAATTCAGAATAGTGCTATCTCAAGACTCAGGTTTACCACACCTGGACATATACCTTCATAATGCTTCACCATACATCAAGAACATTTGCTCAGCTATGTCCATAGCTCCTTTATCTGTAATAGCCAGAATCTGGAAACAACTTAGATGACCATCACCTGAAAAATGGATGAAGAAACTGTGGTATATTTACACACTTGAATACTATTCAGCTTTCAAAGAGAAGGAAATCTTGAAATTTGCTGGTAAAAGGATAGAACTAGAAAAGTTGATCCTGAGTGAGAAACCAAGACCCAGAAACATATGCACCGTGTATATACACACTTATAAGTGGATATTAGCCGAACATAGATGTCCTCTGAGAGACCTCTCCCCTTTGGGGTTCTGCACAGATACTGGGACTTGAAAATGGACTCTAGGCAGAGGGCTGTGTGTTTTAGGGAAGAGTGGAGGATGGAAGGTGCAGGAGGGAGTAGAAGTTATATTAGGAGACCAAGACCTACAGATCTGGACACAAGGTGGTCTGCAGAACTAGATGACTCAGCCAAGGACTATGCATGCAGAGAACCAAGATTTCCTTTTCAGAAGCTGATGGAATGTCAATTCTCCACACGGGTGGTGGCATGTTGGCCTGCTTCAGCACCTCTGACAGGCTATCTGGTGCACATCATTTATTCACTGCCTCTTGACAAGAAGGCCTACTGGGCACTCAAGGAAGAAGATGATGCGAGCTATCATAAGACCAATAATCTGCCAATTGTTTTAGGCATCTCCTCAGTATGAGCAGTCCAATGGAAGGGATCCAGAAGAGGGATGGAGGTTGGCAATATCAAGATAAGCAGGGTGAAATAACTAATGAGGTGTAATGTGAATAAATTATAATCAATAAAATATATAAAAAAATGCTGGATGCCTAAAGGCCAATGAGCTAAAAGCTAAAGGCTAAAGAGCCTAAAGAGCTCAATCTAAAATCAAGGTTCAAGAGATAAAGAGCTCTACTCTTTCTTCAGGCTCTCTTAAATACACCACAGTTCAAAGTTCCCCCTTCCCTACTCATCCAACCCTCTTATTTGGATTCTTGCTCCACCTGTTGACCTACAGTTAACTTTATCAAATCCTGTGTCCTCATAGCTCTTGGAATAAAGGTGAGTGTTAGGGGTAAACCAATCAAACAAAGGACAAGATTTTATATTTCCCAATCTCAGAAATAAGAATGGAATCAAAGGCATGTTTTTATACTTCACACACTCTATGATTTCAGTGGGATCAAATATCCTACAACAGTAAATCTCCAAGTATTCTTAATTTAACTCAAAGGCCCAAGTTAATTTACACTGACGTGGTGTCTCAGGATGATCTAGAGTTTCCTTGTTTGTTTGTTTGTTTGTTTGTTTTACTTGAGACACACTCTCTCTGTGAGTAGTCCTTGTTGTTCTGGAGCTCCTTGTGTAGATCAGGCTGGGCTAGAGCTAACAAAATTCTTCCTCCCTCTTCCTCCTGATTCCTGGGAGGAAAGCCATACACCACCACTGCAAGTCTTCAAAACCAAGTTTTAAGTGTGTTTCTTTGGCATGTGTGCTTTATACATTGAGACTTTTCTGATTAGTACAATTCTCCTCTTTTAAATTCAGCCAATAATTTCCTTTCTTACAATTATTTTTTGGAGACCCGTACTCTCTTTGTTTGTTACCTGTCATGGAACACTATAGGTCAATCCATGGGCCTGGAAAACTTAGGGATCCAATAGCCTATGCCTCCCTAGTTCTGGGATTAATGGGTGTGTATCACTGCAAACAAATAGAGCTCCTTGTTTTTACAACTCCATTTTTAAAAATTTCCTTGAATAATTGAGACACTAACACAGTTTAAGAGGGTTTGTCTCTTGGGATTAATGTAATTTCTGCATTCCAGGTGGATTATAAACAGCTAGAAGATTTTTGGATTTGATCTCCTGCCTGTGTAGCCATGTTCAGTATTGAAATTTCTGTGTACAGATGGGGTCCATTTCAGAGTGTAATATTGGCTCTGTTTTCAGTACTAAATCTACTGTGCAGTGGGCCATTCTTATTATTCTCTGTTCAAAACTGCTGTATGTCATGATAAGCTGTGCAGGGGTTGAAGTCTACATTGCCTCTGTTACTGAGTCTCACCAAGATATTTTTCATAAATATTGTACTATTTTCATGATGTACTTAATGTTAATCCTTTTGTAGGTATCAAGAAATCTTGCATGACTTAGCAAAGTAAACTTGGGCCTTCCATGACACAAATTTCCTGCACAAGTAAGAAGAGAAATGAAACTTTCATATTGACCCCGTTGAAAGTAATTAAACTTCCAGGAAACACACTTCACGTATCCTGGGTTGGAACAAAAGTAGTGCATCCTCTCACAAAAATACAACAGCAGTTCTCTGTGTTCCCCTATTCATAATATGGGAAACCTGTGACCGAACAATCCATGATCAGGCCTATGGTTATGGAAGAGCTTTGGAGCAACTGTGGGACTGTAAGGCATCTCATTTTCCAGGGAACAAGAATTAGGGTCTAGATGCTCCATGTAGAAATAGCATGATAATGGTGCTATCATGCCTGAAGTGTAGCTGCCAAAATTATCAAAGGCTGAAGAGACAAATCCCCATCAAGAAGTGATGAACTAAGTGAGTGCTGTGGACTATCCTTTATCCTAATCTAAAGGAGGCAGAAACAGGTGGATCTCTGGGAAGTGATGGCCAGACTGCTCTAGGTAGGGAGACTCTGTCTCAGTTTTATGAAGAGAGAAAAAAGGAGGAGTATGAGCCATGTCAATATAGAGCAGTAAAGGTTGGCAGTGTGCTGCATGAAGGATCATTTCTTGAGATGTCACCAACTAATGGAGTCCACATTTCTTCTCAGTTGAAGACTTCAGAGTGCAGGAGAATGAAGAGATTTTGGCCTAGAAAGAGTTAAAATTTGTGGTTCCAAGCAAACCAGGCAGCCCCAAAAGTTGAGGCTGCAGACAGAGATAGGGCTCAGGGTGGGGTGTCTGGTGTGCAAGAAAGGATTAAGGGTGTGTTGGTGGGAGGTTCTGGATGAAGAACCTATTTAAGGCCTCATTCCTGGAGTAGAGGTTAGAGCACTAGGACATATCTGGGAAGATTGGAGAGCCTACTGATATCCAAAGTGAGTTTGCTTGTGAGAATTCTGTGTAGATGAGAATGTGACCACCTGGAGGATGTACTCTTTTCAACTTCTAGCTGCAATGAATAGGAGTCTCTCTTTCTGCACATGGTCTGCATCACAAGCTCTTGTTTGTTTTAATTATCTTGGCCTTCTTGAGGATATAATCTAGAGGATATCTTGAGGATATATTTTAAAGCCTTAATTTGCAACCATGTGCTGGCTACCTCGGTTGAATATTTCTTTGTTTGCTTTCATACTTCTTACTAATTGTGTAGGTCTATGTGTTCTAGACTGTCTTTGATCTCTCCGTGGAATCCATAGCTGGAAGGACCTCAGAGATAAACTAATATTTCATCCTTTTAAGTGTGGTGTTGAATGCCTTAATGCAGCAGTGAAGGGGTGTTAAAACCACATGTTTAATATTTATCATCGTCTCCTCCTCCCACCCACCACCACTACCAGCAACAGCACCCTCATTATTATTTCACGAGGCATGGATTCTCTGAGAAGACCTGGATATTCTGATACATTCTTTGTAGACCCATCAGCTCTCAAATTCAGATATCCACATTCCTCTGCCTCCTTAGTGGTTGATTGAAAGTTATAATTCACAATATCTTCATGCAACTGCTTGTTTTTGAAATTCAATGTTAAAATTTAGTATGTTGTAAATATTAATCATTTGATTTTGTTGTTTGAGATAACTTTTCTTTGAGGACAAAACACACAAAGTCTAACCTCCATAAAAATGGAACCAACAGCAGAACAAAGTAGAGATATCACCAAACTGTAATGTAAATATTCATACTTTTGTACGTGTCATGTTACATTGAAAAACACTGGGTAGGTTGGGCATGGTGGTCAATGCCTTTAATCCCAGCACTTGGGAGGCAGAGGCAGCTGGTTTGCTGTGAGTTTGAGGACAGCCTGGTCTCAAAGTGAGTCTAGGACAGCCAAGGAAACAGAGGATCCCAGTATCAAAAATCCAAAAAAAGAAAAATAAAAGAAAAAAAGAAAGATACTTTAGTATAGGCACAATGATATTGTGAGAAGATGTTTGCTTTCACTACCTCTCTCTCCTTCTCTCTCACCCAATACCCCAGATGCCCTCATCTTCCTCAGAAAGTTCTAATGAATACAGTGAAGTTCACCTCAATACTCCAAAGCAGAAAATGAGACATCTCATTAAGTACTCCAAAGAACAAAATCACCGGCTGCAAGAATATTTTGATGAGTGCATGTACCCAAGCAAAGAGCAACTCATGGAGCTAGCCCAGAATCTAAGAGTGACAGACTATCAGATCCAGGTATGAGTTTTTGTACATTCTCTCCCCGTGCACCCAGAATATATTTCCAGTCAGCACCTTCACTGTTTTGGAAATCCCTCTCAATTTGTGCTTCTACAATCCTGGGAGATCATGCCATAGATGTTGACTGTATATGTTTGTGCATCCAGGGCTGGACATGGCATTCAGCTTGTGCATGGGTACTGTCCTGGAGACACATTATCAGTATGTAGAGTCTCTGGGACCCAGACACTTATGTTTCTAGTAAAGACATAGAAAATCTAGGTGGTTACCCTAAGTTTTGAGTGTTAGGTGGTATCTCTACTGACATCCTACCTCTTGTTAGGCATCTCCTGCTACTTCCTATTCTGACCCAACCTGACACACACAGGTCTTCCTATATCTTCTCTTTTTGTGTTTTCATATCTGGTGTAAGGACTGGCAAGCTAAGTACAAACAGAAACATCTCCAGAATGTTTCAGAACTACCAGAGAATATGGAAAGCCCTAAGGATGTTGATGGATCAACCAGTTCCCATGGTTGCTCAGATGACGCTGCCACTGGAGAGTCCATGTCTTCAGCGACATCTTGTGTGGACTCCATTCTCTACCTGGAAGAGACTCTCCACATTGAACAAGGATCAGAGGGTGCCAGGTGTGTTCTCTAAGAAGACCATTGTGATGGTCAAGCTCCTGCTGCTGCTGCTGCAGGCTCTGGGAATTTTCTAAGAAGAGGGACCCAGAATGACCCAACAGTAGCTGAGTGTGCCTCCACTGAAGCAAACTTCCTATGGAAGCTGCATTCCAACAAAAAGATGGTGCTGAAGACTCAATTGCAGATATTCAGGAGCTCTGGGAAGAGATCCTTAAAGATCATGGTATAACAGAGGACATGATGGATCTTCTTACATCACACTCCGAATGAACACATTGACCCTGGACTGGTTGAGGACCAGAAATCTGTAAAACAAAGAAGAGGGGTGGTAGTGAAAGCCATTAGTCTTCTTTTGCTTGTATAGATGCAATATCATCTGTGTTAGTTTCGTGACACTGTTATCAACAGAATGATAGTGTTTCCAAGGCTACTTAGAGTATTCATCACTTATTGTTGGATTATACATTAAATAAAAGTACAAACCGTCTTTTTATGGTCTGTTCTTTCCAGAATCTGTTAGAGTTGCCTTTCCATGTGTGTGTGTATGTGTGTGTGTGTGTGTGTGTGTGTGTGTGTGTGTGTGTGTGTGTGTGTTGTGTCTTGTGTGCCTATATCCATAGAAACTAACATCTGGTGCCTAGGAGGTCAGACAATGTTTTAGGAGCTTCTGGTATTATAACTACTGACAGTTGTGAGGCAGAATACATGTGTTTGCAACTGAACTCAAGTCCTGTGCAGAAAGAACTTAGTTTGATGATTCCAAAGATGACTAATTGCTTTACATCTTCAGTGGAAATATCTAAATAAAAAAGGCTGTGGTGTTCTTAATCCTTTGCAAAACATGTTACCATTTTAAAATTTGTCTTTCACGTTCCAGTAGATAAAAGCAATATAATGGCTCACGATCAGCTTCAATTCTATTTCTAGTGGCTACTATGTCCTATTCTTGCCATCATGGACAGGGTGTACACCTTCTATATTTATATGAACGAAAAATGTTCATATACATAAAATAAAAGTACTATATGTACTAACTAAACGGTCTAAAGCTGGCCCTTTATAAACTAAAGCACATTTATTTTTTAAAAGTTTAGTGTGTCCATGAAACTCATAACTCACTGGTGTGTACAAGTTATGCTTCAATATACAAGAATATTTTTTTTTCTTTTTACACCCTGTGATTGTATCATAGGTAACAGTGTCATGTCACTGTACTCAGATAAATATGCTTTGGTGACTTGGGGCCTAAATCTGCATTGTGAAATCCATCCATAAATTTTTATTTACCTTTTTTTTATTATCTCAATCAAGTTTGTTATAATGTATCCACAGCATATACAGATTATAATCTGCTTGATTTTCTTTTTTTGTTCTGACCCTCTATCTCTTTTTAAGTGTATTTTTGTCTCATAGATCTCTTAACAGTTGAGGTCTTCCTGTTTGACTACAACCAATTAGGTCTTATCTGGATAGCCTGCTTCCTCTTCCTCTCAGTTCCTCTCAGGGAACGCAGGTCCCTTACACAGGTTCCTTGTGTATTCAAATAGAGCTGTAATACTATTAAATCATCTGTGGGAATCATTCACACCCCTCCATAGTGCAGGGAGTTCATAAAAAAAGTGTTACTTTCTTTGGTTAACATTTGATGTGACTGTGCATTCAAGCCACATGGAGACTCATTTACTAGCCGCAACTCTATTTATACATGTTCCTGTGACCACCCTACTGTCTTGGCTTACACTGTGTACCCTTGGTGTACTTTTGTGCAGTATATTTATTTCATTTAATCTCCGATATATAGCAAAGTGTTTGTCAGCACACTGAGTCTCTTTTTTATCTATCTCACCCTGTCTGTGTATCTATCTATCATCTTCCCATCAACCCATCAACATATATATATATATATATATATATATATATATATATATATATATATATATATATATTGAAACATGTTCTCTCCATGTAGCCTTTTCTCTCGTGGACCTTAGTGATATATCTGCTTCTAGGATGAGTGCAATGATTGAAGGAATACTACAGCAGAGAACTTCTGGCAATCTGTCCCTGGGTGACTTCAAAATGACTTCAATGACAGTCAGCCCTTGAACTAGCAGTTCCTGTACTCCAGCTCTCCATGTAGCTTTGCTTACATGTATGTGCACACATCTTTGGCCTTCATGTAATGGTAGATTACCTTAAGAGTGTACTGTTATTCCTTTCAATGGAATGCCTGCATAAAGTGTCATGAAATTTTCCCTGTTGTTTAATGGTTTACTGACTATTCACCACAGTTCTACTGGTGCCCAGTTTGTCTTTGCTGCTGCTGTGCAATCAACGCTTGCCCATAATGTTTCAAAACAACCTGTTAATCCACTGTACAGACCACTGAAATGGGCCAGCATATGATACTTTTCATACGTGGTACATGCAAATAATATGTATATTAAGTTTGAATTCTGTGAGGTTCAACATGAATAAATGAAATATAACCAAATCAGCCAATAAAGTATCTTAAAAAGTAAAAATCTAGACATCCTGGCTTATATTTTAACCTGGATTTTGGGAGAATCCCAAATACTTCTGCAAGTCACAGTAGAGTGTGAGCTACACATTGATACTTTGCGTCAGCAAGCAACAGAACCCAGAGGGAAAGTGTTAATGTGTCTTATCGGTCTGAGGTTATTTGACCCCATCTGCTAACTAAGTTTTAGTCCTGGATGCTTCTAGCCTCCATACAGTATAACCTAGGCCTAGAGTGCTTTCAGCCTATGAGACTTATTGCTTACTATGATCACACTATCTCTTTTTTTCTAAACTCTGGCTGGCTGCTTTCAGTTGTTCTTGCTGAAATTCCTCTCCTAGTCTCTCAATCTGAAATTTCACTCTTCCTCTTTCTAAATTGCTCTTCTTTACCTCATAGTCACTTTGGAAATGTATTGTTAATTATGGATCCTTCTCAATCTTCGTTTTGTTTTGTGTTCAGCTATGTATAGCTTCCTCTCACTGAAATCAGTCTCTACAAAACTCTCCTAGTTAAACTGCCCATGAGTTCTACAAACTGACCTGTGATGAATTGCCTCTCCCCTAGCTGAGTCTCCTGAACTGACTGAAAAGAACTGACTAGAACTCAGACATCCATGATGCCTGAGAGCTGGGATTGATGGAGTGTTTCACCATATCGTGGAGCTAAGCTTTCCTTTACCTGAAACTTGCTTTATTCTGGCTTGGCCTTGAACTCAGACATCTATTTGTCTGTCTCTTGGAGTTAATGTAATTTCTGAATTCCAGCTGGCTTAAAAAGAGTTAGAAGAATTTTAGAGGTGATCTCTTTCCAGTGTAGCCATGTTCTGATTTGAAATTTCTGTATACAGGTGGAGTCACTATCATAGTGGAGGGTGGGCTCTGTTTTCAGTACTAAATCTACTATGCAGTGGGCCACTCTAATTATTCTCTGTTCACCACTGCTGTATGTCATCATAAGCTACACAGAGGTTTGAAGTCCACATTAGCTCTGTTACTGAGCCTCACCATCGCATTTTTGATAAATTTTGTACTAATTTGATAATGTAGTTAACTTTAATCCTTTTGTAGGTATCAAGAAACCTTCACATGACTTAGCAAAGTAAACTTGGGCCTTCCATGACACAGGTTTCCTGCACAAGTAAGAAGAGAGATGAAGCTTCCATATTCACCCAGGTGGAAGTAACTAAACTTCCAGGAAACACACTTCATGGATCCTGGGTTGGAGTAAAGATAGTGCATCCTCTCAAAACAAAATCCAACAGCAGCTCTCTGTGGCCTCCTACTCATTATATGGCCAACCAGTGACCAAACAATCCATGATCAGGACTTTGTTATAGAAGAGCTCTGGAACAACTGTGGGACTATAAAGGATCTCATTTTCCGGGGAACAAGACTTAGGGTCTAGATGCTCCATTTAGAAAGAGCATGATAGTGGTGGTGTCATGGCTGAAGAGTAGTTGCCAAAATTATCTAAGGCTGAAGAGACAAATCAAGAAGTGAGGAACTACATGAGTGGACTATCCTTTATCCCAGTCTAAAGGAAGCAGAAGCATGTGGATATAGAGCAGTGAAGTTTGGCAGTGTGCTGCATGAAGGCTCATTTCTTGAGGTGGTCATCAACCAGTGGAGTCCACATTTCTTCTGAGTTGAACCCTTCAAGTGCAGGAGAACCAAGAGTGTTTGGCTAAGAAAGAGTTAACTCTTGTGGTTCCAAGCAAACCAGGCAGCCCCATAAGGTGGGGCTGCACACAGATTGAGGATCAGGGTGGGGTGTCAGGTGTGCAAGAGGGGATTAAGGGTGTGTTGGTGGGAGTGTCCTGGATGAAGAACCTATTTAAGGCCTGATTCCTGCAGTAGAGCTTAGAGCTTGAGGTTGGATCTTCGAAGTCTGGAGAGCCTCCTAATATCCAAGGTGAGTTTACTTGTAAGAATTCTGTGTAGATGCGAATGTGACTGTCTGGAGGATATATTCTTTTCATCATCTAGCTGCCATGAGTAAGAGTTATTCTTTCTCTATATGGTCTTCATCACAAGCTCTTATTTTTTTTTAATTAGCTTGGCCTTCTTGATGATGTAAAATAATATTTTAAAGTGTTAAATTCATCCATGTGATGGCTACCCATGTTGAATATTTGTTTGTTTGCTTTCTTACCTTTTAGTAATTGGGTACATCTATGTAATCCAGACTGTCTTTGATCTCTCTGTGGAATCCACAGTTGGAAGGACCTCAGAGATTAACTAATATTCAGTCTTCCATGTGTGGTATTGAGTGCCAGAATTAAACAGTGAAAGGGTGTTAAACCCACATGTTTATTATCTATCATCATCTCCACCTCCCCCACACCTACTACCTCTGCCTTCATTAGCTGCACCCTTCTTAATATTTTATGAATCATGGTGGTGAATGCCTTTAATGCCAGATCCAGGAAGGCAGAAGCAGGCAGCTTGCTGTGAGTTTGATGACAGCCTGGCCTACAAAGTGAGTCTAGGACCACCAAGGAAACAGAGAAACCCAGTATCAAAAAAACAAACAAAGATGAAGAAAGAAAGACAAACACTGGGTATCTGAAGGATACTTTAGTTTAGGCACAATGATCAGTTGAGAAGTAGCTGGATTTTGTTACCTCTCTCTCTTTCTGTTTCTCTCTCTGTCTCTCTCTCTATCTCTCTGTCTCTGTCTCTGTCTCTGTCTCTCTCCCTCATTGTTGTATTTACTAATTTACTAAGTTTTGATAAAAATGAATGAAGCAGATGTTCACAGGCTCTTGATGTAAGGAAGAATCAGGAGTATTTATTTTTGAGACAGAGTATCTCTGTGTACCTTGCCTGAATGACCCTTAGTTTGTAGAGTAGGCTGTAGTGGAAATCACATCTGCCTCCAGAGTGCTCTGATTAATGGTGTGTGCAGTTGTGCTCAGCTAAAACAAATATTTTCGAACTGTGTGTGTACCTGAGACTCTGGGTGATGGCATAGATGTAGGGATGAAATCTGAAGGCACAGATGAAGAGACATTTGCTCTCATTTGCCTCTAGCCATGCCTCCCTCACAAAATTTAATCATTTCTGGTTTTCTGCTCTCTTTTTGCTTTGGTGTGTAGGGATGGAGATTGAATTAGGGTCATTTTCATGGTAGACATGGGAAGAGATGAATTAAGAACATAATTTTGTTACCTCCATCCCCTGTTTTTCGCCCTCTAGACAGGATTTGTCTGTGTAGTCTTGGCTGTTCTGGAACTCTATTTGTAGACCAAGCTGGACTCAGACACAGTGAGATCCAAGTGCCTCTGGACTATTGGGATTATAGACATTTGCCACCACATTAGCTCCTGTTTTTGTCCAACGAAAAGATTTAAGTCCTTTGCATTACTTATCTCAAAATCAGTCTATCACAGATTGCTTGTTATTTAGTATCAGTCCAGATTAGGAGATAAGTGCTCACCTTTGTGCTGGGGTGAGAGGACTAGCTACTTCCACAAACACTGGTGTCCAGAAGGAGAAATACCTGACCACACCTAGAAACTGATAAACCTGTGTCTTAGTCTTTGGTGTTGGGATTTAAAGGGTGGCAGTAATATACTCTGAGGCAGATACCTTTTGACCCCTTTTAACTGGCATCCACGATAGGTATCCTACAAAATTGGGCTTCCCTAGTCAACATTCTATAGCCTTGTAACTCTTGCAGTTGTCCCTCCACAGCACTTTTTAAACTGTTATCCCATGAAACCTCTAATGGTAAAGCACAAAGTCTGCATTTTAAACTTTTAAACTTGGTGTCTTTTAAACTTGGAGGAAAACGGACCACTAATGTTGTCTGCTGTAACCTCCCACTGGGTATGTACATTAAAAGCAAAGATGAGTACACTCAGCTTGGCCAATTGGAAGCTAAAGAACACATCTTTCAGATTCAAGAGAATATATACTTGTTTCACTGGAAGCATCAGATTCAGGAGAATCAGAGTTTGCAGGTTTCTTATAGGCTAGGCAGCCGTTTTCCAGGGTGACTGGCTAGGAATCAGGATGTGTGTGTGTGTGTGTGTGTGTGTGTGTGTGTGTGTGTGTGTGTAGGAGTTAGTGCAGGAAGGAGCTGCGGTGACCTTTTTATGATTAGAGTCACACCTTCTATTTCTTTCTAAACTCTGGCTGGCTGCTTTAAATCAGCTGTTCTTGCTGAAGCTCCTCTCCTAGTCGTTCAGTCTGAATTTTCTCTCATCCTTTTTCTCAATTGTTCTTCTTTGCCTCATAATATCTTTGGAAATAAGTTATGAACTTATGGATCTTTCTCATTCTCTGTTTTATGTTCAGCTATATATATATCTTCCTCTCTCTGAATCCTGTCTCTACAAAACTCTACTAGTTAAACTGCCTGTGAATTCCAGAAACTGAACTGCCAGGAACTGAAGGACACTTCACCGCCTCTCACCTAGCTGAGTCACCTGAACTGACTGAAAAGATCTAACCAGAATCAGACCTCCATGATTGCCTGAGATCTTGGATTAATGGCTTGTGTCACCACACCCTGGACATGAGATTTACTTAATCTAAAACTTGCTTTATTCTGGGCTGGCCTTTAATTGGAGATCTATTTGCTTGTCTCCTGGGATTAAAGGTATTTCTGCATTCCAATTGGATTAAGAAGAGCTAGAAGATTTTTGGCTGTGATCTTTTGCCAGTTCAGCCATGTTGTGAATTGAAATTTCTCTGTACAGATGGGGTCAATATTAGAGTGTAGAGTGGGCTCTGTTTTCAATACTAAATCTACTGTGCAGTAGGGCATACTTATTATTCTCTAACGAAAACTGCTGTTTGTCATCATAAACTACACAGAGGCTTAATGTCCAGATTAGCTCTGTCTCTGAGCCTCACCAAGGCATTTTTGATAAATTTTGTACTAATTTGATAGTGTAGTTAACTTTAATCCTTTTGTAGGTATCAAGAAATCTTGCCATGACTTAGTAAAGTAAGGTAGGTCTTCCATGACACAGGTTTCCTGAACAAGTAAGAAGAGAGATGAAGCTTCCATATTCACCAAGGTGGAAGTAATTAAACTTCCAGGAAACGCATTTCAGGGAGGCTGGGTTGTAGTAAAAGCAGTGCATCCTACCCAAAAATACAATAGCAGCTCTCTGTGGCATTCTATTCATTACCGGGCCAACCTGTGACACAACAATCCATGAGCAGGCCTATGTTTATAGAAGATATAAGCAACTGTGGGGCTGTAAAGGATCTATTTATCCAGGGAACAGGATTTAGTGTCTAGATGATCCATGTAGAAATAGCATGATAGTGGTGGCATCATGGCTGAAGAGTAGTTGCCAAAATTATCTAAGGCTGAAGAGACAAATCCGCATCAAGAAGTGAGGAACTACATGAGTGTTGTGGACTATCCTTTATCCCAGTCTAAAGGAGGCAGAAGCAGATGGATCTCTGGGAAGTTATGGCCAGACTGCTCCTGGTAGGGAGACTCTGTCTCAGTTTTATGAAGAGAGAGAAAAAAAGGAGTATCAGCCGTGTCAATATAGAGCAGTGAAGTTTGTCAGTGTGCTGCATGAAGGCTCATTTCTTGAGGTGGTCATCAACCAGTGGAGTCCACATTTCTTCTGAGTTGAACCCTTCACAGTGCAGGAGAACCAAGAGTGTTTGGCTAAGAAAGAGTTAACTCTTGTGGTTCCAAGCAAACCAGGCAGCCCCATAAGGTGGGGCTGCACACAGATTGAGGATCAGGGTGGGGTGTCAGGTGTGCAAGAGGGGATTAAGGGTGTGTTGGTGGGAGTGTCCTGGATGAAGAATCTATTTAAGGCCTGATTCCTGCAGTAGAGCTTAGAGCTTGAGGTTGGATCTTCGAAGTCTGGAGAGCCTCCTAATATCCAAGGTGAGTTTGCTTGTAAGAATTCTGTGTAGATGAGAATGTGACTGTCTGGAGGATGTATTCTTGTCAACATCTAGCTGCAATGAATAGGAGTCTCTCTTTCTCCCCATGGTCTTTATCACAAGCTCTTGTTTGTTTTAATTAACTTGGACTTCTTGATGATGTAAAATAATATTTTAAATTGTTAAATCGCATCCATGTGATGGCTACCCATGTTGAATATTTGTTTGCTTTCTTACTTTTTACTAATTGGGTAAATCTATATATTCCAGACTGTCTTTGATTTCTCTGTGGAATCCATAGTTGAAAGGACCTCAGAGATAAAGTAATATTTCATCCTTCCAAATGTGGTGTTGAATGCTGGAAAGCCACAGTGAAAGGGTGTTAAAACCACATGTTTATTATCTATCATCATCTCCACCTCCCCCCACCCCCCAAAACCACGGCTTTCAGCAGCAGCACCCTTCTTATTATTTTATGAATCATGGATTCTCTGAGAAGACCTGGATAAGTCTGAAACTTTCTCTGTACACTCACCTGGCTTCAAATTCATATATCCATATTCAGCTGCCTCCTTAGTGGTGGGATTAAAGTTGTAATTCAGCATATCTTCCTCCAACTGCTTGTTCTTCAAATTCAATGTTAAAATTTTTGGTATGGTGTAAATATTAGTCATTAGATTTTGTTGTTTGAGAAAACTTTTCTTTGAAGATGACACCCACAAAGTTTAAGCTCCATAAAAATGGAACCAATGGCAGATCAAAGGTGCAATGTAAGAAAACATAATTTTGTACATGTTACTTTTATGTTGAAAAACACTGGGTAGGGTGGGCATGGTGGTGAATGCCTTTAATCCCAGCACTAGGGAGGCAGAGGCAGGCGTTTTGCTGTGAGTTTGATGACAGCCTGGTCTGCAAAGTGAGTGTAGGACCCCCAAAGAAACAGAGAAACCCAGTATCAAAAGCAAAAAAACAAACAAACAAACATGAAGAAAGAAAGACAAACACTGGGTATCTAAAGGATAATTTAGTTTAGGCACAATGATCATTTGAGAACTTGGTGGATTTCATTACCTCTCTCTCTCTGTCTGTCTGTCTGTCTGTCTGTCTGTCTGTCTGTCTGAATCTCTCTCTCTCTCCCTCCCTCTCTCTCTCTCTCTCTCTCTCTCTCTCTCTCTCTCTCTCTCTCTCTCTCCCCGTCCTTCCCTCCGTCCCTCCTTCACTCTCGCTATTGTATTTACTAATTTACTAATTTTTGATAAAAATGAAGGAAGCAGATGTTCACAGGCTATTTATGTAAGGAAGAATCAGGAGTATTTTTTTTGAGATAGGGAATCTCTGTGTACCTTGCCTGAATGGGCCTTAGTTTGTAGACTAGGCTATAGTGGACCTCACATCTGCCTCCAGAGTGCTCTGATTAATGGTGTGTGCAATCATGTTCAACTAAAACAAATATTTTCGAACTGTGTGTGTACCTGAGACCATGGGTGATGACATAGGGGTAGGGATGAAGTCTGAAGGCACAGCTGTAGCAGATGTTTGCTCTCATTTGCCTCTAGCCATGCCTTCCTCACAAAATTTTATCATTTCTTGTATTATCTTCTCCGTTTGCTTTGGTCTTTGGGGATGGAGATTGAATTAGGGTCATTTTCATGGTAAACACGGGAAGAGATGAATTAAGAACATAAACTTTTTACCTCCATCCCCTGTTTTATCCCCATCAAGACAGGGTTTGTCTGTGTAGTCTTGGCTGTTCTGGAACTCTATTTGTAGACCAAGCTGGACTCAAACTCAGTGAGATCCAACTGCCTCTGGACTATTGGGATTAAAGGCGTTTGCCACCATATTAGCTCCTGTTTTTGTCCAACGAAAAGATTTAAGTCCTTTGCATGACTTATCTCAAAATCAGTCTATCACAAATTGCTTTTTATTTAGTATCAGTCCAGATTAGGAGATAAGTGCTCACCTTTGTGCTGGGGTGAGAGGACTTGCTACTTCCACAAACACTGGTGTCCAGAAGGAGAAATACCTGACCACACCTAGAAACTGATAAACCTGTGTCTTAGTCTTTGGAGTTGGGATTTAAAGGATGGCAGTAATATACTCTGAGGCAGACACCTTTTGACTCCTTTTAGCCTGCATCCAAGATAGGTATCCTACAAAATTGGGCTTCCCTAGCTCACACTCTATAGCCTTGTAACTCTTGCAGATGTCCCTCCACAGCCTGTTTATAATCTGTTATCCCATGAAACCTCTAATGGTAAGGCACAAAGTCTGCATTTGTTGTCTTTAAAACTTGGAGGAAAACGGACCACTGATGTTGTCTGCTGTAAGCTCCCACTTGGTATGGATATTAAAAGCAAAGATGGGTTCACTCAGCTTTGCCAGTTGGAAGCTAAAGAACACATCTTTCAGATTCAAGAGAATATATACTTGTTTTATTGGAAGCATCAGACTCAGCAGAATCAGAGTTTGCAGGTTTCTTAATAGGCTGGGTAGCAGTTTTCCAGGGTGACTGGCTAGGAATTAGGATATATATCTGTGTGTTTGTGTGTGTGTGTGTGTGTGTGTGTGTGTGTGTGTGTGTGTGTGTGTGTTTGTGTGTGTGTCTGAACCTGGAAATATGGAGGAATGAAATTCACTTTTTTGTTTTCAGGTCCATTCAAGTCCATTTCTTATTATTTGTTCAGCATTGAGGTAGGTGAATTGGTTAGTTGAAAAATTATAGGATCTTAGTGTTGAGTCATTCTTGGATGTGTAGGTTTTGCCCATACCTCTCTTGAGTATTTGATGTAACTCTGAGAGATATTAAATCTGTATATATTTTTGTAGCAGAACATTTAACTACCAGGTTTTTTGTTATAGTAGTTTGTGTGCATTGTTTTCTTTTGTGTGTGTGTTTTGACGGCTGGTAAAATGTCAGAATTGTTCTGGGTATATGTAAGTCTAATTGCATCCGTATTTCTTTTGTGCACGGTGTTTTATCTTATGCAAAAGATCTTGCCTCATTTGGTTATCTGTTGTTAAACACTCTTTGCTCTACCATCCTGATACTACATTGGATTTTCAGGATCACAGTGTAGATTGAGACTTTCAGTATGAGATCTTAGATAAAAAAAAACACAAAACTTGTTTTGGGATTACCTATATCAGATAAGAATAAAAGTTACCCAGAAGGAGAATTACAGGCACCAAAAACAAGGTTATAGTGGTAGAGTTTCCCTTGACTATAGACTTCAATGGATCAGGTCTTTGTTTTAGGGTAGAAAGGGGGCGCTGGATACAGCCTATATTTTACAACTGGATTGGCACTTCTATCATGGACAAAGATTGCTGAAGTCAGAGCTTCAAAGAACAGAATGCTGTTACAGAGCAGGTTGCTTTGGACAAACTTTATGATCAAATGCTTGATATTTTAAACAGCAAAGGCTACTCAAATACAGAAACACAAGATATGTTTTCTTAAAGATATATCTGTACTGTTCTGTAATTTAATATTTGTGTTCTTTCACTTTTTTCCTTTGGGTTTTTCAAGACAGGTCTTCTCTATGTAACTGTTCCTGACTTCCTTGTGTTCTTTCACTTTAATATTTTTCTTGAGGATGTATAGTTCTGTGACATTTTAGAATGGGAGAAATACAATTCTTGAGGAACAGCAACAATAACATCTGCTTTTTCAAGAAGGGATGAGAGAACCCTGAGCTATTGCGTAATTTGCTATGTTCTCATGACAGATATTTCTACCCTTGACAGAGCATTTTTCTTCCTATTGAGTCAAATATTGTTGCACTTTCCATAGTTTCTTGTTTTTATTTTTTGAAACATATTTTTAACGTTACTGTCATATAATCATGAAACCATTTCTAAAATAAACCTGAGTAGATTTTGACCTTTTATTATATATCTTTTCTCTTTCTTACTTGTAGCTTTTGTACATCACCAAGTATTGAAACACATTCAGAAGTCACAAGACAGATACTAAATTGGCAGAACTGAATCTTCCTGATGAACCTAACCAAAATGTCTTCACAGCTCAGAAAAACCTTTAAGCCTGAGTCACCACCAAATGACCTTGAAACAGACAATCTAGAGTCCATTCCAAGCTGGGGTTCTGTTGTGAATTCTGGAGAAGAGAACTCTAACTCGCCAAGTCCTCAGCTGAACTTTTCCCCAAATGACAATGGCTCTTTGGCAAAGCAAGAGCTACAAAGACTCTGGGAGATATTCACCTCATGGTTGCAACCAGAAAAATGGAGCAAGGAGCAAATGATTTCTCAATTGGTCTTTGAGCAGTTTCTCAACAGTGGGCACTACAAGGACAAGGATGCCTTAACAGAGAAGTGGAAATCAAGTGGGGAAAACATGGAGAGATTCATGGAGGGTCTGACTGATGAGTGCTTGAAACCTCCTGTCATGGTGAGTACCTGGGGTGAGAGAGGACTAAGTTGGGGGGGAAAGACAGTCATTGGGATTTGGGGAAAACAGGAAGGCTAGGCTGTTTGTGTTACTAGTGAAATCACCCTCATCCCAGTTCAGAGAAATCATATGCCTTTAACTTCCCAGGTGCTAGATTGAAAATTTAGGATACCTTATCTTTTAGTTGTGAGCTTAGACTTTAATGACTTAGCCAAGAGTTTTGAGTGACTGTTGAGGCAGCAAACTGTCTCTGTCATCTACTCATTGGGGAAGCTCTCAATGTGCAGGCCTTGAATAATCATGAAATTAATTTTTTATTCCTTCTCAAGTCTCTGATGTGGTTAAGAACAGATAGTATACTTTTCCAAGTAAGCTTAGGGGTTAAGATATTTTCTGTTCTATATAGGTGTTTCAAGTTGACAATGATGAGCTCTGATAAATTTTGATTTACATTTAGACTTTTTGATGCACCAAGATTGTGATTTTTTTCAAAGTTGCCAAATACAAAAAGCCAAAACTCTGAATGTAACATTTATATAATTCCTGGTTGTTTTGTGGTGCTTCTTGCTGTAAGTAGCTTATTGTATATATGTATAAGAGCATAAATGTCTATGTGAAAAAATTTAGAAAGATAAAAATATGGGGTACAACAACCTGCTGCTTATTTGAATGTTCTAATGTATAAGAGAGTTATCATTTTATAAATTGTGTTATTCCACATTTTGAAGCCTTTGTGCTTTAAGTTTAGAATTTCGTGAATGAAACTGAATTCCCCGTAATCTTCCACAGTGTTCATTCACGTTCCACAGAGCAGAGGCAAAGTTCTCTTAAGGAGACCAATGTAAATGTTGCACTTATTTCAGTCAGAAGAGAATTCTGTTAATTACACAATAATAAATACACAACCCAATAAACCAAAGTTTTGATGTTAAAGTTATTTATGGTCTACGGAGGTTGTGTAGACTAGTAATCAGTAGCAAGGACAAACAATTATATGGGCTAGAAATAAAACCCACTGACCCAAATGTATGAGGGACATTGACACACAGAGAGAAATAGAGATAGAGACAGAGACATAGACACAGAGATACAGAAAGATAGAGACAGAGAGACAGAGAGATACAGAGAAAGACAGAGAGAGAGAAACAGAGAGAGAAGCCACTGATGACTAATGACTAGGGGGTGTTGAAAAGGCCTCAGCTATCTCTGAGTATGAATAAAAGACAACAGGGAGCCTGGAATACCAAGATTCAGCTAGTAGAGAACAAGACTAAAAACCTTAAAGATCCCTGATAGAAAATAGCAATTACAGATCACAGGCTGAAGCCAAAGGAAGAGCTTCCTCTAGAATAGCAACAATCACAGAGAAACAATGAAGGGAGTTCAAGGGTTCTGGGCACTAAGTAACAGATATCAATCCTAGATCCAACTGAGAAATGAAAACAAGGACTAAGAAATCAACAAAAAGAAAAATGTCATCCATAGAGAAACTTTTCTGTAGTTGAAAGGACAAACTTTATTAGAACAGACAACCAACTCCCTTGAATGGATTAGGGAGGCTCATCCAGAGCAGGTGACCAAAAGGGATTCTGTGTCTGAGATGCTAAAGGGTGCTCTATGCAATCCAGCTCTTCAGAATTCCACTAGTTATGCATGTTCCAACCCAGCCTTGTTCTCTTCCCCCAATGCTTGATATGTTGGAATCTTTCCAGAATGTTTGGTGGATGGGACACAATGCCTGGAACAAGGGTCAGTCTTCCTACTTTCAAGATTGGCAAAGTTTCTTATGGTCCCCCTTCAATGTATGGAGCAGTTGAAGAAAATATTTTTTCCAAAGCTCCACGGGCGACTCACATTGTGTTTCTCTCCGGAGACTGACTCAACAACATGAGCAAACACAGTGTCAATAGTGACTTGAGATTACAGAACTTGTGAGTGCCAGGATAATATCCTTAGAGAGAGGGTTAAGAGAGACGAGCTAACCCACAATCAAATGATTCTGCACAAACAGGTTAAGGGCAGGTATTACATCATCCACTGGTTCTTTGACAATGGTCACTTGGTTTTTGATTACAGGTCCATGTCTCCATGCAGGGGCAGGAAGCCCTCTTTTCTGATCATCTTTCCTTAAAACAAGTCATCAGTGAATTTAAAGAACAGCAATCAGCAACGTCTGCAACAGGAGAGGATGGAATCACACCCCTTCAGACGCCACATGGCAGGATCGTCACAGCAGGTGAGTGTGGATACTTGAAAGATAGGGATGTTGTGTGAGATCACTTCTGGGGTACAGTTTCATGGACTGTCTTAATTCCACAGGATATGAAGACACTCAAGATGGCTACAAGCACTCCCAGCACACCAGTGAAGTGAATAGTGGTGTTTATAGTCTAGAAAATGAGAGGGATCCCCTTTTTATTATCCAAGGATATCAAAATCCTGAGCCTGAAGAAGGAGATATTTTTTGTGGAATCCCCCACGGAACCAAAGGGACAAAGCAAGGCTCCTCCAGGCACCAGGATCAGTCCCTCTGGGAAAGATTTCCTGAAGCTGTACCCATGGAGTCACAAGCAGGATTGTCCTCCAGGCTAGACCACACTGAAGACAATGAAGATGGCTGCAACGCTTTCTGGAATGCTACTGAAGTAAATGCTGGTGCTTGGAATACTGGAAATGAGATATACCCCCTTCTCACTATTCAGACAGAAGATGCAGAGACTGAAGAGGGATGCTTTTCTCATGGAAACCTTGACAAAGCTACAAGAGGGAGTCAGGGCCCCTTCAGGTCCCTAGGAGAGTCACAAAGTGGACCTTCTCCTGAAGATGTCGCAGTGGAGGTGTTAATGCTCCTCTCTAAGCCACAGTGGCCTCCCTCTCAGTCTGTCTCTCTGTGCCAGAATCTTGAGGCCAACTCCACAGGTACAGGTCAGCAGGAGAGACTCCACAGAGACCTGAAAACGCACACTTGTGATGAATGTCCCCAAACCTTCAAATATCGGTCTAGACTTTTAGCCCACCAGAGAAAACATAGGAACGAGAGGACATTTTTCTGTCCCTCGTGCCATAAAGGCTTTTATAACCACTCAGACCTTGGAGTTCATCAGGTCATCCACAAGCAAGAGAAGCCTTTCACATGCAGCACATGCAGAAGGTCCTTCAGCCACAAGACCAACCTGCATGCTCATGAGAGGATTCACACAGGAGAGAAGCCTTATACCTGCTCCCTGTGTAACCGTAGCTTCCGACAGTCATCCACCTACAACCGGCATCTGAGGAACTGTCACAAATGATACTGAACTCTAAATCTTCCCAGTCCAAGGCCTTGAATTCTTTAGCCTCGAATTCTCATCTGTACATGAAGAGACACATCACTTGTAAACAACAGTTAGCCAGTGAAAATGTAACATGAACCTTCTGGGTTATTCCTTCCACCCATAGTTTGTCCCATTCGACTGCCACGTGAGGGCAAAGAAGGTGAGTCATTTGTCGGAACACACTGACTCCCTGAGGAAGCTCACCTGTGTTCACATACTATGCAGAAATGTTGGGGGTGAATGATGTTTTCCCCTGATGTGCTTGGTGTAGACTTTGATCACGTCACCAGGATTCTTCAAACTCATGGAGATTCACTAGCCTTTATCTCCCCTAGTTCTGGGGTTATAGGTCTGTGCCACCATGCACAGTTTTATTTTTTAAAGCATATTTATTTAGTCATTTATTATGTATAGAGTATTCTGCCAGAATGTGTGCCTCCAAACCAAAGGATGGAAGCAGATCTCATCATAGATTGTTGTTAGCTTTGATGTTGCTGTGGGCAATCGAACTCAGGACCTTTGGAAGAACAGACAGTGCATTGACCTCAGAGAAATCTCTCTAACACCATGAACAGCTATACGAAACCATGTTTGATGCACCTGTCCAGGACTGAGCCCTGAAACCCCGGCAAGCATACCAGCAGCTGTCCATGCACAATGTTCTTCCTTCCCCACAGCTTTCAGTTCCCAGGTCCTAAGGACTTGGGCCAGCAGATTTCAGCAGAGCTGCAGGGAGGTTGTGGTGCTAAGAGAAAGATTTGTGCAATGAAAAATTCTTTTGCATAGTGCTCAAAAAGGGTAAGAAATGATCTCAGACACCATTTCCTAACTGAAAGGTGCTACTGCAGAAAGTGAAGAAGTTGGACTGTGAAGGAAACTGTTTGACACTGTTGTGTAGACTGTAATCTAAGGCAAAGAGCAGGCACAGACATTGATGCTGACATAGGAAACAGCCAGAATTTGACCTGATGCTTAATATTTTGACATCAGTTACTAAGTTTTCCTCTGTAGACATCAACTCTTGCAAAGCAGCCTCAGAAACCCCAGGACCTGCACATCTCCCTTCCAGAGGGAAAAGAAGAGACACTGGAGGCTGGGTGTCCAGTAAACACAGGCACAGCTCCCAGCACCAGAGCAAGGATACCCTCATCTGAAGTTAATGACCCTCTCCAGCACCCTGTTGCAAGTCAAGTGGAAGATATTTCTAGAACTAATTTGCAAAAGATCACAATCTCAGACCAAAAGGAACCCTCTTAGGGGTGAGACTCATGAGAATTGTCATTACATAGAAGTGCTAGAAATATGAGTCAGAAACCCACTGCCCACTCCTCATAATTTTAAGGCCAAAGTCTTAACAATACATCAGAATGACTCATCAATTCACTATCAGAGAGGCCAGTCTACTGTTTCCTCAGAAGTACAGCGCTGCAGACATGGTATCATGTTGATGACATGACAGGAGCATGCCTCCTTCCACTCCTCCATGTGCCTGCACAGCTGCTCTCTATAGGAGAGTCACTGGCACTGCAGAAACAGTAGATGAAGAATGGTTATACTATGAGTACTGAGTCTTCAACCCCATCAGAGTCTTAAGAAGGAAATATTATCTAATATGTATGAAGTGAAGGCAAGCAGCATGCAGAAGTACAGAAATTCCAGAGGCAGTTGACTACCTGGAGGGTCTGTAATGATGGGGCATCCAGTGTTCCTCCTGCAGCACAGGACATCGGACACACATTTCTGTGAATCAGGAATTTTGAAGGACTTGTGTATCGAATATCTCCAAAGTTGAATAGGTTATTTCCCAGTGTCCTGCTTCTTCATACATTGGACAGTCACACTGCTATCAGCAGTAGAAATAAGAACAGTTTTCTTCCAGTGGCTTTATATGCCACATTTGTTTCTTTGATGCCCATAATCTTCCCTGAGGTAGATTGGAATATTTATATCTGAATCTCCTCATGATTTTTGAAATAAAATTCTTTTTACATATCGTTTTCAATTAATTAATTCACAGTACATCTAAATTGTTATCCATCCCTAGAATCCTCCCATTTCTCCCTCCCTCCCGCTTACCTCCTACTCCACACCCCTATGACTGTGATTGGGGAGAACTTCCTCCCCATGTCTAGACTCATAGGGTATCAAGTCTCTTCTTGGTCACCTGTAATCCTTTACCTGAGGGCAGATAGAAAGTCAGACTAAATTTCATATCATGCATGAAATCATCAATACCTAAGTTTTATCTTCCTGCTGGCTTGTTACCTCCTGGCTGACCAAAGAAATATGGCTCCCATTGTTTGCTGCAGGGCCTCGAGTTGACAGGTCCCTAATTTCATTAAACAATGGCAAGAGGTTACTTCTTATGTCTCTCTTGGATTTGCAATCCTTAAACCAATGATTTCCCTTCACACTGCAGCTACAATACCCTGGAAATCTTGACATACCATTACCATTATGGTCCTAATCTCCTTGTACTCTTCTGTGAATATCTACTTCTCAAGAGTCAATATACACCTGTTGCTTTGAGGTCTGGTGTTTTTAAATATATATATTGCAAATGGCCAAATTCAACACAAGTAAGGCACTGGGTATCTTGATATATGAGATCTCTAGCTAAGACTTGTCCTACAATATTGGTATTATGCTCCTGCAAAACAATATCAGTCGTGTCTCTTATCGGTTGATCTATTGGTGCTGTTTTAAAAGCTTAATTACTTTCTGACATTCACTATTAGCAGTTTCAAATGCCATGGTCTTTATCAATTCCTATCTGGCATCAGAGTGTAGTTGACAGCTGAAGTCAATCTCAGTAAAAAGTCTGGGAACGTCTCTCCATGGCCTGGTATTGTCTTAGTTAAGGAAATAAATCACTGCCATGGATCTTCAACCATTTCCCAAACTATTAAAGATGCAATGCAACATGCTTCTATCACAATGTTGTCAGGATTTTTATCAGCTGGCAAGAGATAGTTCCCTTTGTAGCTGACAAACACCTCCTGTCCTTTCATAAATCTTGTTTCAGCAGGCAAACACTGCAGGATAACACAGCAGTCTGTTTCACATGCCAGACTTGGGATAAACTAACATGTTTACATCCACTACATGTTTTCCCAAATTTTTTGTTTATTTGGTTGCTTTTTGTTTGGTTTTTAAAATTTTTTTCCTTTATGCATTTTACGTACTGATCATAGTTCCTCTCCCTGCTCTCCTCCCATTCCTTCTCTCACTTCCCACTCCCACTGTGCTCTGAGACACGAAATCTCCCATGGGATATCTACCGTCCTTGGTATATCAAGTTGGAATGGTACTAGGCACATCTCCTATTTTCCACAGATAATGTGACTGAATTAGGAGAAAGAGATTTACAGGCAGGCAACACAGTTAGATACAACCCCTGTTTCTGTAGTTAAGATTTTTCATGTAAAGACTATCTGCACTTCCCTTATATATGTCTAGAGGGCATAGTAGAATCACAAGCATGCTCTTTGAGTGGAAATTGAGTCACTGTGGACCCACATGAGTCGATCGTGTGTCTCCTTGACATCTCTGGCTCCTTCAACTCTTCTCTCTGTACCATAAGATTTCTGTGTAAACTATTGTCTGGGTGTGTATCTCTGCATCTTTTCCGTAAGCAGCTGGGTGAAGCATTTCAGAGGACAGTTCTGCTGCTCTCTTGTCCCCAAGTATAGCAGAGTATCATTAAGAGTGTGAGGTGTGAGCTAACTCTCATGGCATGTGGGCCAAGTTTGGCCATTCATAGGCTGGCTGCTTTCCTTAATCTCTGCTCCATCTTTATACGTGTACATCCCAATGGCAGGCAGTACAAATTGTAGGTCAATGGTTTTGTGGGTGTGTTGGTGTCCCCATTCCTCCAATGCACGTCTTGCTTTCTTCCAGGTGGTAGCTGTTTCAGCATCCATATCTCCTACTGCTAAGGGTCTTAACGTGAGTCATCATCATAGACCCTGGGCATTTCTGTTGTGACAGTGTTATAGCTCCTCTAAGTGATACACCCTCATGTTGATTTCATTTCTCCATCCAATCTTTTGCATGATCAGTACTTTCTGTTCCTCACCCACTCCCACACACCTGTCCCCTGCCTCCATTTCCTCCCCACATGACTAATTTATTTTCCCCTCTTAGTGAGATCCAGCATTTATGAAGCATTTATGTTTTGTAATGGAAAATGCAGAGAAGACAACCATAAATTTAACTAAAAAACAATTTATTTGAAAAAAAAGAGATAAATGACATCTTAGGTATGTATAGAAGTTCATAATAACACAGGCATTTGGCATACATCTGGAATCAGTACTCAGGATGAAGGATGACTGTCATTGGAACCTGAGGGCCACCTTGGTCGGCCTAGGGAAACACTATCTCCAATGTGAGGGTATATTTACGTAATTATCTCATATATTTCAAAATTCTACCCATTGTGACTGGAAAAAGAAAACTCCATGTGAAATTTTAATTGCTGTCCAAATTATCGATCACCAGCTGGAAATCCAGCAATCAGTGGGATAAAAGCAAACAGTTCACAGAAATTTCAAGGATAGCCATGGGAACACAGAGGTATACCCAGTGTCAAAAAAGCAAACATATCTGAGCGCAGTGGTAACATGTTCCTGTAACCCATATACCTTGAAGGATAAGGGGATGTGTACTAGGGAGATCAGGATGGCATACCATATAAATGATGAAATAAAACCTCAAGCTGGATACAATTATTTGGGCAAGTGAAAAAATTCTTCAGTTTGAGAGATTTTCTGAGCTCTACAAATCAATATCTGGGTAAAAAACAAATCTATCAATTTTCCCCGAGCCTGCATCTTCATAAAGGTCCTGTCTTTTGTGTGATGTGCCTGCCACACCTTCCTTTTTACACTGATTTCTTGGACAGGAACCTGGGTTCTTAAGAAAGAGAGTGTGGGGACAATTTGGGCAAAGATGTGTTTTTAGGTCTATAATAGTAGCCAAGTCTTGAAGGACACTCAGGTGGAATACCTCAGCAGATGGATTTTTGCTTTGAGCAACAACATGTGTGCCTCAGCTACTGCTCTTTCAGTCTTTGCTTCAAGAGGTGTGGATTGACCAAGGAAGGAAGCTACAACATTGGCTTGCCATCCAGCACCTTTTTGGGGCACTAAGGCTGGCTCCCTCCCAATCCTCATCTCCATGGGTGGAACCATTCAGGCTGGAGCTGAATATTGGTATGGAGTTCTCCCTAAATACTCAGAATCTTCGCTGGCAAAGGCAGTGAAAGTTCAATGGCCATGGGTGTTGCCTAATCCAACATGAGCTCCAGGGCACAGTGTATTTCTGGCAGTACCCTAAAAACAAGGTGGAAATCTGGTGGATATGGGAGTGATTCAGGTTGAATCCAAGTAGCAGATGTCATGGAGTCTTCACTCATGGGAGAGGACTCCCAGAGTAGGGAGATAAAAACAACAGATAAAAACATCAACAACAAATTTTCTCTGCCTACAAGATGTTTATGGCCACATATAGTCCCTCTGAGAGACTTCCTTCTGTCAACGATGCTTCTGTGGCTTTTGAACATGTTCCTGATGTACCTTTCCAAGGAAACTATGTGCACTCCCATGATCCAGGCTCTTACTGAATGCCAATAGGAGGAAGGCTACAATTGCTGTTATATTAATGATTGCAGACTCACAGTTGAGAGGGAGGGACATGAAAGGCTTTGACTTACTGTTCCCTAGCACACTGTTAGCCATGATCAGTAGTTACAGGACACACTAGATCAAGATTTTTAAAAGAAATCCGAGAGTGAAAAGGAATCCATGACGTCAGGCGGTGACAGTGCAACTTCAGCAGCCTCCAAATCACTGAGCTCTTTAAGGAATTGCTGGTCTTTGATGAAAGTGTCATCTTGAACACGTTCTGTGAGTTTAGTTGTGTTGACTGATGGAGTCTTTGTTGGGTTTCCAGCTGCACTTGTGTCTGTTGCGGAAAATGCTGATGAAGCTGTGCAGAAATATGAAGGCTGGATTGAGGCTGGAATTCGGGCTGTAGCTGGGTGTTCAGAGGATGGACATGCTACTGATAGATCTGGTATTCTTTCTCCTGTTCCTGTGGATTGCCCAGCCTGTGCGAACATCAGGGTTTCCCATGCAAGACTCTTATTGTTCTCATCAGGGAAGAAGATGGATTCTGTGTCTGGGAACATACTGGGATGGAATGGAGGAGGAGAGCTGACACGTGATGGTCTCTCCCTCAAGGAATAAATGGACTCTGAATCGAAGGACATACTGGATGGGGTGAGTGGAAGAGAGTTGGTGGAAATAGACTGTTTCTGGTAAAAAGAATCTGCACAGACAGAAGCTAGAGGAATCCCAGTGCCTTTGGGGATGGCAGATATGTCACAAGAAGCTTGGCCTTGCTTCCCAAGTGGTACACTAGCCAGGCTGGCAGGTCTGTCGCAGGAAACGTGGTCTCGCTTCCCATCAGGATTCCCAGGTAGTTTCTCAAGTTTCTTTAGATTCTGCCTAGCTCGCTTATTCTTGAACCATATCTGGAGAGAAAAGGGAAGGCAGAAATCAAAAGAAATTAGCTATATCATTAAGCTCCCAAATAATATGATACTGTGTGAAAATTCTGGCTATTGGTTGCTATGCAACACATATCCCAAATCTCCCACATTCCTGAGCCCAAGAATGATGATGGCAGTTGGAACTGGACATGAAAACCAACAGACTAAGGTAACTTCTACTAGGAGTTGCAATTGTGATGTCTGACTAAAGTATAAACCTTTCAGATTAGAGATTGAGAAAAGATTTTCAACAACCATAATCTAACCAAGAGATAAATATCATACCTATTTGACAAAATTCACCCGAACAAATCAAATAACCCATTTATAAATGGGGCACATGTACAGATCTACCAAAAGACCATAAATAACAAACCTTGGCATATACCCAAAATATTCTCCTCTTTACTGCATGGCCACTTGTTGCACTGAGTACATTGGAAAGTTAAATAAGAATGGAAAAAAATATATGGTGCATTTACACAATGGAATACTACTCTGAAATCCAAAAGCAAATCTTCAAATGTTGAGACTGGTGGAACTAAAATGATCATTTTGAGTAAGGTATCTCAGACCCAGAAAGACACCCTCTGTATAGATGCATGGTATTTATTAACTTATATGTGGATATTAGCCCAAATAGATGATCCCTGGGATACTCCAACCTGACATGATATCAGCACTGACAATGGGACTGATAGGAGCATACTGGGTGAGTGGGTGATGAGAGTTGCATGGAAGCGGTGAGCATACAAGTAAAAGGAAGTGTTAGGAGCTCTACAAGGGGCCCAGCATATCTGGAACCAAGGGAGCTTGCAGAAAGTCATACAGCAAGCAAGGACATGGCAAGGAGAGAACTGAGACACCATGTTCAGACATAGCCAAGGGTCAAATCATTCTTCATGTTCTCATGGGGGAGGAAAAAAGAAACTGCCTCTGACATGAACTCTGGTGCAAATGATATGATCACTGCCATTTGGTCACATGGCCTTGAAGGTACACAGAGGAAAGAGATGCATACTATTCTGATGAGAACAGAAAAGCTGAGTTCAGACACTAGGAGAGTTGGGCCCACCCTTCCCCAGGTCTAGGAGAGCAGAGTAGGGCAGAAGAGGGAAGACAGTGAGAACAGAAAGAGAAGAGTGTAGGGATTACATTCAAGATGTACTATGGATAATTACAATATATAAAATAATTTTAAAGATCATTCTTAGTGAGGTAAACTAAAGCCAGGAGGAAACACGTGACATGTACATACTTATAAGCAGCTATTAGAAATATAGTGAAGAACTAAATTCCACAGACCCAATGAAGCTAAGCAGAGTCCAAAGGAAGATGCTTGAAACTCACTCAGAACAAAAAAGACCATCAACATCCACAGTAGATAGGGGAAAGAAGTGATTTGGAGATTTGTGGATGGGTTGGGAAGGATAAAGGGACAGAGGATAAGATTGGCAAAGAGCTGAAGAGGGTGTGTGAGGAGAAGAAAGAGGAGAGAAAACAGAAATCTGGGGAGAGAACATCTCTGGGTAGGGGAGGCAGACAGCAGTGTTGGGTAACTGTCTTCTGAGAGGCTTCAACTATCAACTGATGGGGACATACACAGTAACCCTGGCAACAGGCTGACTTGGAGGACTGCTGTGGATGAGTAGGAGAAAGAATAAAGGGAGCCAGATGGGTGAGAGACCCCAGGAAATCCTTCAGAGTAATCTTAGCTGGGTATTCAGACTGAGCCACACAGCAAAACAGACAGAATGTAGATCTTCTATTCCTTGATAACAAATGTGCAGCTTTGGGCACAATGATGGTTCCCTATCAGAATGAGTAGGGGCTGTCTCCGACTCTGATATCTACTGCTGGGTAATTCTTACTAGCTGAGCTTCCTCATCACTCCCAGGTGGGAAAGTATGTGCTTTGGCCTGCAGTGACTTGAGATAATTGCTGGATTTGTTATGCTTGGGGGCCTCCCCTTAACTTGGAGGAAGGAATCAGAGCATAGCATGGGGAATGGACTGAGGGGAGAGTAGGGAGTCATGGGAAATTTGGGTATAAAGTGGTTAAATAAATAAATTAATGAGTGGAGAAAAGAAGTCAAAACAGTTGCAAACATAACCATGCAAACAACTCCACTAACCTTGTACAAGCTGGAACTAATCACAGGAACTCCAAGCAATGTAGGGACACCTGAAATCAAGCATTCAGAAAAGTGTGCCCTTGGCTGGTTAGGGAGTGGCTATCTGACTAGTAGAGAAAAGGAGACACAAGATGGCGCATACCTTGATCTGGTGCTCTGTCACGTGGAAACTCTGAGCCAGTTCCTTGCATTGATCTTTAGTCAGGTACTTGTGTTTATCAAATTTTCTTTGGAGTATCTGGTTTTGTTCCGCGGTAAACACAGTGCGTTTTTTCTTTTGTCTTGGATCATGGAGGGAAACCCATGATTCTGGATGGACTTGAGAAGACATGAGACCTTGTGAACTTGATAGACCTGAGGTACCTGGGGAACATTGGAAGCCCAAATTCACTGGAGAAAAAGAGGATGTTTCGCCTGGAAGGAGAGAAGATCATCCGATCATTTGTACATTTTTTTCGGCAACAGAAAACCTTGGGAATCTAGACATCCTGAGACATCATTGAAATTTGTTCTCATTTGGAGACCATGTGGCACAAAATCAATCTTAGACAAGTGAGGTTCCACATTCTCTATCTCTTACACTCAAACCCTGTGAAAAATTTCTCTAGACTTTCTATACAAAAGTCTCACTCCTGTTCCTTATCTGGTGAACTGTGCACAAAAGCACTTAAGGATGGCCTGCACTATGGAGTCTCACCAGTACTTGGCCTCTGTCTTTCCTGAACTCTGCAGTTTTCTGGTTCCCGCTGTTCACATATAGAAAAAATTACAAACACCTTCCATATTTTCTTATAACCCTCTACCCATCAAATAGCAGTTTTTGAGGTACCAAAACTTCCAACACAGAAATAAGCTCCAGAATGATTCCAAAGACTTTTCTTCTGTGAGATGTCTTTCTCCCTGAAGATGGTAACTCTCCCACCATAGTCATTATATACAGACATGATTAAGGACACCAACTCACCAGGAATCTAGGAAGTTGTATTTTTCTTTGGTTCCTCCCTGTGTTTGATCACTTCTATATTAACCAGAGCTAAAATATCTTCTTCAGGCAGTAAATGCTAAGATGCACCCATACTTTGGCTTCTCCCACAATCCCTTAGCTATACCCTTCTGTTTGGTGACACTTATATCGTTTCCCACCTCAGAGTGTCCTCTTCTTATTGATTTCACTTCAAGTGCTTTTGATTGTTTTTGAATCAGGGTCTCATCATGTACAATTAGAGCCTGCTCTAAAATGCACTATGTAGAGAAGTCTGGCTTCAAACTCACACAGATTGGCTTTCCTCATCTTCCTGAATGCTACCATTATAGGTATGCTACACCAGGACCTTCAAAATTTTCACCATTGTTTACAGAACATGTGCTGCGTGGTATATGAATCATGAATAAAATGTATGCTGACTAAGAGGAGGGGAATCTCTGTGAGTTTTGGTATAGCTTGCTCTATATAACAGGGAGGCTAAATATCTAATATATCTAAAGGATACCACAAAGTACAAAAAACACACCAAATAACATTTACAATTGGGGAACATGTATAGTGGGACCTCAATATCCAGCTATCCCACTTCCAATCAGAGCTGCCAATATCTAGAAAATCAATGATTCCTAATGCTGGCAAAGATGTTGGCAAGGAAGTTTACTCATTCATTGCTGTGCATGTGCAGCCTGGTGTACCACTAAAGAAACTATATGGTTATTCCTCAAAAGGTGCAAAATGAGGCCTCAATTACATATCTGTCATGCTAGACACTGAGGGCTGAGGCTTTCAGACAGCAATTAATGGCTGCTTTGGCAGATTAGACTGACCCAGGTCAAAATAAAAGTGTAGCCATGTGGGATGGTGAGTGACTGTAATCTCAGCACTCCAGAGATAGAGGGAGGCAGATCTCTGTAAGTGTGTAGCCTGCCTGGCCTACAAAGCAAGCCCTTCACAGTCAGGGCTACACAGAGAAACCTTGTCTCTGAAAACCAAAATGGCCCACAGACGGTGCTTCTGGTAGTGAAGGTGTGTACAGCAATGCCTGTTTTCCATCCCCGGGACTAACACTGTGGGACAGAAAAACTAATTCCTCCTGTGGGCCAGCCTGGACCCCACAGCACCTCCAAAGCCTACATGTGCTAAAGAAGATCCTGATTAAAAGGGAAAAGCAATCAACCTACAACACACAAAATCTCTCCATGAGCCTTTCCTGCTTTTCAAATGAAAGGAACAGTCAGTACACCTAAAGTTGTCAAGTAGGTACTAGAACTTAGACCACAGACCTATAATACAAGATTATTTATAAATTCAGCAGAACTTCCACATTATGGGCAGTCTACACTATAGTTTGACTTTGAGGTAAACAGTAGATATGGCTCCAAAACTTTTCAATTGAAAAATAAAAGCACTCTTCAACATGTTCCGTTGCTTTTTTTTTTTTTTTGGTTTTTCAAGACAGGGTCTCTCTGTGTTAGCCTTGGCTGTCCTGGACTCACTTTGTAGACCAGGCTGGCCTCGAACTCACATTGATCTGCCCACCTCTGCCTCCCGAGTGCTGAGATTAAAGGCATGCACCACCACGCCCGGCTTCTAAACCAACAACTCAGATAATCTGAAATAGTCAATAGAAATTAGTCAAAAATGAAACCTTTGGTTTCAAAGTCTTGTTGGTTTTTTGTATGTTTCTTTGTTTTTTGCTCTGCTTTCAAAGAAAGCTGAAAATCTTAGATCACGGATGTTGGTACAATTTGGGCAAACTAGCTGTCTTAAAGTCCAAACAGGACACTTTTGTTCTCACCGAAAATTGTTGACCAAAAGTCCAAGATTGACCCCCTTTTATAATAATGGAAAATTATGAATTTTTAACACTGAATTTCAAAAACAAGCAGTTCTAGGAGGATTTGGCCTTATACTTTAATCCCACCACTAAGGGGCAGAGAAATGTAAATCTCTGAGTCAGAGGCAAGATGCACCTACAGAAAAAGTTTCAGAATATCGAGGTTTTCTCAGAGAATCAATGCCTCATAAAACAATACTAATGTTGCTGCTGAGAGTGTTGGTGCTGGGCATGATGATAAGATCAAACATGTGGTGCTAACACCACTTCACACCTGATTTCAGGCCTTCAGTACAACACTTAGAAAGATAATGGAGTAGGATATCTGTGAGGTCCATCCCGCTATAGATTCTAAAGAGAGATCAAAGAAACTCTGGAATATATAGACTTTTTCTGGTTCGTAAAATGTAAGCAAACAAACCTATATTCAAAATAGGTTGCCATCACATAGGTGCAGATTTATACTTTAAAATATAATTTTATATAATCAAGAAGGCCAAGATAATTAAAACAAACAAGAGCTTATGATGAAGACCATGTGGAGAAAGAGAGACTCATAGTCATGGCAGCTAGAAGTTAAAAAGAGTACATCCTTCAGGTGGTCACATTCCCATCTACAAAGAATCCTTACATGCAAACTTACCCTGGATATGAGCAGGCTCTCCCATCTTCCCAGATCCGTGCTGATGGTCTAACCTCTACTCCAGGAATCAGGCCTTAAATAGATTCTACAATAGAGGATCCTCCCACCACCACACCTTTAATCCTCTGACACCTGGCCGACCCTCCCACCCTGTGGCCTTACACTATCTGCAGCCCCACCCTATGGAGACTTGCTGGTTTGCTTGGAACCTCAAAATTAACTCTTTCTTGGCCTAACTCTCTTGCTTCTCCTTCAATCTTAGCTGTTCAACTCAGAACACATTTGGACTCCACTGATTGGTGACTCCCTCAAGAAACAAGCCTTCCTGCCACACACTGCTAAGCTTTACTGCTGATACTCCTCCTTTTTTCTCTTTGTAAAGATGAGACAGAGTCTGACTACCTAGTCCAGTCTGGCCATCACCTCAAAGAGATCCACCTGCCTATCACTCCTGTGTCCTGGATAAAAGATAGTCAAAACCCCCACTTCATTCATTTCCTGATGGGAATTTTCCCTCAGTCTTAGATAATTTGTTCATTCAGTGATTTCAGCCATGATACACCCACTATGACACTATTTCTACATGGGCCATCTAGATCCTAATTCGGGTTCCCTAGACAATTAGAGCTCTTACCATCCCACAGTTGTTCTTGGATTAATGACATGTGCCATCATGCTCTGTTAAAACAAATTTCCATGAACTCCATTTTTAAAATTATTTATTTATTTATTTTTAATTTTATTAATTTATTCAGATTACAACAGATTGTTCTCCCATCACTTGTATCCTCCCACTCTTCCCTCCTTCCCTCTTTCACCCTATTCCCCTCCCCTTGGTCTATGACCCAGGGGAACCACCTCCCCCACTATATGGTCATAGGCTATCAAGTCTCATCTTGGTATCCTGCTTATTCTTTCTTTGAGTGCCACCAGGCCTCCTCAACAAAGGGAGGTGTGCAAATATGGTCCACCGGACTTTATGTCAAAGTCAGGCCCCCCCCCCTGCTCTCCACATAACTGTGGAGAATGTCCTGTCAATTCAGTAGATCAGGGTAGGGGTCCGATGTTTACTATTGTATTGCACCGCGTTTGTAACAGCAACATTGGATGCTGGCCTAGGGGTAGGCATGAAGACTGAGGATCCACACATAGCAGACATTTGCTCTTATTTCCCTCTAGACATGCCTTCCTCACAAAATTGAATCATTTCTTGTTCTCTTGTCCCTTTTTTCTTTGGTCCTTAAGAATGCAGATTGAATTACTGTCATTTTCATGGTAAACATGGAAAGAAATGCAGTAAGAATATAAATTTATATTCTCCACCACAAAGTTGTTGTGTGTGTGTGTGTGTGTGTGTGTGTGTCTGTGTGTCTGTGTGTGTGTTCAACAAAAGATAGGGTTTCTCTGTGTAGCATTGGCTGTCCTGGAAGTCTTTCTGTAGACAAGCTGGACTTGAACGCACAGAGACTTGACTGCTTCTGCCTCTGGATTAGAGGAAGTAAAGGTGTGTACCACCACACCTAGCCCCTGTTTTTGTCAAACAAAAAGATTAGGAGATTTATATTGTTTACCTCAGCATCACTCAAGTACAGATTGCAATGAATGTTGAAGTTATCTTACTGCATTTATAAATTACCTTGCACTACAGGTCTGTGCTCTGGGGTCTAGCTTTCATTTGCCATAATTTGGTGTATGTGACTATTTCTTTTATCACAAAAGCTAGAGCCTCATGGAGAGATCATTTTCTTTTGTAGGCTGATTGCTTTTCCTTTAGACAAGGTCTCCTGTAGGCCAGATATGACTTGGGACTGCTTTGTGGTCCAGGCAGGCCCTCAAGGCCTGATCCTCCTTTCTCCACTCCTGAGGCAATACACAGCTGATATGTCAATTAACGGTTTGACGTGTTTTAAAGGTGTGGCAATTAAGTGCTGTGCCCTTCAAAAAGGGCATCCTGGAAAACTTGTAGCTGGTCATTCCCATGGGCAAAATGTGTTGTAATTTCATGGTTCAAATGATGCCCTATGACAAAAATAAAAGTAACTCAAAATATAAATGTAATATATCCTTCTATAGTTTAGGCTGGTGTCCAACTCATAGAGATTCATGGGACTCTGTGTCCTCTTTGATGGTGTTAAAGTTCTGCTCTATCACACAGAGTTTGGTGACCTTTCTTTCTGAGATGGAGTTTCCTTAGACTTACATCTTCCTACCTGTGTCTCTTTCAGCAATGACAGCTCAATCCAGGCTTCTTTACTGAGTTTATGGACCCAAGTCCCAGGAAGCTTTCTCTAAATCTACAGAAGATTAAAATCACCTCTTAAAGCTGAATGAAAATTTAAGCAAGCAGAGTCTGAACCTTTAAACAAGCCTGGCCTTGAACTCAGAGATCTATTTGTCTCTCACTTGATATTAAACCCATATCTGTATTCCAGCTGAATTCCAAAGATCTAGAATGATTTTGAATGTAAACTCTTACCAGTAGAGCCAAGTTGTAAATTGAAATTTCTCTATAAGGATGGTGTCAATAACAGTAGGCCTTGTTGGGCTTCCTTTTCAGTACTAAATCTACTGTGTAGTGGGCCATCCTTACTATCTTCTAATCGCAGTTTCTATAGGTCATCATCAGCACCACATGGGCTTGAAGTCCAATTTAGCTCTGTCACTGAGCCTTACCAAGATGTTTTGGATACATTTTGTATTAATTTGATAATATATTTATTTTTAATCCTTTGTGGTTATCAGGAAATATTCCTAAGACTTAGTACAGTAAACCTAGTTCTTCCATGACACAAGTTACCCTAACAATAAGTAGATAGATGAAACTTCCATATTCACCCAGGCAGAAGTAGTTAAACTGTTAGGAAAGCAACTTCAGGGAGGCTGGGTTGGAGAAAAAGCAGTGCATCCTCTCCAAAAATACATCGGCAGCTGTCTATGGATTCCCATTTACTATAAGGCCCATCTGTGACCAAAGAATTCATGATCCAGCCTATACAAGAGCTTTGGGGCCACTGTTGAACTGTAAGGACTCCAATTATCCAGGGAGTAAGATTTAGCATGAAGATTGCTCACTTAGAAATAGCAATATAATGGTGTAATCATGGCTGAAGAGTAGTTGCCAAAATTATCGAAGGCTGAAGAGACAATTCCCCGTCAAGAAGTGAGAAACAAAGTGAGTTTTGTGGACTATTCTTTATCCCAGTCTAAAGAGCCAGAGCTAGATCGATCTCTGTGAGATGATGACCAGAGTGGGCTATGTAGGGAGTCTCTGTCTCAATTTTATAAAGAGAGAAAAAAGGAGGAGTCTCAGCCATGTCCATATAGAGAAGGTCAGCTGGGCAGTGTGTTGCATGAAGGCTCATTTCTTGAGGTGGTCACCAACCAGTGGAGTCCCACTCTCTTCTGAGTTGAACTCCTGAGAGTGCAGGAGAGTCAAGAGAGTTGGTCCAAGGAAGAGGTAATTTTGTGGTCCCAAGCAAACCAGGCATCCCGATAAGGTGTGGCTGCAGACAGAGTGAGGCCACAGGGTGGGAGTGTCTGCTGGGCACGAAGGGATTAAAGGTGTGTTGGTGGGAGGGTCCTGGATGGAGAAAGTATTTAAGGCTTGATTCCTGGAGTAGAGCTTCAAGCATCAGGAGGCATCTGAGAAGATGGGAGAGCCGGCTGATACCCAGGGTGAGTTTGTATGTAAGGATTCGGCGTAGATGACTTGAGGACTGTGGGGAGGATGTACTGTTTTCAAATTCTACCTGTAATGAATATGAGTCCTTCTTTTTCCACATGTTCCCCACCACAAAGTATTGTTTGTTTTAATTATCTTTGCTTTTCCAATTATATAAAATAATATTTACAGTGTAAATTTGCATCCATGTGATGACCACCTGTGTTAAAATTTCTTTGGTCTGTTTGCTTACTTTTTAGAGATCCTGTAAGTCTATATATTACAGACTGTTTTTGATCTCTCTGTGGAGACCATAGGTGGTTCAAGATCACAGATATCCTATGACCTCCTGCTTCTAAGTGTGCTATTGAAGTCTGGAGAGCAGGAGTGAGAGGGTGTTAAACCTATCATCAGCAACATCAGTATTTTATTAGGCATGGATTCTCTGAGAAGCCCTGGATATTCTTAACCTTCCTCTGTAGATCTATCTGGCCTCAAATTCAGAGAGCCACATTCCTCTACCATATTAGTGGTGGGATTAAAGGTGTATGTCACGAAACCCTCCTAGAACTGCTTGTTCTAAAATTCAAAGTTAAAGTTTTGGTATATTGTAAATTTTTGTTTGTTTGTTTTTGTTTTTTGTTTTTTTTTTTGAGACAGGGTTTGTCTGTGTATCCTTGGCTGTCCTGGACTCGCTTTGTAGCCCAGGATGGCCTCGAATTCACAGTGATTCACTTTCCTCTGCCTCCCAAGTGCTGTGATTAAAGGCGTGTACCACCACTCCAGGCTTTGTGTAAATATTAATAATCTATCTGATCTTGTGTAATCTCCAAAAATGTGGATGTGATGGCACAACAAATTAGAGATAGCACCAAAGCACAACATTTTTTAAAAGCATGAATTCAAACAGATTACTGATAGGTTGATAAATACTAGGTATACAAATTACATTGTAGTTTAGGCACGATGATCATGTCAGGGGTACTTTGATTTCATTAACTACCCCCCCATCCCTCATTCTCTCTTTCTCTCTCTCTCACTTTTTCTCTGTGTATTGCTATTGTATTTATTTATTTATTTATTTTTACTAATTCATTAGACTGTCTGAATCTCTCTGATGCATACAATGACCAGGAAGTTCACCTCAGAGCGCCAAAGAAGAAGAGAAGGCATCGCATTAAATATTCTGAAAAACAAACCTTAGAGCTGCAAACTTATTTTAATAATCGCATGTACCCAAGCAAAGAGCAACGCTTGAAGCTGGCCCAAAATCTTGGAGTGACAGAGTACCAGATCCGGGTATGACTTTCTCTTGTCTCTCTCTCCCTGCAGCCACAATAGTTCTCCAATTTTCACCTTCACATTTTCAAATTTTCTCACCTTTTGTGCTTGTACAATTCTTGGAGTTGTTATTTGTGGACTGGAGATATCTGTTCATCCAGAGCTGGACTTGGCCTTCAGCTTCTGCATGGGTACTACCCTGGAGCCACATATTCCCATGTATGGTCTCAGCGACCCAGGCATTAATGTTTCTAGTAATGACTCAGAAGATGTAGGTGAAGTTTCCCTAGTTGTTAGTGTCCGGTCCTAGGCATCCTGACTTCCTACCATTTTTATGCATCTCCTGCAACTTCATATTGCAAAACTTCTTTTATTGTCTTTCCAGATCTGGTTCAAGAACCACCGAGCTAAGTACAAAAAGAAAAATCTCCAGAATATTTCAGGACCTCCAGAGAAAATGGAAAGCTCTAAGGATGTTGGTAGATCAACCAGTTCCCAAGGTTGCTCATCTCTTATGGATTCTGCCACTGGACAGTCCATGTCTTCAGGCACATCTTGTGTGGGCTCCATTCCCCAAATTTATGCCAGCCTGGAGGAAACTCTCCACATTGAGCAAGGCTCAGAGGGTGCCAGGTGTGGACTCCAAGAAGGCCATTGTGATGGCCAAGCTCCTGCTGCAGGTGCAGGCCCTGGTCATTTTTTAGTAACTGAAGGTGAGAATGACCCAGCAGTAGCTGAAGGCGCCTCAGTTGAATCTACACATTTTACTTAAGCTGCATTCCAAGAAGCACAGGCTGCTAAAAACTGCAGTCCAGAAGATAAACTTCTCTTGAATCAAATCTTTAATGGTCTAGGTCTATCAGTTGGCTAGATGAATTGAGGTACATCACACCCCCAATGAACACTTTGATTGTGGACTGGTTGAGGCCCGGACATCTGCAAAACAAAGAAGTGGTGTGGTAGGGAAAGTCATCACTCTTAAGACTGAGGGTGTAGATGCAAGCTACTCTGTATTAGTTTCATGTCAGTGTTATTCACACACTGAGACTGTTTCAAGCGCTATCTATAGTATTCTTCACTTGTTGTTGTATTATATATTAAATACCTTAACAACATTTCAGAAAACATTTTTTAATCTTCTTTTCATTCCAGAATGGCTGATAGATTTACTTTACTCTGTGTGTGTGTGTGTGCGCGCGCGTGTTTGTGTTTGTGTTTGTGTGTGTGTGTTTGTGTTGTATGTTTTTATCCATAGAAACCTATATCTGGGGCCTGGGAGGGAAGAAAATGGCTTAGGAACTTCTGGGATTATAACCAATGACATTGTTGAGGCAGCATGTGTGTGCTTGCCACTTAAAGCATGTCCTCTGCAGTAAGAACTGAGCTCTCTGATTCCAAGGATTACTAATGGCTTTACATGAACTGTTGGAATAGCTAACAACTTCCGAGATGTATGTTGTCCTTTGCAAAAGGAGCATAGATGAAAGCTATACAACGGCTCACTATCAGCTTCAATCCTATGACCTGTTCATGCCATTGAGGTCAGGGTGTACACTTGCTATGTTTATGTGTAATTCGAATTCTCATATACATAAAATAAACATATATGTAGTAAATAAATGCTCTGAAGGGGACCACATATAAACTAAAACAGATTTTTTCTGTCAAATTGTTTAGTGTGTCCATGAAAACTCATAGCTCTCAGGTATGTCTATGTCACAGGACAAAATACAGGATTAGTTTTTTCTTTTTACACCCTGTTAATCCCAGGAATGAAGCTAGGTAATAACTTGATGGTAAAAGACAGACATGTTGGCTGCCTGCCCTTGTAAATATATATCTTGACACATGGCCTCATTAACCTGCCCAATCAGCCCTGCTTTACATCCTGGCTACTTCAGATTTGAGTGACTGATATTCTAGAATTGTATCCAAGACCTGTCTTTGTCACCTTTTTGGGAATGTACACATTGTTTCTAAAGTACCTGTATAGATTCCAGCTACACCAGCAGTAAGGAATTATTTGTCTTTGCCCACATTTTTTCCAGAATGAAATGTCCTTAGTTTAATTGATCTTAACAATTCTGACTAAACAAGATAAACAGTGTGATAATTGAAAATCCCAGATCATTCTATTTTTTCAAAATAATTTTTTATTAATTTATTCTTGTTACCTCTCAATGGTTATCTCATCCCTTGTATCCTCCCATTCTTCCCTCCCTCCCATTTTCCCCTTACACCTCTCCCCTATGACTGTGACTGAGGGGATTTCCTCCCCCTTTATATGTTCATAGGGTATCAAGTCTCTTCTTGGTAGCCTGCTATCTTTCCTCTGAGTGCCACCAGGTCTTCCCTCCAGGGGACATGGCGAAATATGACGCACCAGAGTAGGTGTGAAAGTCATACCGCACTCTCCACTGAACTGTGGAGAATGTCCTGTCCATTGGCTAGATCTGGGTAGGAGTTTGAAGTTTCTAGCCTGTATTGTATTTGGCTGGTGTGATAGTTTGAGCGGGACCCCTGGACCCAAATCTGCCTATCATAATGTTCTTCTTGTAGGTTTCTAGGACCATTTTGATCCTTCTACTTTGCTATTCACCCATGCTTCTTACATGTAGAGTGCAAATAGGATGTCCTCCCCTCTGTACCATTTTCCTGGTAAGTGAAGGCTTTCATGGGATTATGAGTATATACCATTTGACTCTTTTTGCTTCTGGGTTAACTCACTCATTATGATCATTTCTAGCTCAATCCATTTGTCCACAAATTTCAGAAATTCCTTGTTTTTAATAGCTGAGTAGTATTCCATAGTGTATATGTACCACAGTTTCTTTATCCATTCTTCTACTGAGGGACACTAAGGCTGTTTCCATGTTCTGGCTATTATGAAAAAGGCTGCTATGTACATGGTTGAGCAAATTTTCTTGTTGTGTGCTGGAGCATCTTCTAGGTATATTCCACGGAGTGGAATAGCTGAGTCTTGAGGAAGCCCTATTCCCAGTTTTCTAAAATAGCCCCAGACAGATTTCCAAAGTGGCTGTACTAGTTTGCATTCCCACCAGCAATAAAGGAGTGTTCCTTTCCCTCCACATCCTTGTGGTGTCCTTGCATTTTTGCAGATCATGCTATTTTATCAATAAAGACTTAGGAGCCCAATGCTGTGGTGAAAACCTGCCAGCTCAGAGAGGCAGAGAAGTCACCCAGCTGTATTTCTTGAGCATCTCGAGCATCTAGCTGTTGTTTTACAAAGATAGTGAGGCGTCTAAAAGCTCAGGGACCAAAAGAGATAAGGAGGAGAAATTTTACCAGGGGCCCAGAATGGAGGGTAACAAGGTACTAAGCCAAGGGGCGGTGGAGAACCAATTATGGAACCAACTCTGCTCCTGTTCTCGTTGTCTTTCTCTTTTTTCTAAGCCTTCTCTAACCTTGGCCACGTTATCTTTGACTACCCCAGAGTGGTCCATATAAAAGCAACACTCTTCTTTGAGGGCAGCACAAAGTCCCCCTTGCTGAAGATGTAGCAAGCCTAGACCTCTCCTACTTTGTAGAAAGACCTCACTGAGGAAGGACAAGGATTTTTCATGGTGGGATATGGCAGCTTTCATCTGCTCCAAGTCTTCATCAATTGACAGGTGAAGATCTAAGTAATGTTTATTGGAGAGAACAAGAGAGGTTATGTCTACTCCAGTACCTGTAGTGCCCAATCCGAGGAGGAGAGCAAGGGTAATTGCTGTTATAGGCTCACATTTGGTTCTAAGTAGGGCTTGTTCAGTAACAGGATCCCAGTAGTGGGAAAATGTTCTTCAATATAATATATTAAGTGGAGGACTAATTGAACCAGGATACAAAAGGTGGTCTTACTGTTTTTTAAATGGGGGGAGTATGAGAAGGGAGTGAGACCATTGTTACAGGCCCACCAAGTGTAATTACTCAGAAGGATATAATCAGAAAGGGAAGATATCTCGGTGATGGTTATATTACAGAGATGTTGATAGGAGAAGGGAATAAATTTACCTAAACATAACTCGCAGCCTGATAGGGAACTCAAAGATAGCTTGGCGTTTTCTAGTTGGGCCCTTTGGCATTTAGAATGACCAAAGGAATTGGAGATGTTTTCAATTACTGCAATTCCTTTATAAAAACGAGGGTTGGCGTCTTGAATAACCAAATTGAATCAGTTAGCTCAGGGTGAGAATGATTTAAAGTCAAGCAAGTGAAGTTAATGATATTCAGTAGCAAATCAGGAGTGCTTATCAATTCTACCTTCTGTAGTGGAGTTTCCATGTAGGAGATAGTGCAGGAAGGAACTGCAGTGACCTTATTATGATTAATGTCACACTTTCTATTTCTTTCTAAACTCTGGCTGGCTGCTTTAAATCAGCTGTTCTGGCTGAAACTCCTCTCCTAGTCTCTCAGTCTGAATTTTTCTCATCCTTTTTCTCAATTGTTCTTCTTTGCCTCATAGTATCTTTGGAAATAGGTTATGAACTTATGGATCCTTCTCATTCTCTGTTTTGTGTTGAGCTATGTATAGCTTCCTCTCTCTGAATTTGGTCTTTACAAAACTCTCCTAGTTAAACTGCCTGTGAATTCCAGAAACTGAAATGCCAGGAAATCAATGACACTTGACTGCCTCTGACCTAGCAGAGTCACCTGAACTGACTGAAAAGAACTAACTAGAATTCAGACCTCCATGATTGCCTGAGATCTTGGATTAATGGCATGTGTCACCACACCCTGGACATGAGATTTATTTTATCTAAAACTTGCTTTATTCTGGGCTGGCCTTTATTCAGAGATCTATTTGTTTGCCTCTTGGGATTAAAGTTATTTCTGCATTCCAACTGGATTAAGAAGAGCTAGAAGATTTTTGTATGCGATATCTTGCCCGTTCAGCCATATTGTGAACTGAAATTTCTCTGTACAGATGGGATCAATATCAGAGTGTAGAGTGGGCTCTTTTTTCAGTACTAAATCTACTGTGCAGTGGGCCACTCTTATTATTCTCTAATGAAAACTGCTGTACATCACCATAAACTACACAGAGGCTTAAGGTCCAGATTAGCTCTGTCACTGAACCTCACCAAGACATTTGTGATAAAATTTATACTAATTTGATAATGTAGTTAACTTTAATCCTTTTCTAGGTATCAAGAAATCTTGCCATGACTTAGTAATGTAAGGTAGGTCTTCCATGACATAGGTTTCCTGAACAAGTAAGAAGATAGATGAAGCTTCCATATTCACCCGGCTGGAAGATATTAAACTTCCAGGAAACACACTTCAGGGAGGCTGGGTTGGAGTAAAAGCAGTGCATCCTCTCAAAAAATACAACAGCAGCTCTCTGTGGCCACCTATTCATTATAGGGCCAATCTGTGACCAAACAATCCATGATCAGGCCTATGCTTATAGTAGATCTTAGGTGCAACTGGAGGACTGTAAGGGATTTAATTATCCAGGGAACATGATTTAGGGTCTATCTACTCCATGTAGAAATAGCATGATAGTGGTGGTATCATGGCTGAAGAGTAGTTGCCAAAATTATCTAAGGCTGAGGAGACAAATCCCTATCAAGAAGTGAGGAACAAAGTGAGTTCTGTGTCTTTTACTCGGTCTAAAGAAGGCAGAAGCAGGTGGATCTCTGTGAGGTGATAGCCAGACTGGTCTAGGTAGGGAGACTCCATCTCAATTTCATAAAGAGATAAAAAAGGAGGAGTATCAGCCATGTCAAAATAGAGCAGTGAATCTGGGCAGTGAGTTGCATGTAGTCTCATTTCTTGAGGTGGTCATCAACCAGTGGAGTCCACATTTCTTTTGAGTTGAACCCTTAAGGGTGCAGGAGAATCAAGAGACTTTGGCCAAGAAAGAGTTAATTTTTGTGGTTCTAAGCAAACCAGCCAGCCCTAAAAGGTGGGGCTGCACACTGAGTGAGGCCTCAGGGTGGGGTGTCAGATGGGCAAGAGGGGATTAAGGGTGTGTTGGTGGGAGGGTCCTGGATGAAGAACCTATTTAAGGCCTCATTCCTGGAGTAGAGCTTCGAGCTTCAAGCTTCAGGAGGGATCTGGGAAGATGGCAGAGCCTACTGAAATCCAGGGTGAGTTTTCTGTGTAGATGAGTATGTGACTGCCTGGAGGCTGTATTCTTTTCAACTTCTAGCTACAATGAATAGGAGTCTCTCTTTCTCCACAGGGTCTTCATCACAATATTTTTTAAAAAAATTATCTTGACCTTTCTGATTATATAAAATAATATTTTAATATGTTAGTTTGTATCCATGTGATGGCTACCTATGTTTAATATTTGTTTGTTTGTTGGTTTCCTTTTTACTAATCCGGGAAGTCTATATATTCCAGACTGTCTTTGATCTCTCAGTGGAGTCCATAGTTGGAAGGACCTCACAGATATCCTACTACCTCATGCTTCTAAGTGTGGGAATAAATGCCTGAAAGCAGCAGTGAAGGGGTGTTAAAAGCACATGTTTAATAGTTATCATCTTCCCCACCCCCACTGCTAGCAGCAGCAGTGGCAGCAGCAGCAGCAGCAGCAGCAGCAACAGGTGCAGTCTGGATTATATGAGGAGACCTGGATACTCTGAAACTTTCTCTGTAGACCCATCTGGCCTCAAATTCAGATATCCACATTCCTCTGCCTCTTTAGTGGTGGATGAAAGTTGTAATTCACCATGTCCTCTGGCAACTGCTTGTTCTTGAAATTCAATGTTAAAATTTTAGTATGTTGTAAATACTAATCATCTATCCGATTTTGTTGTTTGAGAAAACATTTCTTTGAAGATGACACACAGATGCCTAAGCTTTACCAACATGGAACCAATTTCAGAACAAAGTAGAGATACCACCAAAGTACAATGTAAAAAACCATAATTTTGTACATGTTACTTACATGTTGAAAAACACTGGGTTGGCCTGGCATGGTGGAGTACATCTTTAATCCCAGAACTCAGGAGGCAGAGGCAGGCAGATTGCTGCAAGTTCGAGGCCAGCCTGGTCTACAAAGTGAGTTTAGGACAGCCGAGGATACAGAGAGAAACCCAGTCTTGAAAAAAGTTCTCACTGTGTATAAGAAGGATACTTTAATTTAGGCACAATGATCATGTGAGGAATAGTTGTGTTTCATTACCTCTCTCTCTTTCTCTCTCTCTCTCTTTTGTACTTACTAATTAGCTATCTTTTTATAAAAATGAGGGAGTAGATATTCACAGGCTACAGATTAAGGAAGAATTTGGAGTGGGGAAGAATGTTAGGTGTGTTTTAGGAAAAGTCTTTCTGTGTTATCAAGCTGTACTGGAAAGTGACAGCCTGGACCTCTCAGTGGTCATCCTGTTTTAGTAACTTGTCTCCTAGGATTAAAGGAAGGCTCTATGCCATGTGATTAAAATATTTTGTACAACATTCTTTTAATAATGGGTCAACTCCCATTGTGGTGTGACTTACATATGTAGTTTTTTTATTCTCCATTAAAAATGACTATGACTATCTTCCCATCATTACATCATGTAAGGGACAATATAAATGTATATATAACACAATATATATATATATATATATATATATATATATATATACATACATGGCATGCTTAATATCTTGTTTCATTCGTATAGAGTATACTGTATGAATTCATACATGTATACTGTGGTTAGAATTGTTACTTTTAAAGATTTATTTACTTAATGTGTTTAAAATGTTCGGCCTGCATGTGTTCTATACTAGCAGAAGAGGGCACCAGATCTCATTATAGATGGTTGTGATCCACCATATGTTTGTGGTGAATTGAATTCAGGACCTGTGGAAAAGCCCCAATGCTCTTAAAGTCTTAGCATTCTCTCCAGCCCTGGTTGTAATCATTGACTGTAATGAATTTTTTCTTTGGTGAGCTTCATATGTATTTGATTTTTACATTTTTCTTATTTAATCAATTTACAGCCTGATCACAGCCCCTTCTGTTTTTACTTCTCAGCCCAGTTCTCATGAGCCTTCCCATCATTCTCCTATCCCCATCTCCATAGAGAAGTAGAGTCCCCTGTGGTTATCAACACAGGTGGGCATATCAAATTACAGAAGGACTGAGGGCATCTTCTGCCAATGGGCCCAGACCAGGCAGTCCAGCTATGGGAAAGGGACCTAAAGGCAAGCAACAGAGTAAGAGACAATCTTTGCTCCACTTGATAGTGGACACACATCTAGAACAAGCAGCATATATGCCTCAAATGGGAAGTAAGCAGCCTGAGTAGAGCCCATTTGTTCTTTGTAGTTGGTGTTGTGGTCCATGTGAGCCACCATGGACCCAGTTAATTTGCTACTGTAGGTGTTCTTCTAGTGCCCTGACGTTTCTGTCTGCCTCAATCCTTTCTCTCCCTCTTCACAGGACTCCCAGAGCCCCACTTGTTTTTAGGCTGTGGGTCTCTGAATCTGTTTCCCTCATCTAAAGGAGGAGCCTTTCATAAGACAGTCATGCTAGGCTCCTCTCTGTTAGTTTAGCAGAGTATTATTAGAAGTTTTAGAGGTAGGCTGTCTGTGGTGGGGTGGATCTCCAGTTGGGCCAGTCCTTGTTTTTCAGTCCCACAATCTCTGTTCGATCTTGATCCTACAATTCTTTAGGTTGAACCCATTGTGGGTTGAAGGATTGAGAGAATTATTCTGAAAATGATAGAAGCTTATGTGGGGTGGCTGTAGAGATTAGGAAGAGCTGCGGATGGAGAAATAATGCGGTTAAATACATATTCACATTAATAACTGACTGGTTTTATTTTGAGGAAGGGTTTTCTCTAATTTCCAGCTGTATTGTAAAGTCTTATAGAACAGCATATCCTGTAACTCAGAGAGGTCCTCCTCCCTTTGCAAGGTGACTCCTAGGATTATATGTCGTCCATATATCATGTGATTAAAATAATTTCACAAACAGTTTTTCCGAAAAAAAAAACATTAATTGATTTTTTGGGTTCCAAATTTGACTTACCCGATAAAGGCACTTGAAGAGAAAAGATTTGAAATATGTCCACTGTCATAAACATGTGGCTTCTCAACCCCAATATGATATAAAAGCGAAGTTACAACATTGAAAGACATCTCCATGAACCTTCTGTGTAATTAAGGCTTAAGGTGCTGGTATGGAAACACGAATGAGGCCTGAATGTTTTTCTACAAAGACGACATTGGCTCTTTCTTGCTTCTAGCCATGCCTTCACCACAAAACTCAATCATTTTCTGATTTCTCCTTTTTTATTCAATCACCAACACTAGTGATAGAATAGATATTAAGCATAGTAAAAATGGAAAGAGATGTCTTAATAATATGAATTTATAGTCTCCATCCTTGGATTTTTTCAAAGAAAAGCTCTTGTCTCAGTCCTGGGTGTACTGGATATCACTCTGTAGTCTAGGCTGATCTTAAGCTGAGAATTCTCCTCCTGCATTTATGAAGGAGTTGGGATTACAGGCTGTTATTCCTCTTCTGACCCTTATGTAATTTTGATAACACTAAGAGCCTATGATTGTTTTTCTCATTTGAAAACCTAGAGACTCACATAGAGAATTTATCTGTTGTTTGAATATTTTATCTGTAGAGCTGATGTGATGATTTTCTCTCCTGACAGGTTCCCCAGTTCAAGAATGTATTCCAGTAGGACCACATTGTAGTAGGCTTCCATATCCACCAGTATCTCGAGTTCTGCCGTTTAATTCATCCTACCCAAGATACTTAGGACCCAAAAGGTTCCAAGGCTTTCATCCGAATTTCCAAATGTCTTCAAATGCACTCATGGACACAGGTTTTCAAATGCCACAAGAGCATGCAAGGAATGTATGTCTCCAAAGGACTCAGTATCCTCTAGTGCCCACAGGATTTCCTACACAATCAAGCCTCCAAAGACATCCAGTTTTGACAAGCAACTTAGAGCACCAAATGTCTCAAAGTTTTCTACTACTGGAGGATCCCGGAATCAGACGCATCTCGAAAGGCATCTAGGATTTCAAGACAATCAAAATCTCTACATGTCCCAAAGGGCCCTAGAGGCTCAAGCAACCACCGAACCATCATGTCTCCAATGGGAATCAGAATATCAAAGATACCAAGTTCCCCAGGTATCCTTTGGATTTTCAAGTAAACCATGTATCCGTATGGACCCAGATCTTGGAGGGAGCTCAAGTCTGCCAACATCAGGAACTAACCCAGGTCACTCAATACCCCAGATGCCCTCATATTCCTCAGAAAGGTCTGAGAATTACAGTACTCCAAAGCAGAAAAAGAGGCGTCGCATTAAGTACTCCGAAGAACACAATCGCCGGCTGCAAGACTATTTTGATGAGTGCATGCACCCAAGAAAAGAGCAACGTGAGGAGCTGGCCGAAAATCTTGGAGTGACAGAGTACCAGATCCAGGTATGACTTTTTCTTGACTCTCTCCCCCTGCCACCAATACATTTCTCCAGTCAGCACCTTCACTGTTTTGGAAATCCCTGTCAGTTTGTGCTTGTATAATCCTGAGAGATCATGACATAGGTTTTGACTGTAGATGTTTGTTCATCCAGGGCTGGACTTGGCATGCAGCTTGTGCATGGGTAGTGCCCTGGAGACACATTATTACTGTGTAGAGTATCAGGACCTAGACATTTATGTTTCTAGTAAAGACATAGAAAATCTAGATGGTTACCCTAGTTTTTGAGTGTTAGGTGGTGTCTATCCTGACATCGTACCTCTTTTTAGGCATCTGCTGCAACTTCCTATTCTGAGCCAGGATGACACACGCAGGTCTTCCTATAACTTCTCTTTTTGTGTTTCCAGATCTGGTTCAAGAACCGCCGAGCTAAGTACAAACAGAAAAATCTCCAAAATGTTTCAGAACAACCAGAGAATATGGAAAGCTCCAAGGATGTTGATGGATCAACCAGTTCCCATGGTTGCTCATCTGTTCTTGACTCTGCTACTCAAGAGTCCATGTCTTCAGGGACATCTTGTGTGGGCTCCATTCTCCAACTTTACCCCAGTCTGGAAGAATCTCACTCTGCTTTTGAAGAGTCCGTGTCTTCAGGGACATCTTGTGTGGACTCCATTCCCCAACTTTACTCCAGTCTGGAAGAATCTCTCCACAATGAAGAAGCCTCAGGGGCTGCCCGGTGTGGACGCCAGGAAGACCATTGTGATGGCCAAGCTCCTGTTGCAGCTGCAGGCTCTGATCATTTCCTAGTAACCAGAGCTCAGAATGACCCAGCAGGAGCTGAGTGTGCCTCACCTGAAGTTCCACTTCCTATTGAAGCTGTACTCCATGAGGAAGATTATGCTGAAGCCTCAAATCCAGTTATCAAGGAGCTCTGGGAACAAATCCTTAATGATCCTGGGGTATCAGAGGACTGGCTGGATTTTGATACATCACTCCTATAATGAACACTTTGACTCTGGAGTGGTTGAAGCCCAGAAATCTGTCATACAAAGAAGAGGTGTGGTAGTGAAAGCCGCCAGTCTCAAGACTGAGGGGACCACTGTCAGCTGTACTAGTTTCATTCCTGTGCTATCCACAGAGTGATAGTGTTTCAAAGGCTACCTATAGTATTCATCTCTTATTTTTGGAATTTACATTAAATAAAAGTAGAAAACATCTTTTTATGATCTGTTTTTTCCAGAATGTGTGTGTGTGTATGTGTGCCAGTGTGTGTGTGTTGTGTGATGTGTGCCTGTATCCTTATAAACTTACACCTGGTGCCTGGGAGGTCAGAAAATGTTTTAGGAGCATCTGGGATTATAACTACTGACAGTTGTGAGGCAAAATACATGTGCTTGTAACTTAACTCAAGTCCTGTGCAGTAAGAACTGAGCTTATTGTTTCTAAAGATTAGTAATGGCTTTGCCTTTTCAGTAAGAATGCCTAATAATGGCCGTGGTGTTCTTACTCCTTTGTAAAAAGTGTTACCATTTTAAAATTTGTCTTTCATGTGCCAGTAGGTAACAGCAATAAAATGGCTCTCTATCAGCTTCAATTCTATTTATAGTGGCTACTACATTCTATTCATGCCATTGGGTTCAGGGTGTACACATGCTAAATTTATATGAACATAGGATGCTCACGTACATAAAATAAAAGTAATATGTGTACTAACTAAATTCTCTGAAGTAGGCCATTTAAAAACTACAACAGATTTATTTTGTGAAAAGTTTAGTGTGTCCCTGAGAGCTCCTAGCTCACAGGTGTGTAGATGTCAAAGTTCAACATGCAGGACTAGTTTTTCTTTTTATACCCTGTGAGTCCTAGGCATAAAACACAAGGCTTGGTCATAAACTCCATTATGAAAAGACTCACCAGTAGGCCCTCTACCCTTGTAATTATTTATTTTGACACATGGTCTCATTAACGTGCCCAATCTGCTCTGCTTTGCATCCTGGCTTCTTCTGATTTGAGTGACTGGTATTCCAGACCTGTATCCAAGCCTTTTATTTCTTTGTCAGCTTTTGAGGATTATACACAGTATTTCCATAGTAGCTGTTATAGGTTTGCAGCCACACCAGCAATAAGTAAGTATTTGTCTTTGCCCACATGAACAATAAACAAGTCCTTCACTTGCTTGGTTAGAGTTACTCCTAGATATTTTATATTGCTTGTGGTAGTCGGGAAGGGTGTTGTTTTCCTAATATCTTGCTGTGCATGATTGTCATTTGTATATAGGATGGCTACTAACTTTTTTTGGGTTAATTTTGTATCTTGCCAATTTGCTGAAGGTGTTTCTCAGTTGTAGGAGTTCCCTAGTGGAATTTTGGGGGTCACTTATACACACTATCATATCATCGGCAAGTAGGGATAATTTGAACTCCTCCCTTCCCATTTGGATTCCCTTGATCTCCTTTTTTTGTCTTATTTCTCTGGCTAGAACTTCAAGAACTAGATTGAAGAGATATGGAGAAAGTGGGCAGCCTTCCTCGGTCCCCGATTTTAGACGAATTTCCTTGAGTATCTCTCCATTTAATTTGATGTTGGCTATTGGCTTGCTGTATATAGCCTTTATTATGTTTAGATATATGCCTTGACTCCCTGATCTCTCCAAAACTTTAAACATGAATGGGTGTTGGATTTAGTCAAGTGATATTTCTGCATCTAAGGAGATGATCATGTAGCTTTTTCTTATAGTTTGTTTACATGGTGGATTACATTGATAGCTTTCCATATATTAAACCATCCCTGCCTGCCTGGAATGAAGCCTAGGTGGTCAAGGCGAATGATAACTTTGATGTATTCTTACTTTCATTTTGCTAGTATTTTATTCAGTATTTTTGCATCAATGTTCATAAGATGGTTTATGGACATTTTCAGTATCTCTGTGAGGGAGGACATTGGGGACACCTTCCATTATCTTTTCAACAGCCCAGTGACTGCCTGGCCCAAGCACTGTGACAGTGGTAGAGCAAAATATGAGCACATAAGACCTCGTGGCTCTCAGTCTCCCTTACCACAGTTTTGTGGTACAGCAGGATTCCCAGCACAAAGGTTTAAGGTCTAAGTCTTCCTATGTCTGCATTGTGTGTTAGACTTGTACTGCAGGGAGATCAAGTGGGATTTTGTTTTGGCAGGTGAATAATATCCAACATTCAGTGTGACTATAATCCAGTGTAATTTCTCCAGTGCATGTGTAACTCAGCTGATTGGTCCACAAGGGAGGGAGGGACCATGTCTAACATGTCAAGGAGTCCTTATCCAAACAGCTGCTTCTGCCTGAGGACACAGACAGCCCAGAGCCTGGCACTGTCTGAGGTCTTTTCTCCTCTCCCATATGATCTGTACATATAAATAAGGATCTTAGCAAGTAATGTGCAGTCGGCAACAGTTCTCAAGCAAAGGCCTTAAGGGTGAAGTTTAAGGCCACCAAAGCCAAGAACCATGTTGGTTAAAGATGGGAGATCTGACAACTATGGAAGTAAATGTGAGAAATGGAGGCCTCATTTCACAGGAGAGCCTGTTCATTCACTCTCCAGGACACTATTGATGGTGAAGTTCATCACTGCTTTTGGGATTGCCGTTGGCATCTGAGTTAGGGCTAATGTGGAGAAGATGGATCTGACGAGGGTGAGAAATGGAAACTGTGCTCAGAACCCTGTCTCTGACAGGAGGCAGAGCTGGAGGAAATGGTGTAGGCAATTACACCTCCTGCATTCCGTCAATGGTGCTTGGTGGGGTGCTGACTAAGATGAGGTGTCAGGATGCTTTAGAAGCCAGCTTTTCCCTTTAAATCTGAGACACCATCATGGGGAACAGGTGGTGCTCATGCCTAGCACAAAGAGACAGAAGGAACTGTGCAGGTGACAATGCACATCCCAACCAGTGTTAGTTCCCCAAACAGAAAGGCTGTGAAGGAAAAACTGCCCATTCCATGTGGAGAAAGGGGCAGGGTGAAAATAGCCACAACAAATATAAAAAAAACCAGGTACCCATACAACTCATTTATAGTACAAGGTTTTCTTCCTGTGTTTTTAAAGTTGCTATCACCAGCTGTTTAGGATAAGCAAATAAAGCACGTTAATATTAGTTGATCAGCTCATGGTTAAATTTCTAGTCTAACTTCTGACGGGAATATATGTCCTAGGAGTAACAGAGGTAGATAGATAATGTAAAAATTGATAAATTGGTGATCTTCAAAACCCCCATACACCTACAGAAAATGGCTATGACATAGACATATTTGTGATAATGGGGATGACCATGGTAAAAGCTTTTCTAAGTATTTTTCCTTATGGAGTCTGACTGAGGGAGAGAGTCTGTGATGACCTATAAACACATCCATAGCTTTGGAAAAAGAGCTGAAAATTCAAAGGTGTTATTTTTCCATGAGAGAGATTCCTAGAATGCTCCCCTACCTCCTTTCTCCATGCTGAGTTTCCAAACTGCCAGCCTCTATGAAACTAAGCCTTGTCCAGTTAAATGCTTTCTTTGGTCAGAATTACATTGATCATGGTGTCTCTTCACAGCAATAGAGACTCACCAAGACACTTGCCTTTGGGATGGAGAGATGTCTGAGAGGTTGAGCACCGAGGCTGCTCTTCCAGAGGTCCTGAGTTCAATTCCCAACAACCACATGGTGGCTCCCAGTCATCTATAATGAGACCTGGTGCCTCTTCTGGAGTACAGGCCTTCATTCAGGCAGCACCCTGTATGTAAATTGCCTTCTATTAAATTCTCCTAAGCTGAGGCTAAAGTGTAGAGTCCTCAGCATACTAGGCTGGGTATACTATTATGCAGATATATCCTCAGCCCCTCACAGGTCCTCTATCACTGAGCCACAGACCCAACTCCTCACTGGGGATTCTAGGTAGGGGCTCCCCAAAAAGCCATGACTCTTTCGCTCACTGGGAGAGTCTAGGGAGGAACTCTACCACTGAGCCATGGCCCCTGGCTATCAGTGTGAGATCTAGGAAAGTCCTCTGCACCTGAGCCATGATCCCAATACCCAGCTGATATTCCTGCAAGGAGTTGGTTTTTGAGTGTCCTCTCATTGACAGCTGCTAGCAGAGGAGTCACACACTAAACATCACAGTTCAAAAGGGGGAAATAGGTCCATGTGAGTCTCCATAGAGCATACAAGAAGAGACATATATATGGATAAACAGGCACTGGCAGCTTGTGCTGAGAAGTGGCTAATACCTGTAGATTTCTGTTTTCCTCAGGAGGGATGGCGTTACTCTTTCATTTGAGCTTGGCGGTTGCGTTTCTAACTCCCCTGCATCAGGGAGTTATCTGGACAGGAAATGCAGTTCTGCAAGCCAGGTACTGGGAAGTCTTTCCAGGTAATGACTGCTCTGGATGGAAACAGGTTAAATCATCCCACACAAATGCATGAAAATACTGATGGAAAGAAAACAAAATGAGCAGGAAGCTCTGCAGAAAACCTGACATCATCTCTTAGGACACAGAGATCGGAGAGAAATTGTGCAGAAAACTATTGCTACTTAGTTGAAGAACACCTGTATAAAATGTGGGTCTAGTTCTAGCCCTCCAAAGGACACCTGCAAATCCCCAGTCATTGTCCTAACTAAGCCTGATATCACTTTGATTTTGAGGAACAGCAGAACCTTGGAGACTGATCCTGAACTAGTGTAGCACTAAAGCAAGAAAGGCTATCTCCTGAGAAATGGCTTTTCACCTCAAGGAAATACACCTTGTTACATAGATGATGTATACACACACTGTGTACACACACACACACACACACACACACACACAAATATATACATCTATAATAGGGTCTTATGACCTCTTCTGGTATGCAGATATCCATGCAATTACAGCATTCATAAACATAAAAAAATATCTAAACATATTTTTGTAAAGAGTTCGGGGGAACAGAACATTTCTGGGAGACCCAGCACGACATACTAGGCTCTGCCACTGTCTCTAGACACTAAAGAGGTGAGGCATGTTGGGATTTAACACAGACACATTGGGAAGGCTGAGCCCAAGAATGGAAACCCATCCTCTGGGTATCAACATACTAGTTTTAAATTTTCAGTGTGTGTGTGTGTGTGTGTGTGTGTGTGTGTGTGTGTGTGTGTGTACACTTAAGTGTTTATATCATTCATCAATTTAGCAAGGTGTATTTGCTTCAGGGGAAAAGTTTTTCAGGTTATAGCCTTTCTTTCTTTAGTTCTGTGCTTGTTTGAGATCTGTTTTCAAGGCTTTGCTGTTCTTCAAAATCATAGTGACTTCAGTCTCAGGACAATGAATGGCGATTTGCACTTGCCATTTGGAGGGCTGTTTAGTGAGACCCTGTTTCAGGAAGCCTAACACTTGTCAGGTGATGGTGGTGGAAGCCTTTAATCCCAGCCCTGAAGATGAAGAGTCAGAGAAATCTCTGTGAGTTTGAGGCGAGCCTGGTCTACAGAGCTAATTCTAGGACATCCAGAATTATACAGAGAGATCCTCTGTTTTAAAAATGAAAAAGCCCAATCAAACAAACAAAAAATGTTGTTTTGGGTGACATGTCCAGAGCATACAGCACTGTAAGAAGACCCTGATTTGGATACCAGCATCCACATGGTGGCTCACAGTTGCTTTTAATTTCAATCCCAGGGAATCCTATGCCCTCTGTGGGCACCAGAAGACAGGACACATACAGAGACTCAGATGCACATAGAAAACAGCAGCTGGAGTAGCTATCAGAGACTGAGGTGAATCATCACGGGCTTCAGTTTTCCCAAATAAAAGATCTCTTGGGGCCCCTGTGGCAGGTCCTCACCACCTCAGTAACAGCTGCCCTGTGTCCACAGGCTGTGGGGGAAGCATTCTGAAGTCCACCATCATGACTGTCTTTGGGATATTAGTTGCCATTGCCATAGTCTGTGCCAAAGGATCCTCCCATGGCTGTGTTCAAGGCTGCAGAGGCAGTCCCCTGCAACTTCCTGCTGCCTGTGGCTGAGTTCATGGGAGACAGGACTGTGGGAAACCAGATTACAGATTCTGGAAACAAACATTATCGGGCACCTGTCCATCTACTTGATATGTGGAGAAATACTTATGTGTCTGTCTGAGTGTGTGTACAGATGTATGTACATATGTATGTACATATGTATGTATGTATGTATGTATGTATGTATGTATGCTTGTGGGTTTTTAAAAATACAGTCTCGTCTCATGTACGGCTGTCTGTCCTGGAACACTGTATGTAGACCAATTCTGCTTGGAATACACAGAGATTCCTCAGCATCTGCCTCTCAAGTCTCAGATTAGAAGTGAGTTCAAGGCCAGCCAGGTCTACATAGTGACTACATGACAGCCGGCGCTACACAGTGAAACCCTATCTCATAAAAACGAAAACAAACAAACAAACAAAACAAGAAGTGAGCCCTGCAGGGCCTGGCTGTCAGGGTTAATTTAGGAACAGGGTAGCATGTAACAAGCTGGCTTCAAACATTCAGTGTTGGTGAAGCTGGCCTCAAGCTAGTTCTTCTAACTCCACCTGCTGGATATTGGGTTTCCAGGCTGACACCACTATGCCTCATTTTGTATCTTTGTTTTAATTCTTGTTGGGGCTCAGGTGAGTTGTATTTGAGTGGCTCCCACTTTTACTGTATGAAGTAACACCTGGAGTCCTAGGTATTTATTTCACGTTGAAAAACAGAATTTTTTGGCTTAGAGTGTTTTTTTTTTTTGGTTCACCATGTCATGAGCTGCCTAAATTCATTTTTTCTTTTCTTTCCTTCTTTTTCCCCCCTGAGGCATGGTCTCTGTATGTAGCTGTGGCTGTCCTGCAACTTAATTTGTAGACACTTTCTCTTTACTATGTTTTAACTGATAAATAAAATCTTCGACAGTGTGTGTGTGTCTGTGTGTATGTGTAGAGCTGTGAGTGGCAGTGCTGCTGTGTACATAAGGATAGCTAGCCTGGGAGTTGTCAGTTCTTTGCCCTCCACCTCTGATGTCTAGAAGTGCTTGGGTCACACATGGATTCACACATTGTATCCATGTGTATATTGGTTCTGAGGACCCTCCAACATTGTGACTTTTCCCAGTTCCCTCTTAGTGTTTTATTTTACAAATTAATTGTATTTGTACAATTTAATGTGTGTGTGCGCGGAGTTCGATTTCAAGTGTTCCTGGAGATCAGAAAAGTGTAAGGGGTCCCTGAGTCAGAAGTCTTAGGTGCTGAGAACCACTAGAGATTCGTTTCCAAGAGCAGAATATGATCTATACTGGGGCCCTTGGAGCTAAATGTTGTGAACAGGTTCATGTGTGAGCTGGGGACAGAACTGAGGTCCTCTGTAAGAGCAGCCAGGGCTCTTAGCCGCAGAGCCATCTCTACAGTCCCATGAAATATTTAATGTATCTTAAAAATATATTTAGCCAGGTGATAGTGGCACAAGCCTTTAATCCCAGCACTTGGGAGGGAGAAGCAGGCAAACCTCTCAGGTTGAGGCCAGATTGGTCTACAAAGTGAGTCCAGGACACAGAGAAACACTGTCTCAAACAACCAAAAAAAAAAAAAAAAGGACATGTATCACCACTATTTGTCTCCTCTCTCTCTCTCTCTCTCTCTCTCTCTCTCTCTCTCTCTCTCTCTCTCTCTCACACACACACACACACACACACACACATTCTCTCTGGCACTCTTCTTTCTTTTTTTGTTTTTTCTTTTTCTTTTTTGATGTGGGTGAGACAGAGTCTCTCTCTCTTTTTCTTTTTTTTCCCCCAAAACAGGGTTTCTCTGTGTAATCTGTCCTGAACTCGGTTTGTAGACCAGGTTGGCCTTGAACTCCCATATATTCACCTACCTCTGCTGGGATTAAAGGCATGCACCACCACATGTATGTCTGCTGCCTGAGTGAGAAACAAGCTCTAAAGCAGTGAGCTCTACTTCCAGAATTACTGAATTTTAGATAAAACCCCAACTCAGCCTAGAATTAGAACTTGCTGCCTTTTATCCCAGCCCTAGGGAGGTAGAGGTTGATGGATCTCTGTGAGTTCAAGGCCAGCAAGGTCTGCAAAGTGACTTCAAGAACAGCCAAGATACAGAAGAACCTTGCTGGAAAAAATGAAAAAACTAGCTCTGTGAGTTTGAAACCAGCCTCCTCTACCTAGCAAGTTCAGAACAGTGAAGGCTACACAGAGAAACCCTGTCTTGACAAACAAAACAAAACAAAACAAACCCACAATAACAAAACAAATAAAAACCAATTGCAAAAAACCCACCAAGCCAAAACTGGTTCTGTAGAGTTTGCAATGGAATAGATTTATCCTCCTGGATTAGGGAGGGTTTGGGGAGTGGCCTGTTGATGGAGAAGATAAATTGCCAAGTCCTGGAAGAAGGAGCTCACAGTCTCTGAGGATCCAGAGCGCACATCCCATCCAGGAACAAACTACAGGGAGACAGGATGCCCCGTGAGTAAAGGTGAGGAGCCAGAATTGGGGTGCAGATGGCTGTGGCTGAGACAAAGACATGAGGTGATCACCTTCTCTTGGGGTTCCAAGCTACGTCCCATGGGGGCCACACATTTCTTTTTCCCTACCCTTGGTGACATCTGGTAGTGTGTTGTAATTTTCTGCTTCTTTTTCCTACTGAGTCTAGAGCCCATGGTGTCGCCTGTGTAAGGAGGGTTCCACGGCTGAGCCATGCTCCAGCTCTCTGCTCAATATTTTAATTAATACCTGTATGTGTTTGCGAGTGTGGGATTTTTGAGTGTTCCCAGAGACCTGAAGAGGGTGAGGGGTTCCTGAGGTCCTCTGTAAGAGCAGCCAGGGCTCTGAGGCACAGAGTCATCTCTACAGTCCCATGAAATATTTAATGTACCCTTAAACATATATTTAGCCAGGTGGTAGTGGCACATGCCTTTAATCTCAGCACTTGAGAGGCAGAAGCAGGCAAATCTCTTGGGTTTGAGGCCAGATTGGTCTACATAGTGAGACCAGGACAAAGAGAAACCCTGTCTCCAAACAAACAAAAACAAACAAACAAACAAAATAAAATCGTGTGTCACCATCACTTATCTCCTCTTTCAATCTCTCTCTCACATTCTCCCTCCCTCCCTCTCTTTTTTCTTTCTTTCTCTTTTTTGGTGTAGGTGAGACAGAATCTCCCTCCATCCCTCTCCCTCTCTCTCTCTCTCTCTCTCTCTCTCTCTCTCTCTCTCTCTCTCTCTCATGTTTTTTGAGATAGCGTTTCTCCTTGTAATCTATCCTGGACTTGCTTTGTAGATCAGGCTGAGTTTGAACTGACATAAATCCACCTGCCTCTGCCTCCAAGTGCTGAGATTAAAAACGTGCACCACCACACCCGGCTTGGGACAGAGTCTCTATGTAGCCCTGCGTGCCGTGGAATATCCTTAGTAGACCAGTTTGGCCTCAACATCTGAGAGATTCACCTGCTTCTGCTTCCTGAGTGCTGGCATTAACCATTCGTGTCACAATGCTCTGCCCATTTTCTAGAGGACTGTGTGAAAGCAGATTTCAAATTCTGGAAACATATATTATCTGGGCACCTGTCCCTCTACTTGATATGTGGATAAATACATATGTATCTGCTTGTGTGTACATATGTATGTAAGTATGTATGCTTGTGTGTGTGTGTTTTAAAATAGAGTCTCATGTAGCGCTGTCTCTCCTCGAACTCTGTATGTAGACCAATCCTGCTTGGAATACACAGATTCCTCTGCATCTGCCTCTCAAGTGCTGGCATTAGAAGCGTGCCCTACAGTGCCTGGCTGTCAGGGTTAATTTAGAAACAGGATAGCATGTAGCAGGCTGGCTTCAAACATTCAGTGATGGTGAAGCTGGCCTCAAACTATTGGGATTCCAGGTTGACACCACCGTGCTTTTTTTTTGGTAACATTGTTTTAACTCTTGTTGGGGGCTCAGGTGAGCTGTATTTTAGTGGCTTCTGATTTTGCTGTATGAAGTAACACCTGGAGTCCTAGGTATTGACTTCACCTTGAAAAATAGATTCTTTTGGCCTAAGAGTGTTTTTCTGGGTTAAGTATGTCATGACCTTCTTAAATTCATTTTTTTTACTTTTTTTACTTTTTTTCTTTCTTATTCCCCTGAGGCATGGTCTGTGTTTGTAGCCGTGGCTGTCCTGGAACTCAATTTGCTGAGATTAAAGTAGTGTGCTATCATAAAACTCAGCTTTTTTATTTTTTAAATTTATTGAAAAAATTTTAAATGTTCACAACTTAAAAAATAAAGATTTCCTTATTAAGTATACAGGGTTCTGCCTGCAAATACACATGCCGGGCAGAAGAGGGCACCAGATAACTTTATTGATGAATGTGAGCCACACCGTAGTTGCTGAGAATTGAACTCAGGACCTATGGAAGAGTAGCCAGTGATCTTAACCTCTGAGCCATCTCCCCAGCATTTTTTGTATTTTCTTTAATAATTCAACCCAACAAAAAGAAACTCATGTTTTGGGGAAATAGAATTTAAGGATAAAATGCTGCCTACTGTATTGTTTATAAATAAACACCCTTTGTACAGATGAAAACCAAAACCAAAACCAAAAACGAATGAAAATATTCTTGTCTCCTCTGTGAAAAGGAAAGCCAGTGCAAGATGAAGGATTCTGGACCATAATCAGTCTTGAGCAACACTTGGCACTGCAAGATGTCTTCTATGGAAACATGTTCCCAAACCTACAGGAAATCCAGCAACTGGCCTCCAGACTCCAGTTAAAGGACATGGTAGTGGAGGTTGGTGCCTGGGTGTGTCTCAGGGTAGTCAGCTAGCCCAGGGCCTCCTGTGGGCTTTCCTTTCTTCTAGTCATTTAAAGTTGTAAATATAGCTGAGCATGGTGGGACATGCCTTTAATCCCAGCACTCAGAAGGCAGAGGCAGGTGGATATTTGTGAGTGCGAGGCCAGCCAGGTCTACCGACTCCAGGACAGCCAAGGCTAACACAGAGAGACCCTGTCTTAAAAAAACAAAAAAAATGTTGTAAATTTTTCATGTGTACATGTGCATCCTTTCTCTCTATGTGCACCATGTGCACGCCTGGTTCCCAGAAGGCTAGAAGAGGTTGTCCTATCCCATGGAGGCCGAGGTACAGGTGGTGGATGCTGGGAATAGAACCTGGGTCCTCTGCAAGGTCAGCAAGTGCTCTTAACCACTAAGCCATCTCTCCAGTTCCACCCCCTTTCCATTTCATGAGAGAGCATCTCACAGATCTAAGGCTAGTCTTTATTTATTTGTTTTTTGAGGTAGGGATTCTCTGTGCAGCATGGCTGTCCTAGAACTCACTCTGTAGGCTAGGCTGGCCTGGAACCCACAGAAATGTGCTTGCCTCTGCCTCACGAGGGCTAGGATTAAAAGCATGTGCCAATGTCAACCAGCTATAAGGCCTGTTTTGATCTCAGGTTCTTCCTGTTGTCACCTCCCAAAGTGCTGCGTTACAGGCATATGCCCATGTTTCACTGTCAATAATGCATTGATATGACTGTATTATGGATGTAGGGTCTCACTGTGTAGCCTTGGATGGCCTGGAACTTGCTATGTAGGTCAGGCTGGCTTGTGCCTTTGCCTCCTGAGTGATGGTAGTACACGTGGCTGCACTTTAAAAAAAATAATTCCTGTTTGTTGAACATGGCATTGTTAAGGAATGGATGCTAGAGAAGAACGAGTTTTTTCTTTTCTTTTTTAAAAAGATGTAGTTATTTATTATGTATGCAGTGTTTCACCTGCATGTACACCTGCAGGCCAGAAGAGGGCCCCGGATCTCATTATAGATGGTTGTGAGCCACCATGTGGTTGCTGGGAATTGAACTCAGGACCTCTGGAAGAGCTCACAGTGCTCCTAACCTCTGAACCATTTCTCTAGCTCCTGAGTTGTTTATTTGCTTACCCACCAACTTTATTCAGATACACTAAGGCTCCCTAGAGGATTACACATACCAGCTGTGCAGTGTGAAGGCAAACCTGACTTGAGGCCAAGAGGGCTCAGTGAGACTCTTTGTTTCTCTCTCTCTCTCTTCTTCCTTCCTTCCTTCTTTTACTTTGTTTTATTCTTTCTTGTTCTGTTCCTTGCACACTGTGTTTTTCTATCTATCCCTGATGGCCTTGGGACTCACTCTGTAGACCAGTCTGGCTTTGAACTCAGGGATCTCCCTGTTTCTGCCTCCTGAATCCATGCTCCACTATGGACTGGCTAGGGCCCTTTCTTAGAGGAGTTGGTTCCTGTATTCTCCTGTGTTGTACTGATAAAACAAAGCACGTGGGAGTAGGTCTTTTTTCTTTTTACTGTTTATTTATTTTCTATTGTTTTATTTGAGACAGAGTCATATTTAGTCTAGGCTAGCCTCACACTTGCATAGCTGAAGATGGCCTTGAACTCCTGTCTCTTCTGCCTCTATTTCCCATGAACTGGGCTACTGGAGTAGGCCACCACACAGGGCTCAGAATATTGTCCTTGACAGTCCAGAGCCATCTTTTCTTACTGTCTTGTGATCTAGGGTGGGAGCACCCTGTCTGCTCCAGCCACTGATAAAGTCTCAAATCTTCTACCTCAGGGACCAAGGACAGGGAGGCTGAGAGAGCATATTAAATATCTGTGAGAGATTAGTAACCTGTTTTCTCACCTGAGGATGGTACATTTCTCCTCTGGACTAATCACTTTATTATCCAACTCTCTGGCTAAAGGTGATGGGGTTAGTTGATGGCCTTGAATTTCAAAAAGTCCTAGGTTCTATCCCTGGCAGACTATACTGGCCCTGTCTCAAAAACTGAGCCGAATATAAATGTCTGGGGCTGGGGAGGTGGTTCAGTGGTTAAGGGCAATGACTGTTCCTGTGATGGCAAGAGTTCAATGCCAAGCACTGGCCTGGTGGCTCAAAGCCACCTGTATATCCAGCTACAGATGCCCTAATGTCCCCTTCTACTCTCTATAGGCACTGCAACCAGGTGTATACAAGCATAACCTAAAATAACAATGAACAAATATCTGTGTGACAGCATACATGTTATATATTAGCCCTTGGTAGGCAGAGGCAGACACAACTTTGTGTTAGAGGCCAGCTTGGTCTTCATAGTGAATTCCAGAACAGACAAGTTTACACAGAGAAACCCTTTCTCAAAAATCAAAAACAGGGAGGCAGAAGTAGGCAGATTGCTGTAAGTTTGGGGCTAGCATGGTCTATAAAGTGAGTGCAGGACAATCAAGGCCACACAGAGAGACCCCATCTAGAAAAACCAAAAATAAGAAAAAAAAACCCAAAACAACAAAAAACCAAAACAAAACAAGAGCAAAAACAAAGCCATATAAAAATTAATTATATCTATTAAGTATATAAATTAAAGCTCCTAAATAATTATGAATCATTTCTTTTATTTTCTTTTTTTGGAGGGGAGGGGTGGTTCTCATGACAGAGTTTCCCTGTGTAGCCTTGATTGTCCTGGACTCACTTTGTAGAGCAGGCTAGCTTCGAACTCACAATGATTCACCTGCCTCTACCTCCCAAGTGCTAGGATTAAAGGCATGTGCCACCACTGCCTAGCTTGATGAATAATTTCTTAAAAAGATTAAAACTACCCTTTCTTCTCAGGGATGGTTTAAATGTTATCAAGATCTAGTGATGACAAATATGACAGAAAATCAGAGGACTTCATTTCTGAGAATATTCAAGGAGGCCGCGCAAGTGAGAGGAGCACCCTCCTCACAGACCATGCCAATGATGCGTGCATCATCCAACCAGACCATGACACCAATGCCTGCCTTATCCAACCAGGCCATGACACCGAGGCCTGCATCCTCCAACCAGGCCATGACACCATATGTGCATCCTCCAACCAGGCCATGACACGGAGGCCTGCATCCTCCAACCAGGCCATGACACCGATGCATGCATCATCCAACCAGGCCATGACACCAATGCGTGCATCCTCCAACCAGGCCATGACACTGATGCCTGCATCATCCAACCAGGCCATGACACGGAGGCCTGCATCCTCCAACCAGGCCATGACACCGATGCGTGCATCATCCAACCAGGCCATGACATGGAGGCCTGCATCCTCCAACCAGGCCATGACACGGAGGCCTGCATCATCCAACCAGGCCATGACACAGATGCCTGCATCATCAAACCAGGCCATACCAGTGATGGCGTCATCATCCAAACAGTCCATGTCAGTTAGGGATGCGTCATCCTGCTTGGCTGCACCAGAGAGAACAGCATTGTCCACCCAGCCTAAGATACAGAGAGGAACATCATTCAAAGAAGCCAGACCACAGAGAAGAGCATCATCCATCCAGGCCATGCCAGTGAAGGATTCATCATCCAACCAGGCCATGCCAGTAAAGGTGGCATCATCCATCCAGGCCATGCCAGTGAAGGATTCATCATCCAACCAGGCCATGCCAGTAAAGGATGCATCATCCAACCAGGCCATGCCAATAAAGGTTGCTTCATCCATCCAGGCCACGTCAGTGAGGGATGCATCATCCAAACAGGCCATCCCAGTAAAGGTTGCATCATCCAACCTGGCCATGACACAGATGCCTGCATCATCCAACCAGGCCATACCGGTGATGGCGTCATCATCCAAACAGTCCATGTCAGTTAGGGATGCATCATCCAGCTTGGCTGCACCAGAGAGAACAGCATTGTCCACCCAGCCTAAGATACAGAGAGGAAAATTATTCAAAGAAGCCAGACCACAGAGAAGAGCATCATCCATCCAGGCCATGTGAGTAAAGGATGCATCATCCAACCAGGCCATGCCAATAAAGGTTGAATCATCCAACCAGGCCATGCCAGTAAAGGATGCATCATCCAACCAGGCCATGCCAATAAAGGTTGCATCATCCAACCAGGCCATGCCAGTGAAGGATGCATCATCCAACCAGGCCATGCCTATAAAGGTGGCATCATCCAACCAGACCATGTCAGTAAAAGATGCATCATCCAACCAAGCCATGCCAATAAAGGTTGCATCATCCAAACAGGCCATTCCAGTGAAGGATGCATCATCCAACCAGGCCATGCCAATAAAGGTTGCATCATCCATCCAGGCCATGCCAGTGAGGGAAGCATCATCCAACTAGGCCATGCCAGTGAGGGATGCATCATCCAACCAGGCCATGTCAATAAAGGTTGCATCATCCAACCAGGCCATGTCGATGAAGGATGCATCATCCAACCAGGCCATGCCAATACAGGTTGCATCATTCAACCAGGCCATGTCAGTGAAGGATGCATCATCCCATCAGGCCATGCCAGTGAAGAATGCATCATCCAACCGGGTCATGCCAGTGAAGAATGCATCTTCCAACCAGGTCATGCCAGTTATGGATGCTTCAACCAGCCGGGCTGTACCAGCCTAAGCCAGAGAGAGGAACATTGCTTCTGGCCAAACCACAGAGAAGAACATCATCCAAGCAGGCTAAGACAAGGAGAGGAGACATACGCAAGCTAGGGGAAGAGTGTGAGATCCCACCACCTGGGACTGGAGGAAAGAAAGCAGGAGAGGAAGAGGATGAACAGAATCCACAGAAGAGAATAAAGCAAGTGCCTGGGACCTTGGATGGAAGGAAGAGTAACTAACTGATCATGGGATAATAGATGAATTATCACGTTCCGCTTTGTGCTCAGTTTTTAATGAGTCATTGCCTTAATGTGTGATTATTTGGGGGGTATTATGGATTAACAAATAAAGGAGGTTTTTATTAAATATATGAGTGAATATTTATTATTAATAGTAATAAAAAAGTGGTTAAACATGGGGCTTGATATGGGAAGACTTGAATGAAAGGCAGTTTCTTATCAAAAGAACCAAAGGTAAAAACCAAAATACTTCTGAATCAAAAACTGTCTCCCACATGTCACTTTAAGAGAGACTCTTCTTCTCACCCACAGACAAAATGCAGCTTCCTGTGGGCACATGGGAGATAAAGGGAAAGGACTTAACACAACCAGGTTGCCTACTACTTGTGGCTTGACTCTCACAGAGCAATGTTGGCTCCAGAGGCGGCGTGGTTAGAAAACTGGAACTGAGAGGCCAGAAAACTTACAAGTAGGGATGGGGAATGAAATTTGCCATCTAAATTAAAAAATAGAGGCTGCTATGGTCTCTCTCCAAGGTTCCATGGCACAGGACACTTGGCCTTTCTCTGACTTTGTTTTGGTTGCTGTCCTGGACCAGGTTGCAGTGTGGGTAATCGTGATCATGTTTTTCCATGCTTTCTCTACAAAAGATCAGGGAGAGAGAGGGGAGAAAGCCAAGGGATGGAGCACTAAGCTACAGGCAGGCAAAAATGGAGGAAGGAACAAAACTCTTCCTGATAGAGAATGGAAACTTGACATCAGCTGGAGCTCAGGACTCTCTGGATACAAGATGCATGTCAGCAATTTCTGGAAAGGGCCCAGCTATATGCTGTAACAACTGCTAAATTAAAAAAAAGTATGCACAGGGCTGCTATGTCACAGTATGAGATGGGACAACTGGCCCCAAAATTAGACTTTTCTTTTGTTTCCTATTACTATGGGAAGAGTTTATTGAAATAAAAATTTACAAATCAAGATGCAAATCTACATGCTTATATTTGGGTGTGTACATGTATCTAGTAATCTTAAATAAAACATTTCAAGCAATACTAACATCCTGGTGACATGTTTCCAAAGACTTAACTGCTTTAAAGATTCATATTATAAAGTCACTTAAGTAAAAGGCAAAAACAAAGAATTAACATAATCTTTGGGGTTTCAGTATTACTCCAAAAAAACTTCCTATCCCCTTTAGAATAAAACTCTCATTTGTTCACTCTAGAATAATATATAAGAGGACAATGCTGTCACTATAAAGGATTCACCAACCATGCTGTATATCCCATGAAGTCCATACCCACTGAACATAAGCAGCAGCGATAGTCCCTGGTGCACGTCTGTGTAGCCTTATCTGTCCTTGACACGCCTTGTAGACCAGGGTGGCCTCGAACTCACAATGATGCACCTGCCTCTGTCTCCGAGTGCTGGGATTAAAGGCGTGCACCACCACTGCCCATCTTTTTCAAGCTCTCTTAACTGTATAACAGATACTCACCTCCTGTAGCAACAAGTTATACTACAAAATAAGGCCTTCTGGGTACATGTCACAAAAGTAACTGATTTAGAATAGTAAAGCATGTTCTCAATGACTTTATCATTTCACACAATCCAAGCACTACACAAAGTAGTTTTAACCCCAATACAAGAACCTATTATTTTCTTTTTCCCTTTCTTTCTTCTTCTTTTTTTTTTTGGTTTGACTAGACAGGGTTTCTCTGTGTAGCCTTGCTGCTCCTGGACTCATTTGGCACACCAGGCTGGCCTCAAACTCACATCGCTCCACCTGCCTCTGCCTCACAGTCGTAATTGTTATTTTCCAGGGTAAGGTAAGGATGTTCAGGAATCTTCAACTTTTCCTACCTTTCCTTCCACGATCTCTAAGCCTGTACCTAGGTCAGTCACTAAAAAGTTTTTCAATGTATTAACTCAAATGTGAAAGAAATCCCTGTAGTGTGATTTAGGGAAAGAAAAAAAAAGTGGACTTGGCACAGATGTGCTAATAGGGTAACAATGTTTTCCTAAACAAAACTTTATCCTGCATATAGAATCCAAATCTGCCAACCACCTGTGGCAGATAAGGGGCCACAGCAACACCGCCATTAGCACACATGGAAAACTGAAACTCTGAAACATGTATTACCCTCAAGTGCAGAGGTTATCAAAGATGTATTCTAAAATCCATGGGTTTGCAGGACATGATGGCACATACCTTTAATCCCAGCCTTCTATTAATTTCTCCTCTGCTGAGGCTAAGGTGTAGAGTCTCCAGCATACTAGGCTGGGTATGCTATTGTGGAGATATAACCCCAGCCCCTCACAGGTCCCTATCACTGAGCCACAAGCCCAACTCCTCACTGGGGAGTCTAGGAAGGGGCTCCCCCATTGAGCCATGTCCCTTTCCCCTCACAGGGGGAGTCTAGGGAGGTGCTCTCTCACTGATCCACTCCCCCAGGCTATCAGTGTGGGATCTAGGAATATCCTCTGCACCTGAGCAGAGCCTTGAAGGCAGATCCTGAACTAGTGCAGCACTAAAGCAAGAAAGGTCATCTCCTGAGAAACGGCTTTTCCCCTCAAGGAAATACACCTTGTTACATAGATGGCACTTGCATACACACACACACACACACACACACACACACACACACACACACACACCTATAATAGGGTCTTATGACCTCTTCTGGTATGCAGATATCCATGCAATTACACCATTCATAAACATAAAAGAAATATATAAACATTATTTTGTTAAGAGTCCCAGTACAACATACTAGGCTCTGCCACTGTCTCTAGACACTAAATAGAGGTGAGGCATGCTGGGATTTAACACAGATACATTGGGCAGGCTGAGCGCAAGGGTAGAAACCCATCCTCTGGGTATCAACATCCTAGTTTTAAACTTTTTGGAGTGTGTGTGTGTGTGTGTGTGTGTGTGTGTGTGTGTGTATGCACTTAAGTGTTTATATCATTCATCAATTTAGCAAGGTGTATTTGCTTCAGGGGAAAAGAAGTTTTTCAGGTGATAGCCTCTCTTTCTTTGTTCTGGGCTTGTTTGAGATCTTGTTTCAAAGCTTTGCTGTTCTTCAAAGTCACAAAGACTTCAGTCTCAGGACAATGATTGGCGATTTGTAGTTGCCATTTGGAGGGCTGTGTAGTGAGACCCTGTTTCAGGAAGCCTAACATTTGTCAGGTGATGCTGGTGGAAAGCTTTAATCCCAGCACTCAAAAGTCAAGGAGATCTCTGTAAGTTTGAAGCTAGCTTGATCTACAGAACCAATTCTAGGGCATCGAGAATTACACAGAGAGATCCTTGCTTTAAGAAAAAAGCTCAAGGAAATAAACAAAAAATGTTTTGGGTGACAGGTCCAGAGCCTACAACTCTGTAAGAAGACCCTGATTTGGATCCCAGCATCCACATGGTGGCTCACAGTTGCTTTTAATTTCAATCCAGGAGATCCAATGCCCTCTGTGGGCACCAGAACACAGGACACATACAGAGACTCAGATGCACATAGAAAACAGCAGCTGGAGTAGCTATCAGAGACTGAGGTGAATCATCACGGGCTTCAGTTTTCCCAAATAAAAGATCTCTTGGGGCCCCTGTGGCAGGGCCTCACCACCTCAGTAACAGCTGCCCTATGTCCACAGGCTGTGGGGGAAGCATTCTGAATTCCACCATAATTACTGTCTTTGGAATATTAGTTGCCATTGCCATAGTCTGTGACAAAGGGTCCTCCCATGGCTGTGTTCAAGGCTGCAGAGGCAGTCCCCTGCATCTTCCTGCTGCCTATGGCTGAGTTCATGGGAGACAGGACTGTGGGAAACCAGATTTCAGATTCTGGAAACATATATTATCTGGGCACCTGTCCCTCTACTTGATATGTGGAGAAATACTTATGTGTCTGTCTGAGTGTGTGTACAGATGTATGTATGTATGTATGTATGCATATACGAGTGTATTCTTGTGGGTTTTTTAAAATACAGTCTCGTGTATGGCTGTCTCTCCTGGAACACTGTATGTAGACTAATTCTGCTTGGAATACAGAGGGATTTCTCTGCATCTGCCTCTCAAGTGCTGGGAATAGAAGTGAGTTTGAGGCCAGCTAGGTCAACAAAGTGAGTCCAGGACAGCCGGCATGACACAGAGAAACCCTGTCTCAAAAAACAAACAAACAAACAAACATAACAAGAAGTGAGCCCTGCATTGCCTGGCTGTCAGGGTTAATTTAGAAACAGGGTAGCATGAAGCAGGCTGGCTTCAAACCTTCAGTGTTGGTGAAGCTGGCCTCAAACTGGTTCTTCTACCTCCACCTGCAGGATATTGGGATTACAGGCTGACACCACTATTCCTCATTTTGTAACTTTGTTTTCACTCTTGTTGGGGCTCAGGTGAGTTATATTTTGATGGCTCCCACTTTCACTGTATGAAGCAACACCTGGAGTCCTAGGTATTGATGTCACATTGAAAAACAGAATTTGTTGGCCAAGAGTGGTTTTTTTGGGGGTTCACCATGTCATGAGCTGCCTAAATTCATTTTTTCTTTTCTTTCCTTTTTTCCTTATTTTCCCCCCCTGAGGCATGGTCTCTGTATGTAGTCTTGGCTGTCCTGGAAGTCAATATATAGACCAGGCGGACAACTCACAATGACCCAGGTGCCTCTGCCTCCTTGTGTGCTGGGATTAAAGGCATGCACCACCACGCCTCCACCTTGCTGGTAGGATTTTCCTTCCTTCCTCAGGGTCCTAGGTAAAGAAACAGGGTTTTTTTTTACAGTGTGCACTAAAAAGGATTATTCCTCCTGGATTGGGGAGGTTTGAGGCAGGGGCCTGAAGATTGAGATATAATTTTATTTTTTAATTACAGGTCCTGCATCAGTGATGGCATGGAGTTGGGGTTCCAAGGCAGTATTGATCCAGGGTGAGTTTGTGTGTAAGGATTCTGTGTAGATGGTAGGAGGATTCTGGGGAGGATGTACTGTTTTCAACTTCTACCTGCCATGAATATGAGTCCTTCTTTTTCCACATGTTCCCCATCACTAATTCTTGTTTGTTTTATTTATCTTTGCTTTTTCTGGTTATATAAAATAATATTTATAGTGTAAATTTGCATCCATGTGATGGCCACCTATTTTGAAATTTTGTTGGTTTGTTTGCTTACCTTTTAGAGATCCTGTAAGTCTCTATATTGCAGACTGACTTTGATCTCTCTGTGGAGATCATGGGGGTACAGCATCACAGATATCCTATGACCTCCTGCTTCTATGTGTGCTATTGAAGTCTGGAGAGCAGGAGTGAGAGGGTGTTAGACTCACCATTATCATCAGCAACATCAGTATTTTATTAGGCGTGGATTCTCTGAGAAGCCCTGGATATTCTGAACCTTCCCCTGTAGACCTATCTGGCCGTAAACTCAGAGAGCCACATTCCTCTACCACCTTAGGGGTGGGATTAAAGGTGTAGGTCACCAAACCCTCCTAGAGCTGCTTGTTCTAAAATTCAATGTTAAAGTTTTGGTATATTGAAATTTTTTGTTTGTTTGTTTTTCTTGAGACAGGGTTTGTCTGTGTATCCTTGGCTGTCCTGGACTCACTTTGTAGACCAGGCTGACCTGGAACACACAGCGACTCATCTGCTTCTGCTTCCCAAGTGCTGGGATTAAAGGCATGTATCACCACACCCAGCTTATTGTAAATATTAATAATGTATCTGAACTTTTGGTATAAAAAAACCTTTTCTAGTTTAAGCTCCAAACATACAAAACTGGTGGCACAAAGAATGAGAGATACCCCCAAAGCACAATATTTTTTAAAAGCACGATTTTATACAGATTTCTGATAGGTTGATAAACAATAGGTATACAAATTATATTGTAGTGTAGGCACAATGATAATGTCAGGGTAGTTCGATTTCATTAACTAACCCTCTCTGGCATTCTCTCTTTCTCTCTTTTTCTCTGTCTATTGCTATTGTATTTATTTCCCCCCCATTAATTCTTTAGACTCTCTGAAGCACTCTGATGCATACAATGACCAGGAAGTTCTGTTCAGAGTGCCAAAGAAGAAGGGAAGGCGTCACATTAAATACTCTGAAAGACAAAACTTCGAGCTGCAAACTTATTTTAATGATCACATGTACCCATGCAAAGAGCAACGCTTGGAGCTCACCCAAAGTTTTGGAGTTATAGAGTACCAGATCCAGGGATGACTTTCTCTTGTCTCTCTCTCCCTGCACTCAGGATAGTTCTCCAATTGGTACCTTCACATTTTCAAAATTTCTCACCTTTTGTCCTTGTACAATTCTTGGAGAACTTAGATGTGGACTGGAGGTATCTGTTCATCCAGAGTTGGACTTGGCCTTCAACTTCTGCATGGGCACTACCCTGGAGCCACATATCCCCAAGTAGGGTCTCAGGGACCTAGGCATTAATGTTTCTAGTAAACACAGAAGATCTAGGTGAAGTTTACCCAGTTGTTTGTGTCAGGACCTCGCATCCTAAATTCCTACCTCTTTTTCTGCATCTCCTGCAACTTCATCTTGCTAAACCTCTCTTTTTGACTTTCCATATCTGGTTCAAGAACCACCGAGCTAAGTACAAACAGAAAAATCTCCAGAATATTTCAGAACCTCCAGAGAAAATGGAAAGCTCTAAGGATGTTGGTGGATCAACCAGTTCCCAAGGTTGCTCATCTCTTATTGATCCTGCCACTGGAGAGTCCATGTCTTCAGGCACATCTTGTGTGGGCTCCATTCCCCATCTGGGAGAAATTCTCCACATTGAGCAAGGCTCAGAGGGTGCCAGGTGTGGACTCCAAGAAGACCATTGTGCTGGCCAAGCTCCTGTTGCAGCAGCAGGCCCTGGTCCTTTTTTAGTAACTGCAGGTGCGAATGACCCAGCAGTAGCTGAAGGCGCCTCAGTTGAATCTACACTTTTTACTGAAGTTGCATTCCAGGAAGCAGAGTATACTAAACAGTCAAGTCCAGAAGATAAACTGCTCTTGGAACAAATCCTTAATGATCTTGGTCTATAAGATGGCTAGATGAATTGAGGAACATCACACCCTCAATGAACACTCTGATTCTGGACTGGTTGAGGCCAGGACATCTGTAAAACAAAGAAGTGGTGTGGTAGGGAAATTCATCACTCTTAAGACTGAGGGTGTAGATGCAAGCTACTCTATTAGTTTCATGTCAGTGTTATCCACACACTGAGACTGTTTCAAAGACCATTTGTAGTATTCTCTTTTATTTTTATTTTTTGGTTTATTTCAAGACAGGATTTCTCTGTGTAACAGCACTGGCTGCCTTGGACATGCTTTGTAGACTAAGTTGGCCATGAACTCACAGATCCCCTGTCTCTGCCTCCTAAGTGCTGTGTTTAAAGTTGGGAACCACCACACCCAGCAATATTCCTCACTCATTGTTGGATTTTATATTAAATACATTAAAAATATTTCAGAAAACACTTTTTATCATCTTTTCTTTCCAGAATGTGAGATTAACTCTACTGCTCTACTGTGGTGTGTGTGTGTGTGTGTGTGTGTGTGTGTGTGTGTGTGTGTGTGTGTGTGTGTGTGTGTGTTTCTGCAGCCTGGGAGGGCAGAAATTGGTTTAGAATCTTCTGGGATTGTATCTCCTGGCAGTGTTGTGTGCTTGCAACTTAATGTAAGTCTTCTGCAGTAAGAAATGAGCTCTCTGATTCCAAGGATTATTAATGCCTTTACATGAATTCTACGATTAGCTAACAGGCTGAGATGTTTGTAGTTTTTTGGAAAAGGAGTATAGTTAGAAGCAATATAATGGCTCCCTACTAGCTTCCATGCTAGTTCTAGTGGCTCCTATGTCCTACTCTTGCCATTGAGGACAAGGTGTACACTTCCTATATTTATGTGTAAGTGGAATGCTCATATACACAAAATAAAAGGCAGTATATGTACTAAATAAACGCTCTGAAGAAGTCCCCTTATTAACTAAAACAGATTTCTTTTGTAAAATAGTTCAGTATGTTCATGAAAACACATAGCTCTTAAGTGTGTATGTGTCACAGGACAAAATGCAAGAATATTTTTTTTCACTCCCTGTAAGTCCCAGACAAGAAATACAAGGAAGCAGGCTAGGTAATAAACCCCATTATAAAGAAGACTCAGCGTTAGGCCCTCTGCCCTTATAATTAATTATTTAGTCACACAGCCTCATTACCCTGCCCAATCTGCCCTATGTTGCATCCTAGCTACTTCATATTTGTGTGGCTGGTATTCTAGAACTGCACTCAAGACCTATTTTCTTTGTTAGATTTTTAGGAATGTACAAATTGTTTCTATACTACCAGAATATGATCGTGGACACACTAGCAATAAGTAAGTGTTTGTCCTTATCCACATTTTTACCAGCATATACTGTCCTTAGTTTAACTGATCTTTGGCAATTCAAACTAAGCAAAATAAACAGTAGTTTTAATTGAAAATCTCAGATCATTCTATTTTACCAATAAAGACACAGGAGGCCAGTGCTGTTGTGAAAACCTGCCAGCTCAGAGAGGCAGAGAAATCACCCAGCTGATCTTTACATTTCAGTTGCTATCCTGAAGGAAAAGGCCATAAGGCTCACTAGCTCATGTGACAGCTCATGAAGAAAGGAATGAAAGCAACCAAAGGTAAAGGCTTGCTAGATCAAAGCCCAAAAAGATCAAGTACCCGAGGACCTCAATCTGGTGCTGGCTAAGAAAATTCAGAATAGTGCTATCTCAAGACTCAGGTTTACCACACCTGGACATATACCTTCATAATGCTTCACCATACATCAAGAACATTTGCTCAGCTATGTCCATAGCACATTTATCTGAAATAGCCAGAATCTGGAAACAACTTCGATGACCATCACCTGAAAAATGGATGAAGAAACTGTGGTATATTTACACACTTGAATACTATTCAGCTTGCAAAGAGAAGGAAATCTTGAAATTTGCTGGTAAAAGGATAGAACTAGAAAAGTTGATCCTGAGTGAGAAACCAAGACCCAGAAACATATGCATGGTGTATATACACACTTATAAGTGGATATTAGCCGAACATAGATGTCCTCTGAGAGACCTCTCCCCTTTGTGGTTCTGCACAGATACTGGGACTTGAAAATGGACTCTAGGCAGAGGGCTGTGTGTTTTAGGGAAGAGTGGAGGATGGAAGGTGCAGGAGGGAGTAGAAGTTATATTAGGAGACCAAGACCTACAGATCTGGACACAAGGTGGTCTGCAGAACTAGATGACTCAGTCAAGGACTATGCATGCAGAGAACAAAGATTTCCTTTTCAGAAGCTGATGGAATGTCAATTCTCCACACGGGTGGTGGCATGTTGGCCTGCTTCAGCACCTCTGACAGGCTATCTGGTGCACATCATTTATTCACTGCCTCTTGACGAGAAGGCCTACTGGGCACTCAAGGAAGAAGATGATGCGTGCTATCATAAGACCAATAATCTGCCAATTGTTTTAGGCATCTCCTCAGTATGAGCAGTCCAAGGGAGGGGATGCAGAAGAGGGATGGAGGTTGGCAATATCAAGATTAGCAGGGTGGAATAACTAATGGGGTGTAATGTGAATAAATTATAATCAATAAAAAATATATATAAAATGCTGGATGCCTAAGGGCCAATGAGCTAAAAGCTAAAGGCTAAAGAGCCTAAAGAGCTCAATCTAAAATCAAGGTTCAAGAGATAAAGAGCTCTACTCTTCCTTCAGGCTCTCTTAAATACACCACAGTTCAAAGTTCCCCCTCCCTACTCATCCAACCCTCTTATTTGGATTCTTGCTCCACCTGTTGACCTACAGTTAACTTTATCAAATCCTGTGTCCTCATAGCTCTTGGAATAAAGGTGAGTGTTAGGGGTAAACCAATCAAACAAAGGACAAGATTTTATATTTCCCAATCTCAGAAATAAGAATGGAATCAAAGGCATGTTTTTCTACTTCACACACTCTATGATTTCAGTGGGATCAAATATCCTACAACAGTAAATCTCCAAGTATTCTTAATTTAACTCAAAGGCCCAAGTTAATTTACACTGACGTGGTGTCTCAGGATGATCTAGAGTTTCCTTGTTTGTTTGTTTGTTTGTTTGTTTGTTTGTTTGTTTTACTTGAGACACACTCTCTCTGTGAGTAGTCCTTGTTGTTCTGGAGCTCCTTGTGTAGATCAGGCTGGGCTAGAGCTAACAAAATTCTTCCTCCCTCTTCCTCCTGATTCCTGGGAGGAAAGCCATGCACCACCACTGCAAGTCTTCAAAACCAAGTTTTAAGTGTGTTTCTTTGGCATGTGTGCTTTATACATTGAGACTTTTCTGATTAGTACAATTCTCCTCTTTTAAATTTAGCCAATAATTTCCTTTCTTACAATTATTTTTTGGAGACCCGTCCTCTCTTTGTTTGTTACCTGTGATGGAACACTATAGGTCAATCCATGGGCCTGGAAAACTTAGGGATCCAATAGCCTATGCCTCCCTAGTTCTGGGATTAATGGGTGTGTATCACTGCAAACAAATAGAGCTCCTTGTTTTTACAACTCCATTTTTAAAAATTTCCTTGAATAATTGAGACACTAACACAGTTTAAGAGGGTTTGTCTCTTGGGATTAATGTAATTTCTGCATTCCAGGTGGATTATAAACAGCTAGAAGATTTTTGGATTTGATCTCCTGCCTGTGTAGCCATGTTCAGTATTGAAATTTCTGTGTACAGATGGGGTCCATTTCAGAGTGTAATATTGGCTCTGTTTTCAGTACTAAATCTACTGAGCAGTGGGCCATTCTTATTATTCTCTGTTCAAAACTGCTGTATGTCATGATAAGCTGTGCAGGGGTTGAAGTCTACATTGCCTCTGTTACTGAGTCTCACCAAGATATTTTTCATAAATATTGTACTATTTTCATGATGTACTTAATGTTAATCCTTTTGTAGGTATCAAGAAATCTTGCATGACTTAGCAAAGTAAACTTGGGCCTTCCATGACACAAATTTCCTGCACAAGTAAGAAGAGAAATGAAACTTTCATATTGACCCCGGTGAAAGTAATTAAACTTCCAGGAAACACACTTCACGTATCCTGGGTTGGAACAAAAGTAGTGCATCCTCTCACAAAAATACAACAGCAGTTCTCTGTGTTCACCTATTCATAATATGGGAAACCTGTGCCCGACAATGCATGATCAGGCCTATGGTTATGGAAGAGCTTTGGAGCAACTGTGGGACTGTAAGGCATCTCATTTTCCAGGGAAAAAGACTTAGGGTCTAGATGCTCCATGTAGAAATAGCATGATAATGGTGCTATCATGCCTGAAGTGTAGCTGCCAAAATTATCAAAGGCTGAAGAGACAAATCCCCATCAAGAAGTGATGAACTAAGTGAGTGCTGTGGACTATCCTTTATCCTAATCTAAAGGAGGCAGAAGCAGGTGGATCTCTGTGAGGTGATGGCCAGACTGCTCTAGGTAGGGAGACTCTATCTCAGTTTTATGAAGAGAGAAAAAAGGAGGAGTATCAGCCATGTCAATATAGAGCAGTAAAGGTTGGCAGTGTGCTGCATGAAGGCTCATTTCTTGAGATGTCACCAACTAATGGAGTCCACATTTCTTCTCAGTTGAACACTTCAGAGTGCAGGAGAATGAAGAGATTTTGGCCTAGAAAGAGTTAAATTTTGTGGTTCCAAGCAAACCAGGCAGCCCCAAAAGTTGAGGCTGCAGACAGAGATAGGGCTCAGGGTGGGGTGTCAGGTGTGCAAGAAAGGATTAAGGGTGTGTTGGTGGGAGGTTCTGGATGAAGAACCTATTTAAGGCCTCATTCCTGGAGTAGAGGTTAGAGCACTAGGACATATCTGGGAAGATTGGAGAGCCTACTGATATCCAAAGTGAGTTTGCTTGTGAGAATTCTGTGTAGATGAGAATGTGACCGCCTGGAGGATGTACTCTTTTCAACTTCTAGCTGCAATGAATAGGAGTCTCTCTTTCTGCACATGGTCTGCATCACAAGCTCTTGTTTGTTTTAATTATCTTGGCCTTCTTGAGGATATAATCTAGAGGATATCTTGAAGATATATTTTAAAGCCTTAATTTGCAACCATGTGCTGGCTACCTCGGTTGAATATTTCTTTGTTTGCTTTCGTACTTCTTACTAATTGTGTAAGTCTATGTGTTCTAGACTGTCTTTGATCTCTCTGTGGAATCCATAGCTGGAAGGACCTCAGAGATAAACTAATATTTCATCCTTTTAAGTGTGGTGTTGAATGCCTAAATGCAGCAGTGAAGGGGTGTTAAAACCACATGTTTAATATTTATCATCGTCTCCCCCTCCTACCCACCACCACTAGCAGCAACAGCACCCTCATTATTATTTCATGAGGCATGGATTCTCTGAGAAGACCTGGATATTCTGATACATTCTTTGTAGACCCATCAGCTCTGAAATTCAGATATCCACATTCCTCTGCCTCCTTAGTGGTTGATTGAAAGTTATAATTCACAATATCTTCATGCAACTGCTTGTTTTTGAAATTCAATGTTAAAATTTAGTATGTTGTAAATATTAATCATTTGATTTTGTTGTTTGAGATAACTTTTCATTGAGGACAAAACACACAAAGTCTAACCTCCATAAAAATGGAACCAACAGCAGAACAAAGTAGAGATATCATCAAACTGTAATGTAAAAATTCATAATTTTGTAGGTGTCATGTTACATTGAAAAACACTGGGTAGGTTGGGCATGGTGGTCAATGCCTTTAATCCCAGCACTTGGGAGGGAGAGGCAGCTGGTTTGCTGTGAGTTTGAGGACAGCCTGGTCTCAAAGTGAGTCTAGGACAGCCAAGGAAACAGAGGATCCCAGTATCAAAAATCCAAAAAAAGAAAAATAAAAGAAAAAAGAAAGATACTTTAGTTTAGGCACAATGATATTGTGAGAAGATGTTTGCTTTCACTACCTCTCTCTCTTTCTCTCTCACCCAATACCCCAGATGCCCTCATCTTCATCAGAAAGGTCTAATGAATACATTGAAGTTCACCTCAATACTCCAAAGCAGAAAATGAGACATCTCATTAAGTACTCCAAAGAACAAAATCACCGGCTGCAAGAATATTTTGATGAGTGCATGTACCCAAGCAAAGAGCAACTCATGGAGCTAGCCCAGAATCTAAGAGTGACAGACTATCAGATCCAGGTATGAGTTTTTCTACATTCTCTCCCCGTGCACCCAGAATATATTTCCAGTCAGCACCTTCACTGTTTTGGAAATCCCTCTCAATTTGTGCTTCTACAATCCTGGGAGATCATGCCATAGATGTTGACTGTATATGTTTGTGCATCCAGGGCTGGACATGGCATTCAGCTTGTGCATGGGTACTGCCCTGGAGACACATTATCAATATGTAGAGTCTCTGTGACCCAGACACTTATGTTTCTAGTAAAGACATAGAAAATCTAGGTGGTTACCCTAAGTTTTGAGTGTTAGGTGGTATCTATCCTGACATCCTACCTCTTGTTAGGCATCTCCTGCTACTTCCTATTCTGACCCAACCTGACACACACAGGTCTTCCTATATCTTCTCTTTTTGTGTTTTCATATCTGGTGTAAGGACTGACGAGCTAAGTACAAACAGAAAAATCTCCAGAATGTTTCAGAACTACCAGAGAATATGGAAAGCCCTAAGGATGTTGATGGATCAACCAGTTCCCATGGTTGCTCAGATGACGCTGCCACTGGAGAGTCCATGTCTTCAGCGACATCTTGTGTGGACTCCACTCTCCACCTGGAAGAGACTCTCCACATTGAACAAGGATCAGAGGGTGCCAGGTGTGTTCTCCAAGAAGACCATTGTGATGGTCAAGCTCCTGCTGCTGCTGCTGCAGGCTCTGGGAATTTTCTAAGAAGAGGGACCCAGAATGACCCAGCAGTAGCTGAGTGTGCCTCCACTGAAGCAAACTTCCTATGGAAGCTGCATTCCAACAAAAAGATGGTGCTGAAGACTCAATTGCAGATATTTAGGAGCTCTGGGAAGAGATCCTTAAAGATCATGGTATAACAGAGGACATGATGGATCTTCTTACATCACACTCCGAATGAACACATTGACCCTGGACTGGTTGAGGACCAGAAATCTGTAAAACAAAGAAGGGTGGTAGTGAAAGCCATTAGTCTTCTTTTGCTTGTATAGATGCAATATCATTGTGTTAGTTTCGTGACACTGTTATCAACAGAATGAGAGGGTTTCCAAGGCTACTTAGAGTATTCATCACTTATTGTTGGATTATACATTAAATAAAAGTACAAAACGTCTTTTTATGGTCTGTTCTTTCCAAAATGTGTTAGAGTTGCCCTTCCATGTATGTGTGTGTGTGTGTGTGTGTGTGTGTGTGTGTGTGTGTGTGTGTGTGTGTTGTGTCTTGTGTGCCTATATCCATAGAAACTAACATCTGGTGCCTGGGAGGTCAGACAATGTTTTAGGAGCGTCTGGTATTATAACTACTGACAGTTGTGAGGCAGAATACATGTGTTTGCAACTTACCTCAAGTCCTGTGCAGAAAGAACTTAGTTTGATGATTCCAAAGATGACTAATTGCTTTACATCTTCAGTGGAAATATCTAAATAAAAAAGGCTGTGGTGTTCTTAATCCTTTGCAAAACATGTTACCATTTTAAAATTTGTCTTTCAGGTTCCAGTAGATAAAAGCAATATAATGGCTCACGATCAGCTTCAATTCTATTTCTAGTGGTTACTATGTCCTATTCTTGCCATCATGGACAGGGTGTACACCTTCTATATTTATATGAATGTAAAATGTTCATATAAATAAAATAAAAGTACTATATGTACTAACTAAACGGTCTAAAGCTGGCCCTTTATAAACTAAAACAGATTTATTTTGTAAAAGTTTAGTGTGTCCATGAAACTCATAACTCACTGGTGTGTACAAGTTATGCTTCAATATACAAGAATATTTTTTTCTTTTTACACCCTGTGATTGTAACATAGGTAACAGTGTCATGTCACTGTACTCACATAAATATGCTTTGGTGACTTGGGGCCTAAATCTGCATTGTGAAATTCATCCATAAATTTTTATTTACCTTTTTTTTATTATCTCAATCAAGTTTGTTATAATGTATTCACAGCATATACAGATTATAATCTGCTTGATTTTCTTTTTTTGTTCTGACCCTCTCTCTCTCTTTAAGTTTATTTTTGTCTCATAGATCTCTTAACAGTTGAGGTCTTCCTGTTTGACTACAACCAATTAGGTCTTATCTGGATAGCCTGCTTCCTCTTCCTCTCAGTTCCTCTCAGGGAGTTCTACTGGTGCCCAGTTTGTCTTTGCTGCTGCTGTGCAATCAACGCTTGCCTATAATGTTTCAAAACAACCTGTTAATCCACTGTACAGACCACTGAAATGGGCCAGCATGTGGTACTTTTCATACGTGGTACATGCAAATAATATGTATATTAAGTTTGAATTCTGTGAGGTTCAACATGAATAAATGAAATATAACCTAATCAGAGAATAAAGTATCTTAAAAAGTAAAAATCTAGACATCCTGGCTTATATTTTAACCTGGATTTTGGGAGAATCCCAAATACTTCTGCAAGTCACAGTAGAGTGTGAGCTACACATTGATACTTTGCCTCAGCAAGCAACAGAACCCAGAGGGAAAGTGTTAATGTGTCTTATCGGTCTGAGGTTATTTGACCCCATCTGCTAACTAAGTTTTAGTCCTGGATGCTTCTAGCCTCCATACAGTATAACCTAGGCCTAGAGTGCTTTCAGCCTATGAGACTTATTGCTTACTATGATCACACTATCTCTTTTTTTCTAAACTCTGGCTGGCTGCTTTCAATCAGTTGTTCTTGCTGAAATTCCTCTCCTAGTCTCTCAATCTGAAATTTCACTCTTCCTCTTTCTAAATTGCTCTTCTTTACCTCATAGTCACTTTGGAAATGTATTGTTAATTATGGATCCTTCTCAATCTCTGTTTTGTTTTGTGTTCAGCTATGTATAGCTTCCTCTCACTGAAATCGGTCTCTACAAAACTCTCATAGTTAAATTGCCCGTGAGTTCCACAAACTGACCTCTGATGAATTGCCTCTCCCCTAGCTGAGTCTCCTGAACTGACTGAAAAGAACTGACTAGAACTCAGACATCCATGATGCCTGAGAGCTGGGATTGATGGAGTGTTTCACCATATCGTGGAGCTAAGCTTTCCTTTACCTGAAACTTGCTTTATTCTAGCTTGGCCTTGAACTCAGACATCTATTTGTCTGTCTCTTGGAGTTAATGTAATTTCTGAATTCCAGCTGGCTTAAAAAGAGTTAGAAGAATTTTAGAGGTGATCTCTTTCCAGTGTAGCCATGTTCTGATTTGAAATTTCTGTATACAGGTGGAGTCACTATCATAGTGGAGGGTGGGCTCTGTTTTCAGTACTAAATCTACTATGCAGTGGGCCACTCTTATTAATCTCTGTTCACAACCACTATATGTCATCATAAGCTACACAGAGGTTTGAAGTCCACATTAGCTCTGTTACTGAGCCTCACCAAGGCATTTTTGATAAATTTTGTACTAATTTGATAATGTAGTTAACATTAATCCTTTTGTAGGTATCAAGACATCTTCACATGACTTAGCAAACTAAACTTGGGCCTTCCATGACACAGGTTTCCTGCACAAGTAAGAAGAGAGATGAAGCTTCCATATTCACCCAGGTGGAAGTAACTAAACTTCCAGGAAACATACTTCATGGATCCTGGGTTGGAGTAAAGATAGTGCATCCTCTCAAAACAAAATCCAACAGCAGCTCTCTGTGGCCTCCTATTCATTATATGGCCAACCAGTGACCAAATAATCCATGATCAGGACTTTGTTATAGAAGAGCTCTGGAACAACTGTAAGACTATAAAGGATCTCATTTTCCGGGGAACAAGACTCAGGGTCTAGATGCTCCATTTAGAAAGAGCATGATAGTGGTGGTATCATGGCCGAAGAGTAGTTGCCAAAACTTTCTAAGGCTGAAGAGGCAAATCCCCATCAAGAAGTGAGGAACTACATGAGTGTTGTGGACTATCCTTTATCCCAGTCTAAAGGAGGCAGAAGCAAATGGATCTCTGGTAAGTGATGGCCAGACTGCTCTAGGTATGGAGACTCTGTCTCAGTTTTATGAAGAGAGAAAAAAGGAGGAGTATCAGCCATGTGAATATAGAGCAGTAAAGGTGGGCAGTGTGCTGCATGAAGGCTCATTTCTTGAGGTGGTCATCAACCAGTGGAGTCCACATTTCTTCTGAGTTGAACCCTTCACAGTGCAGGAGATCCAAGAGTGTTTGGCTAAGAAAGAGTTAACTCTTGTGGTTCCAAGCAAACCAGGCAGCCCCATAAGGTGGGGCTGCAAACAGATTGAGGATCAGGTTGGGGTGTCAGGTGTGCAAGAGGGGATTAAGGGTGTGTTGGTGGGAGTGTCCTGGATGAAGAACCTATTTAAGGCCTGATTCCTAGAGTAGAGCTTAGAGCTTGAGGCTGGATCTTCGAAGTCTGGAGAGCCTACTGTGATCCAAGGTGAGTTTGCTTGTAAGAATTCTGTGTAGATGAGAATGTGACTGTCTTTTCATCATCTAGCTGTCATGAGTAAGAGTTATTCTTTCTCTATATGGTCTTCATCACAAGCTCTCATTTTTTTAATTAGCCTGGCCTTCTTGATGATGTAAAATCATATTTTAAATTGTTAAATCATCCATGTGATGGCTACCCATGTTGAATATTTGTTTGTTTGCTTTCTTACCTTTTAGTAATTGGGTACATCTATGTAATCCCAACTGTCTTTGATCTCTCTGTGGAATGCACTGTTGGAAGGACCTCAGAGATTAACTAATATTCAGTCTTCCAAGTGTGGTATTGAGTGCCAGAAATAAACAGTGAAAGGGTGTTAAAACCACATGTTTATTATCTATCATCATCTCCACCTCCCCCACAACTACTACCTCCGCCTTCATTAACAGACCTCAGAGATTAACTAATATTCAGTCTTCCAAGTGTGGTATTGAGTGCCAGAAATAAACAGTGAAAGGGTGTTAAAACCACATGTTTATTATCTATCATCATCTCCACTGCCCCCACAACTACTACCTCCGCCTTCATTAGTATGAAGCATGGTGGTGAATGCCTTTAATCCCAGATCCAGGGAGGCAGAAGCAGGCAGCTTGCTGTGAGTTTGATGACAGCCTGGCCTACAAAGTGAGTCTAGGACCACCAAGGAAACAGAGAAACTCAGTATCAAAAAACCAAAGATGAAGAAAGAAAGACAAACACTGGGTATCTGAAGGATACTTTAGTTTAGGCACAATGATCAGTTGAGAAGTAGTTGGATTTTGTTACCTCTCTCTTTCTGTTTCTCTCTCTGTCTCTCTCTCTGTCTCTCTGTCTCTGTCTCTCTCTCATTGTTGTATTTACTAATTTACTAAGTTTTGATAAAAATGAATGAAGCAGATGTTTACAGGCTCTTGATGTAAGGAAGAATCAGGAGTATTTATTTTTGAGACAGGGTATCTCTGTGTACCTTGCCTGAATGACCCTTAGTTTGTAGAGTAGGCTGTAGTGGAACTCACATCTGCCTCCAGAGTGCTCTGATTAATGGTGTGTGCAATTGTGCTCAGCTAAAACAAATCTTTTCGAACTGTGTGTGTACCTGAGACTCTGGGTGATGGCATAGATGTAGGGATGAAATCTGAAGGCACAGATGAAGAGACATTTGCTCTCATTTGCCTCTAGCCATGCCTCCCTCACGAAATTTAATCATTTCTGGTTTTCTGCTCTCTTTTTGCTTTGGTCTGTAGGGATGGAGATTGAATTAGGGTCATTTTCATGGTAGACATGGGAAGAGATGAATTAAGAACATAAATTTGTTACCTCCATCCCCTGTTTTTCACCCTCTAGACAGGATTTGTCTGTGTAGTCTTGGCTGTTCTGGAACTCTCTTTGTAGACCAAGCTGGACTCAGACACAGTGAGATCCAAGTGCCTCTGGACTATTGGGATTATAGACATTTGCCACCACATTAGCTCCTGTTTTTGTCCAATGAAAAGATTTAAATCCTTTGCATTGCTTATCTCAAAATCAGTCTATCACAGATTGCTTGTTATTTAGTATCAGTCCAGATTAGGAGAAAAGTGCCCACCTTTGTGCTGGGGTGAGAGGACTTGCTACTTCCACAAACACTGGTGTCCAGAAAAAGAAATACCTGACCACACCTAGAAACTGATAAACCTGTGTCTTAGACTTTGGCGTTGGGATTTAAAGGGTGGCAGTATTATACTCTGAGGCAGATACCTTTTGACCCCTTTTAACTGGCATCCACGATAGGTATCCTACAAAATTGGGCTTCCCTAGTCAACATTCTATAGCCTTGTAACTCTTGCAGATGTCCCTCCACAGCACTTTTTAAACTGTTATCCCATGAAACCTCTAATGGTAAGGCACAAAGTCTGCATTTGGTGTCTTTTAAACTTGGAGGAAAACGGACCACTAATGTCTGCTGTAACCTCCCACTGGGTATGTATATTAAAAGCAAAGATGAGTACACTCAGCTTGGCCAATTGGAAGCTAAAGAACACATCTTTCAGATTCAAGAGAATATACACTTGTTTCACTGGAAGCATCAGATTCAGGAGAATTAGAGTTTGCAGGTTTCTTATAGGCTAGGGAGCCGTTTTCCAGGGTGACTGGCTAGGAATCAGGATGTGTGTGTGTGTGTGTGTGTGTGTGTGTGTGTGTGTGTGTGTGTAGGAGTTAGTGCAGGAAGGAGCTGCGGTGACCTTTTTATGATTAGAGTCACACCTTCTATTTCTTTCTAAACTCTGGCTGGCTGCTTTAAATCAGCTGTTCTTGCTGAAGCTCCTCTCCTAGTCTTTCAGTCTGAATTTTCTCTCATCCTTTTTCTCAATTGTTCTTCTTTGCCTAATAATATCTTTGGAAATAAGTTATGAACTTATGGATCTTTCTCATTCTCTGTTTCATGTTCAGCTATATATATCTTCCTCTCTCTGAATCCTGTCTCTACAAAACTCTACTAGTTAAACTGCCTGTGAATTCCAGAAACTGAACTCCAGGAACTGAACGACACTTCACAGCCTCTCACCTAGCTGAGTCACCTGAACTGACTGAAAAGATCTAACCAGAATCAGACCTCCATGATTGCCTGAGATCTTGGATTAATGGCTTGTGTCACCACACCCTGGACATGAGATTTACTTAATCTAAAACTTGCTTTATTCTGGGCTGGCCTTTAATTGGAGATCTATTTGCTTGTCTCCTGGGATTAAAGGTATTTCTGCATTCCAATTGGATTAAGAAGAGCTAGAAGATTTTTGGATGTGATCTTTTGCCAGTTCAGCCATGTTGTGAATTCAAATTTCTCTGTACAGATGGGGTCAATATCAGAGTGTAGAATGGGCTCTGTTTTCAATACTTAATCTACTGTGCAGTAGGGCATACGTATTATTCTCTAATGAAAACTGCTGTTTGTCATCATAAACTACACAGAAGCTTAATGTCCAGATTAGCTCTGTCTCTGAGCCTCATCAAGACATTTTTGATAAATTTTGTACTAATTTGATAGTGTAGTTAACTTTAATCCTTTTGTAGGTATCAAGAAATCTTGCCATGACTTAGTAAAGTAAGGTAGGTCTTCCATGACACAGGTTTCCTGAACAAGTAAGAAGAGAGATGAAGCTTCCATATTCACCCAGGTGGAAGTAATTAAACTTCCAGGAAACACATTTCAGGGAGGCTGGGTTGTAGTAAAAGCAGTGCATCCTACCCAAAAATACAATAGCAGCTCTCTGTGGCATTCTATTCATTACCGGGCCAACCTGTGACACAACAATCCATGAGCAGGCCTATGTTTATAGAAGATATAAGCAACTGTGGGGCTGTAAAGGATCTATTTATCCAGGGAACAGGATTTAGTGTCTAGATGATCCATGTAGAAATAGCATGATAGTGGTGGCATCATGGCTGAAGAGTAGTTGCCAAAATTATCTAAGGCTGAAGAGACAAATCCGCATAAAGAAGTGAGGAACTACATGAGTGTTGTGGACTATCCTTTATCCCAGTCTAAAGGAGGCAGAAGCAGATGGATCTCTGGGAAGTTATGGCCAGACTGCTCCTGGTAGGGAGACTCTGTCTCAGTTTTATGAAGAGAGAGAAAAAAAGGAGTATCAGCCATGTGAATATAGAGCAGTGAAGTTTGTCAGTGTGCTGCATGAAGGCTCATTTCTTGAGGTGGTCATCAACCAGTGGAGTCCACATTTCTTCTGAGTTGAACCCTTCACAGTGCAGGAGATCCAAGAGTGTTTGGCTAAGAAAGAGTTAACTCTTGTGGTTCCAAGCAAACCAGGCAGCCCCATAAGGTGGGGCTGCACACAGATTGAGGATCAGGGTGGGGTGTCAGGTGTGCAAGAGGGGATTAAGGGTGTGTTGGTGGGAGTGTCCTGGATGAAGAATCTATTTAAGGCCTGATTTTTGCAGTAGAGCTTAGAGCTTGAGGTTGGATCTTCGAAGTCTGGAGAGCCTCCTAATATCCAAGGTGAGTTTGCTTGTAAGAATTCTGTGTAGATGAGAATGTGACTGTCTGGAGGATGTATTCTTGTCAACATCTAGCTGCAATGAATAGGAGTCTCTCTTTCTCCCCATGGTCTTTATCACAAGCTCTTGTTTGTTTTAATTAACTTGGACTTCTTGATGATGTAAAATAATATTTTAAATTGTTAAATCGCATCCATGTGATGGCTACCCATGTTGAATATTTGTTTGCTTTCTTACTTTTTACTAATTGGGTAAATCTATATATTCCAGACTGTCTTTGATTTCTCTGTGGAATCCATAGTTGAAAGGACCTCAGAGATAAAGTAATATTTCATCCTTCCAAATGTGGTGTTGAATGCTGGAAAGCCACAGTGAAAGGGTGTTAAAACCACATGTTTATTATCTATCATCATCTCCACCTCCCCCCACCCCCCAAAACCACGGCTTTCAGCAGCAGCACCCTTCTTATTATTTTATGAATCATGGATTCTCTGAGAAGACCTGGATAAGTCTGAAACTTTCTCTGTACACTCACCTGGCTTCAAATTCATATATCCATATTCAGCTGCCTCCTTAGTGGTGGGATTAAAGTTGTAATTCAGCATATCTTCCTCCAACTGCTTGTTCTTCAAATTCAATGTTAAAATTTTTGGTATGGTGTAAATATTAGTCATTAGATTTTGTTGTTTGAGAAAACTTTTCTTTGAAGATGACACCCACAAAGTTTAAGCTCCATAAAAATGGAACCAATGGCAGATCAAAGGTGCAATGTAAGAAAACATAATTTTGTACATGTTACTTTTATGTTGAAAAACACTGGGTAGGGTGGGCATGGTGGTGAATGCCTTTAATCCCAGCACTAGGGAGGCAGAGGCAGGCGTTTTGCTGTGAGTTTGATGACAGCCTGGTCTGCAAAGTGAGTGTAGGACCCCCAAAGAAACAGAGAAACCCAGTATCAAAAGCAAAAAAACAAACAAACAAACATGAAGAAAGAAAGACAAACACTGGGTATCTAAAGGATAATTTAGTTTAGGCACAATGATCATTTGAGAACTTGGTGGATTTCATTACCTCTCTCTCTCTGTCTGTCTGTCTGTCTGTCTGTCTGTCTGTCTGAATCTCTCTCTCTCTCTCCCTCCCTCTCTCTCTCTCTCTCTCTCTCTCTCTCTCTCTCTCTCTCTCTCTCTCCCCGTCCTTCCCTCCGTCCCTCCTTCACTCTCGCTATTGTATTTACTAATTTACTAATTTTTGATAAAAATGAAGGAAGCAGATGTTCACAGGCTATTTATGTAAGGAAGAATCAGGAGTATTTTTTTTGAGATAGGGAATCTCTGTGTACCTTGCCTGAATGGGCCTTAGTTTGTAGACTAGGCTATAGTGGACCTCACATCTGCCTCCAGAGTGCTCTGATTAATGGTGTGTGCAATCATGTTCAACTAAAACAAATATTTTCGAACTGTGTGTGTACCTGAGACCATGGGTGATGACATAGGGGTAGGGATGAAGTCTGAAGGCACAGCTGTAGCAGATGTTTGCTCTCATTTGCCTCTAGCCATGCCTTCCTCACAAAATTTTATCATTTCTTGTATTATCTTCTCCGTTTGCTTTGGTCTTTGGGGATGGAGATTGAATTAGGGTCATTTTCATGGTAAACACGGGAAGAGATGAATTAAGAACATAAACGTTTTACCTCCATCCCCTGTTTTATCCCCATCAAGAGAGGTTTGTTTGTGTAGTCTTGGCTGTTCTGGAACTCTCTTTGTAGACCAAGCTGGCCTCAAACTCAGTGAGATCCAACTGCCTCTGGACTATTGGGATTAAAGGCGTTTGCCACCACATTAGCTCCTGTTTTTGTCCAACGAAAAGATTTAAGTCCTTTGCATTACTTATCTCAAAATCAGTCTATCACAGATTGCTTGTTATTTAGTATCAGTCCAGATTAGGAGATAAGTGCTCACCTTTGTGCTGGGGTGAGAGGACTTGCTACTTCCACAAACACTGGTGTCCAGAAGGAGAAATACCTGACCCCACCAAGAAACTGATAAACCTGTGTTTTAGTCTTTGGAGTTGGGATTTAAAGAATGGCAGTAATATACTCTGAGGCAGATACCTTTTGACTCCTTTTAGCCTGCATCCAAGATAGTTATCCTACAAAATTGGGCTTCCCTAGCTCACACTCTATAGCCTTGTAACTCTTGCAGATGTCCCTCCACAGCCTGTTTATAATCTGTTATCCCATGAAACCTCTAATGGTAAGGCACAAAGTCTGCATTTGTTGTCTTTAAAACTTGGAGGAAAACGGACCACTGATGTTGTCTGCTGTAAGCTCCCACTTGGTATGGATATTAAAAGCAAAGATGGGTTCACTCAGCTTTGCCAGTTGGAAGCTAAAGAACACATCTTTCAGATTCAAGAGAATATATACTTGTTTCATTGGAAGCATCAGACTCAGCAGAATCAGAGTTTGCAGGTTTCTTAATAGACTGGGTAGCAGTTTTCCAGGGTGACTGGCTGGGAATCAGGATATATATCTGTGTGTTTGTGTGTGTGTGTGTGTGTGTGTGTGTGTGTGTGTGTGTGTGTGTGTGTGTGTTTGTGTGTGTGTGTGTCTGAACCTGGAAATATGGAGGAATGAAATTCACTTTTTTGTTTTCAGGTCCATTCAAGTCCATTTCTTATTATTTGTTCAGCATTGAGGTAGCTGAATTGGTTAGTTGAAAAATTATAGGATCTTAGTGTTGAGTCATTCTTGGATGTGTAGGTTTTGCCCATACCTCTCTTGAGTATTTGATGTAACTCTGAGAGATATTAAATCTGTATATATTTTTGTAGCAGAACATTTATCTACCAGGTTTTTTGTTATAGTAGTTTGTGTGCATTGTTTTCTTTTGTGTGTGTGTTTTGACGGCTGGTAAAATGTCAGAATTGTTCTGGGTATATGTAAGTCTAATTGCATCCGTATTTCTTTTGTGCAAGGTGTTTTATCTTATGCAAAAGATCTTGCTTCATTTGGTTATCTGTTGTTAAATACTCTTTGCTCTACCATCCTGATACTACATTGGATTTTCAGGATCACAGTGTAGATTGAGACTTTCAGTATGAGATCTTAGATAAAAAAAAAAACACAAAACTTGTTTTGGGATTACCTATATCAGATAAGAATAAAAGTTACCCAGAAGGAGAATTACAGGCACCAAAAACATGGTTATAGTGGTAGAGTTTCCCTTAACTATAGACTTCAATGGATCAGGTCTTTGTTTTAGGGTAGAAAGGGGGCGATGGATACAGCCTATATTTTACAACTGGATTGGCACTTCCATCATGGACAAAGATTGCTGAAATCAGAGCTTCAAAGAACAGAATGCTGTTACAGAGCAGGTTGCTTTGGACAAACTTTATGATCAAATGCTTGATATTTTAAACAGCAAAGGCTATTCAAATACAGAAACAAAAGATATGTTTTCCTAAAGATATATCTGTACTGTTCTGTAATTTAATATTTGTGTTCTTTCACTTTTTTCCTTTGGGTTTTTCAAGACAGGTCTTCTCTATGTAACTGTTCCTGACTTCCTTGTGTTCTTTCACTTTAATATTTTTCTTGAGGATGTATAGTTCTGTGACATTTTAGAATGGGAGAAATACAATTCTTGAGGAACAGCAACAATAACATCTGCTTTTTCAAGAAGGGATGAGAGAACCCTGAGCTATTGTGTAATTTGCTATGTTCTCATGACAGATATTCCTACCCTTGACAGAGCATTTTTCTTCCTATTGAGTCAAATATTGTTGCACTTTCCATAGTTTCTTGTTTTTATTTTTTGAAACATATTTTTAACGTTACTGTCATATAATCATGAAACCATTTCTAAAATAAACCTGAGTAGATTTTGACCTTTTATTATATATCTTTTCTCTTTCTTACTTGTAGCTTTTGTACATCACCAAGTATTGAAACACATTCAGAAGTCACAAGACAGATACTAAATTGGCAGAACTGAATCTTCCTGATGAACTTAACCAAAATGTCTTCACAGCTCAGAAAAACCTTTAAGCCTGAGTCACCACCGAATGACCTTGAAACAGACAATCTAGAGTCCATTCCAAGCTGGTGTTCTGTTGTGAATTCTGGAGAAGACAACTCTAACTCGCCAAGTCCTCAGCTGAACTTTCCCCCAAATGACAATGGCTCTTTGGCAAAGCAAGAGCTACAAAGACTCTGGGAGATATTCACCTCATGGTTGCAGCCAGAAAAATGGAGCAAGGAGCAGATGATTTCTCAATTGGTCTTTGAGCAGTTTCTCAACAGTGGGCACTACAAGGACAAGGATGCCTTAACAGAGAAGTGGAAATCAAGTGGGGAAAACATGGAGAGATTCATGGAGGGTCGGACTGATGAGTGCTTGAAACCTCCTGTCATGGTGAGTACCTGGGTGAGAGATGACTAAATTGGGAGGAAAGACAGTCATTGGGATTTGGGGAAAACAGGAAGGCTAGGCTGTTTGTGTTACTAATGAAATGATCCTCACCCCAGTTCAGAGAAATCATATGCCTTTAACTTCCCAGGTGCTAGATTGAAAATTTAGGATACCTTATCTTTTAGTTGTGAGCTTAGACTTTAATGACTTAGCCAAGAGTTTTGAGTGACTGTTGAGGCAGCAAACTGTCTCTGTCATCTACTCATTGCGGAAGCTCTCAATGTGCAGGCCTTGAATAATCATGAAATTAATTTTTTATTCCTTCTCAAGTCTCTGATGTGGTTAAGAACAGATAGTATACTTTTCCAAGTAAGCTTAGGGGTTAAGATATTTTCTGTTCTATATAGGTGTTTCAAGTTGACAATGATGAGCTCTGATAAATTTTGATTTACATTTAGACTTTTTGATGCACCAAGATTGTGATTTTTTTCAAAGTTGCCAAATACAAAAAGCCAAAACTCTGAATGTAACATTTATATAATTCCTGGTTGTTTTGTGGTGCTTCTTGCTGTAAGTAGCTTATTGTATATATGTATAAGAGCATAAATGTCTATGTGAAAAAATTTAGAAAGATAAAAATATGGGGTACAACAACCTGCTGCTTATTTGAATGTTCTAATGTATAAGAGAGTTATCATTTTACAATTTGTGTTATTCCACATTTTGAAGCCTTTGTGCTTTAAGTTTAGAATTTCGTGAATGAAACTGAATTCCCCGTAATCTTCCACAGTGTTCATTCACGTTCCACAGAGCAGAGGCAAAGTTCTCTTAAGGAGACCAATGTAAATGTTGCACTTATTTCAGTCAGAAGAGAATTCTGTTAATTACACAATAATAAATACACAACCCAATAAACCAAAGTTTTGATGTTAAAGTTATTTATGGTCTACGGAGGTTGTGTAGACTAGTAATCAGTAGCAAGGACAAACAATTATATGGGCTAGAAATAAAACCCACTGACCCAAATGTATGAGGGACATTGACACACAGAGAGAAATAGAGATAGAGACAGAGACATAGACACAGAGATACAGAAAGATAGAGACAGAGAGACAGAGAGATACAGAGAAAGACAGAGAGAGAGAAACAGAGAGAGAAGCCACTGATGACTAATGACTAGGGGGTGTTGAAAAGGCCTCAGCTATCTCTGAGTATGAATAAAAGACAACAGGGAGCCTGGAATACCAAGATTCAGCTAGTAGAGAACAAGACTAAAAACCTTAAAGATCCCTGATAGAAAATAGCAATTACAGATCACAGGCTGAAGCCAAAGGAAGAGCTTCCTCTAGAATAGCAACAATCACAGAGAAACAATGAAGGGAGTTCAAGGGTTCTGGGCACTAAGTAACAGATATCAATCCTAGATCCAACTGAGAAATGAAAACAAGGACTAAGAAATCAACAAAAAGAAAAATGTCATCCATAGAGACACTTTTCTGTAGTTGAAAGGACAAACTTTATTAGAACAGACAACCAACTCCCTTGAATGGATTAGGGAGGCTCATCCAGAGCAGGTGACCAAAAGGGATTCTGTGTCTGAGATGCTAAAGGGTGCTCTATGCAATCCAGCTCTTCAGAATTCCACTAGTTATGCATGTTCCAACCCAGCCTTGTTCTCTTCCCCCAATGCTTGATATGTTGGAATCTTTCCAGAATGTTTGGTGGATGGGACACAATGCCTGGAACAAGGGTCAGTCTTCCTACTTTCAAGATTGGCAAAGTTTCTTATGGTCCCCCTTCAATGTATGGAGCAGTTGAAGAAAATATTTTTTCCAAAGCTCCACGGGCGACTCACATTGTGTTTCTCTCCGGAGACTGACTCAACAACATGAGCAAACACAGTGTCAATAGTGACTTGAGATTACAGAACTTGTGAGTGCCAGGATAATATCCTTAGAGAGAGGGTTAAGAGAGACGAGCTAACCCACAATCAAATGATTCTGCACAAACAGGTTAAGGGCAGGTATTACATCATCCACTGGTTCTTTGACAATGGTCACTTGGTTTTTGATTACAGGTCCATGTCTCCATGCAGGGGCAGGAAGCCCTCTTTTCTGATCATCTTTCCTTAAAACAAGTCATCAGTGAATTTAAAGAACAGCAATCAGCAACGTCTGCAACAGGAGAGGATGGAATCACACCCCTTCAGACGCCACATGGCAGGATCGTCACAGCAGGTGAGTGTGGATACTTGAAAGATAGGGATGTTGTGTGAGATCACTTCTGGGGTACAGTTTCATGGACTGTCTTAATTCCACAGGATATGAAGACACTCAAGATGGCTACAAGCACTCCCAGCACACCAGTGAAGTGAATAGTGGTGTTTATAGTCTAGAAAATGAGAGGGATCCCCTTTTTATTATCCAAGGATATCAAAATCCTGAGCCTGAAGAAGGAGATATTTTTTGTGGAATCCCCCACGGAACCAAAGGGACAAAGCAAGGCTCCTCCAGGCACCAGGATCAGTCCCTCTGGGAAAGATTTCCTGAAGCTGTACCCATGGAGTCACAAGCAGGATTGTCCTCCAGGCTAGACCACACTGAAGACAATGAAGATGGCTGCAACGCTTTCTGGAATGCTACTGAAGTAAATGCTGGTGCTAGGAATACTGGAAATGAGATATACCCCCTTCTCACTATTCAGGGAGAAGATCCAGAGACTGAAGAGGGATGCTTTTCTCATGGAAACCTTGACAAAGCTACAAGAGGGAGTCAGGGCCCCTTCAGGTCCCTAGGAGAGTCACAAAGTGCACCTTCTCCTGAAGATGTCGCAGTGGAGGTGTTAATGCTCCTCTCTAAGCCACAGTGGCCTCCCTCTCAGTCTGTCTCTCTGTGCCAGAATCTTGAGGCCAACTCCACAGGTACAGGTCAGCAGGAGAGACTCCACAGAGACCTGAAAACGCACACTTGTGATGAATGTCCCCAAACCTTCAAATATCGGTCTAGACTTTTAGCCCACCAGAGAAAACATAGGAACGAGAGGACATTTTTCTGTCCCTCGTGCCATAAAGGCTTTTATAACCACTCAGACCTTGGAGTTCATTAGGTCATCCACAAGCAAGAGAAGCCTTTCACATGCAGCACATGCAGAAGGTCCTTCAGCCACAAGACCAACCTGCATGCTCATGAGAGGATTCACACAGGAGAGAAGCCTTATACCTGCTCCCTGTGTAACCGTAGCTTCCGACAGTCATCCACCTACAACCGGCATCTGAGGAACTGTCACAAATGATACTGAACTCTAAATCTTCCCAGTCCAAGGCCTTGAATTCTTTAGCCTCGAATTCTCATCTGTACATGAAGAGACACATCACTTGTAAACAACAGTTAGCCAGTGAAAATGTAACATGAACCTTCTGGGTTATTCCTTCCACCCATAGTTTGTCCCATTCGACTGCCACGTGAGGGCAAAGAAGGTGAGTCATTTGTCGGAACACACTGACTCCCTGAGGAAGCTCACCTGTGTTCACATACTATGCAGAAATGTTGGGGGTGAATGATGTTTTCCCCTGATGTGCTTGGTGTAGACTTTGATCACGTCACCAGGATTCTTCAAACTCATGGAGATTCACTAGCCTTTATCTCCCCTAGTTCTGGGGTTATAGGTCTGTGCCACCATGCACAGTTTTATTTTTTAAAGCATATTTATTTAGTCATTTATTATGTATAGAGTATTCTGCCAGAATGTGTGCCTCCAAACCAAAGGATGGAAGCAGATCTCATCATAGATTGTTGTTAGCTTTGATGTTGCTGCGGGCAATCGAACTCAGGACCTTTGGAAGAACAGACAGTGCATTGACCTCAGAGAAATCTCTCTAACACCATGAACAGCTATAGGAAACCATGTTTGATGCACCTGTCCAGGACTGAGCCCTGAAACCCCGGCAAGCATACCAGCAGCTGTCCATGCACAATGTTCTTCCTTCCCCACAGCTTTCAGTTCCCAGGTCCTAAGGACTTGGGCCAGCAGATTTCAGCAGAGCTGCAGGGAGGTTGTGGTGCTAAGAGAAAGATTTGTGCAATGAAAAATTCTTTTGCATAGTGCTCAAAAAGGGTAAGAAATGATCTCAGACACCATTTCCTAACTGAAAGGTGCTACTTCAGAAAGTGAAGAAGTTGGACTGTGAAGGAAACTGTTTGACACTGTTGCGTAGACTGTAATCTAAGGCAAAGAGCAGGCACAGACATTGATGCTGACATAGGAAACAGCCAGAATTTGACCTGATGCTTAATATTTTGACATCAGTTACTAAGTTTTCCTCTGTAGACATCAACTCTTGCAAAGCAGCCTCAGAAACCCCAGGACCTGCACATCTCCCTTCCAGAGGGAAAAGAAGAGACACTGGAGGCTGGGTGTCCAGTAAACACAGGCACAGCTCCCAGCACCAGAGCAAGGATACCCTCATCTGAAGTTAATGACCCTCTCCAGCACCCTGTTGCAAGTCAAGTGGAAGATATTTCTAGCACTAATTTGCAAAAGATCACAATTTCAGACAAAAAGGAACCCTCTTAGGGGTGAGACTCATGAGAATTGTCATTACATAGAAGTGCTAGAAACATGAGTCAGAAACCCACTGCCCACTCCTCATAATTTTAAGGCCAAAGTCTTAACAATACATCAGAATGACTCATCAATTCACTATCAGAGAGGCCAGTCTACTGTTTCCTCAGAAGTACAGCGATGCAGGCATGGTATCATGTTGATGACATGACAGGAGCATGGCTCCTTCCACTCCTCCATGTGCCTGCACAGCTGCTCTCTATAGGAGAGTCACTGGCACTGCAGAAACAGTAGATGAAGAATGGTTATACTATGAGTACTGAGTCTTCAACCCCATCAGAGTCTTAAGAAGGAAATATTATCTAATATGTATGAAGTGAAGGCAAGCAGCATGCAGAAGTACAGAAATTCCAGAGGCAGTTGACTACCTGGAGGGTCTGTAATGATGGGGCATCCAGTGTTCCTCCTGCAGCACAGGACATCGGACACACATTTCTGTGAATCAGGAATTTTGAAGGACTTGTGTATCGAATATCTCCAAAGTTGAATAGGTTATTTCCCAGTGTCCTGCTTCTTCATAGATTGGACAGTCACACTGCTATCAGCAGTAGAAATAAGAACAGTTTTCTTCCATTGGCTTTATATGCCACATTTGTTTCTTTGATGCTCACAATCTTCCCTGAAGTAGATTGGAATATTTATATCTGAATCTACTCATGATTTTTGAAATAAAATTCTTTTTACATATGGTTTTCAATTAATTAATTCACAGTACATCTAAATTGTTATCCATCCCTAGAATCCTCCCATTTCTCCCTCCCTCCCGCTTACCTCCTACTCCACACACCTATGACTGTGATTGGGGACAACTTCCTCCCCATGTCTAGACTCATAGGGTATCAAGTCTCTTCTTGGTCGCCTGTAATCCTTTACCTGAGGGCAGATAGAAAGTCAGACTAAATTTCATATCATGCATGAAATCATCAATACCTAGGTATGATCTTCCTGCTGGCTTGTTACCTCCTGGCTGACCAAAGAAATATGGCTCCCATTGTTTGCTGCAGGGCCTTGAGTTGACAGGTCCCTAATTTCATTAAACAATGGCAAGAGGTTACTTCTTATGTCTCTCTTGGATTTGCAATCCTTAAACCAATGATTTCCCTTCACACTGCAGCTACAATACCCTGGAAATCTTGACATACCGTTACCATTATGGTCCTAATCTCCTTGTACTCTTCTGTGAATATCTACTTCTCAAGAGTCAATATACACCTGTTGCTTTGAGGTCTGGTGCTTTTAAATATATATATTGCAAATGGCCAAATTCAACACAAGTAAGGCACTGGGTATCTTGATATATGAGATCTCTAGCTAAGACTTGTCCTACAATATTGGTATTATGCTCCTGCAAAACAATATCAGTCGTGTCTCTTATCGGTTGATCTATTGGTGCTGTTTTAAAGCTTAATTACTTTCTGACATTCACTATTAGCAGTTTCAAATGCCATGGTCTTTATCAATTCCTATCTGGCATCAGAGTGTAGTTGACAGCTGAAGTCAATCTCAGTAAAAAGTCTGGGAACGTCTCTCCACGGCCTGGTATTGCCTTAGTTAAGGAAATAAATCACTGCCATGGATCTTCAACCATTTCCCAAACTATTAAAGATGCAATGCAACGTGCTTCTATCACAATGTTGTCAGGATTTTTATCAGCTGGCAAGAGATAGTTCCCTTTGTAGCTGACAAACACCTCCTGTCCTTTCATAAATCTTGTTTCAGCAGGCAAACACTGCAGGATCTCACAGCAGTCTGTTTCACATGCCAGACTTGGGATAAACTAACATGTTTACATCCACTACATGTTTTCCCAAATTTTTTGTTTATTTGGTTGCTTTTTGTTTGGTTTTTAAAATTCTTTTCCTTTATGCATTTTACGTACTAATCACAGTTCCTCTCCCTGCTCTCCTCCCATTCCTTCCCTCACCTCCCACTCCCACTGTGCTCTGAGACACGAAATCTCCCATGGGATATCTACAGTACTTGGCATATCTAGTTGGAATGGGACTAGGCACATCTCCTATTTTCCACAGACAATGTGACTGAATTAGGAGAAAGAGATTTACAGGCAGGCAACACAGTTAGATACAACCCCTGTTTCTGTAGTTAAGATTTTTCATGTAAAGACTATCTGCACTTCCCTTATATATGTCTAGAGGGCATAGTAGAATCACAAGCATGCTCTTTGAGTGGAAATTGAGTCACTGTGGACCCACATGAGTCAATCGTGTGTCTCCTTGACATCTCTGGCTCCTTCAACTCTTCTCTCTGTACCATAAGATTTCTGTGTAAACTATTGTCTGGGTGTGTATCTCTGCATCTTTTCCGTAAGCAGCTGGGTGAAGCATCTCAGAGGACAGTTCTGCTGCTGTCTTGTCTCCAAGTATAGCAGAGTATCATTAAGAGTGTGAGGTGTGAGCTAACTCTCATGGCATGTGGGCCAAATTTGGCCATTCATAGGCTGGCTGCTTTCCTTAATCTCTGCTCCATCTTTATTCGTGTACATCCCAATGGCAGGCAGTACAAATTGTAGGTCAATGGTTTTGTGGGTGTGTTGGTGTCCCCATTCCTCCAATGCACGTCTTGCTTTCTTCCAGTTGGTAGCTGTTTCAGCATCCATATCTCCTACTGCTAAGGGTCTTAACGTGAGTCATCATCATAGACCCTGGGCATTTCTGTTGTGACAGTGTTATAGCTCCTCTAAGTGATACACCCACATGTTGATTTCATTTCCCCATCCAATCCTTTGCATGATCAGTACTTTCTGTTCCTCACCCACTCCCACACACCTGTCCCCTGCCTCCATTTCCTCCCAACATGACTAATTTATTTTCCCCTCTTAGTGAGATCCAGCATTTATGAAGCATTTATGATTTGTAATGGAAAATGCAGAGAAGACAACCATAAATTTAACTAAAAAACAATTTATTTGAAAAAAAAGAGATAAATGACATCTTAGGTATGAATAGAAGTTCATAATAACACAGGCATTTGGCATACATCTGGAATCAGTACTCAGGATGAAGGATGACTGTCATTGGAACCTGAGGGCCACCTTGGTCGGCCTAGGGAAACACTATCTCCAATGTGAGGGTATATTTACGTAATTATCTCATATATTTCAAAATTCTAACCATTGTGACTGGAAAAAGAAAACTCCATGTGAAATTTCTAATTGCTGTCCAAATTATCGATCACCAGCTGGAATTCCAGCAATCAGTGGGATAAAAGCAAACAGTTCACAGAAATTTCAAGGATAGCCATGGGAACACAGAGGTATACCCAGTGTCAAAAAAGCAAACATATCTGAGCGCAGTGGTAACATGTTCCTGTAACCCATATACCTTGAAGGATAAGGGGATGTGTACTAGGGAGATCAGGATGGCATACCATATAAATGATGAAATAAAACCTCAAGCTGGATACAATTATTTGGGCAAGTGAACAAATTCTTCAGTTTGAGAGATTTTCTGAGCTCTACAAATCAATATCTTGGTAGGAAACAAATCTTTCAATTTCCCCCGAGCCTGCATCTTCAGAAATGTCCTGTCTTTTGTGTGATGTGCCTGCCACACCTTCCTTTTTAGACCGATTTCTTGGACAGGAACCTGGGTTCTTACAAAAGAGAGTGTGGGGACAATTTGGGCAAAGATGTGTTTTTAGGTCTATAATAGTAGCCAAGTCTTGAAGGACACTCAGGTGGAGTACCTCAGCAGATGGATTTTTGCTTTGAGCAACAACATGTGTGCCTCAGCTACTGCTCTTTCAGTCTTTGCTTCAAGAGGTGTGGATTGACCAAGGAAGGAAGCTACAACCTTGGCTTGCCATCCAGCACCTTTTTGGGGCACTAAGGCTGGCTCCCTCCCAATCCTCATCTCCATGGGTGGAACCATTCAGGCTGGAGCTGAATATTGGTATGGAGTTCTCCCTAAATACTCAGAATCTTCGCTGGCAAAGGCAGTGAAAGTTCAATGGCCATGGGTGTTGCCTAATCCAACATGAGCTCCAGGGCAACAGTGTATTTCTGGCAGTACCCTAAAAACAAGGTGGCTCACCTCGATCTGCCCACCTCTGCCTCCCGAGTGCTGAGATTAAAGGCGTGCACCACCACACACGGCTTCTAAACCAACAACTCAGATAATCTGAAATAGTCAATAGAAATTAGTCAAAAATGAAACCTTTGGTTTCAAAGTCTTGTTGGTTTTTTGTATGTTTCTTTGTTTTTTGCTCTGCTTTCAAAGAAAGCTGAAAATCTTAGATCACGGATGTTGGTACAATTTGGGCAAACTAGCTGTCTTAAAGTCCAAACAGGACACTTTTGTTCTCACCGAAAATTGTTGACCAAAAGTCCAAGATTGACCCCCTTTTATAATAATGGAAAATTATGAATTTTTAACACTGAATTTCAAAAACAAGCAGTTCTAGGAGGATTTGGCCTTATACTTTAATCCCACCACTAAGGGGCAGAGAAATGTAAATCTCTGAGTCAGAGGCAAGATGCACCTACAGAAAAAGTTTCAGAATATCGAGGTTTTCTCAGAGAATCAATGCCTCATAAAACAATACTAATGTTGCTGCTGAAGATGTTGGTGCTGGGCATGATGATAAGATCAAACATGTGGTGCTAACACCACTTCACACCTGATTTCAGGCCTTCAGTACCACACTTAGAAAGATAATGGAGTAGGATATCTGTGAGGTCCATCCCGCTATAGATTCTAAAGAGAGATCAAAGAAACTCTGGAATATATAGACTTTTTCTGGTTCGTAAAACGTAAGCAAACAAACATATATTCAAAATAGGTTGCCATCACATAGGTGCAGATTTATACTTTAAAATATAATTTTATATAATCAAGAAGGCCAAGATAATTAAAACAAACAAGAGCTTATGATGAAGACCATGTGGAGAAAGAGAGACTCATAGTCATGGGAGCTAGAAGTTAAAAAGAGTACATCCTTCAGGTGGTCACATTCCCATCTACAAATAATCCTTACAAGCAAACTTACCCTGGATATGAGCAGGCTCTCCCATCTTCCCAGATCCGTGCTGATGGTCTAACCTCTACTCTAGGAATCAGGCCTTAAATAGATTCTACAATAGAGGATCCTCCCACCACCACACCTTTAATCCTCTGACACCTGGCAGACCCTCCCACCCTGTGGCCTTACACTATCTGCAGCCCCACCCTATGGAGACTTGCTGGTTTGCTTGGAACCTCAAAATTAACTCTTTCTTGGCCTAACTCTCTTGCTTCTCCTTCAATCTTAGCTGTTCAACTGAGAACACATTTGGACTCCACTGATTGGTGACTCCCTCAAGAAGCAAGTCTTCCTGCCACACACTGCTAAGCTTTACTGCTGATACTCCTCCTTTTTTCTCTTTGTAAAGACGAGACAGAGTCTGACTACCTAGTCCAGTCTGGCCATCACCTCAAAGAGATCCACCTGCCTATCACTCCAGCGTCCTGGATGAAAGATAGTCAAAACCCCCACTTCATTCATTTCCTGATGGGAATTTTCCCTCAGTCTTAGATAATTTGTTCATTCAGTGATTTCAGCCATGATACACCCACTATGACACTATTTCTACATGGGCCATCTAGATCCTAATTCGGGTTCCCTAGAAAATTAGAGCTCTTACCATCCCACAGTTGTTCTTGGATTAATGACATGTGCCATCATGCTCTGTTAAAACAAATTTCCATGAACTCCATTTTTAAAATTATTTATTTATTTATTTTTAATTTTATTAATTTGTTCAGATTACAACAGATTGTTCTCCCATCACTTGTATCCTCCCACTCTTCCCTCCTTCCCTCTTTCACCCTATTCCCCTCCCCTTGGTCTATGACCCAGGGGAACCACTTTCCCCACTATATGGTCATAGGCTATCAAGTCTCACCTCGTTATCCTGCCTATTCTTTCTTTGAGTGCCACCAGGCCTCCTCAACAAAGGGAGGTGTGCAAATATGGTCCACCAGACTTTATGTCAAAGTCAGCCCCCCCCCCCGCTCTCCAGATAACTGTGGAGAATGTCCTGTCAATTCAGTAGATCAGGGTAGGTGTCCGATGTTTACTATTGTATTGCACCGCGTTTGTAACAGCAACATTGGATGCTGGCCTAGGGGTAGGCATGAAGACTGAGGATCCACACATAGCAGACATTTGCTCTTATTTCCCTCTAGACATGCCTTCCTCACAAAATTGAATCATTTCTTGTTCTCTCGTCCCTTTTTTCTTTGGTCCTTAAGAATGCAGATTGAATTACTGTCATTTTCATGGTAAACATGGAAAGAGATGCAGTAAGAATATAAATTTATATTCTCCACCACAAAATTGTTGTGTGTGTGTGTGTGTGTGTGTGTGTGTGTGTGTCTGTGTGTCTGTGTGTGTGTTCAACAAAAGATAGGGTTTCTCTGTGTAGCATTGGCTGTCCTGGAAGTCTTTCTGTAGACAAGCTGGACTTGAACGCACAGAGACTTGACTGCTTCTGCCTCTGGATTAGAGGAAGTAAAGGTGTGTACCACCACACCTAGCCCCTGTTTTTGTCAAACAAAAAGATTAGGAGATTTATATTGTTTACCTCAGCATCACTCAAGTACAGATTGCAATGAATGTTGAAGTTATCTTACTGCATTTATAAATTACCTTGCACTACAGGTCTGTGCTCTGGGGTCTAGCTTTCATTTGCCATAATTTGGTGTATGTGACTATTTCTTTTATCACAAAAGCTAGAGCCTCATGGAGAGATCATTTTCTTTTGTAGGCTGATTGCTTTTCCTTTAGACAAGGTCTCCTGTAGGCCAGATATGACTTGGGACTGCTTTGTGGTCCAGGCAGGCCCTCAAGGCCTGATCCTCCTTTCTCCACTCCTGAGGCAATACACAGCTGATATGTCAATTAACGGTTTGATGTGTTTTAAAGGTGTGGCAATTAAGTGCTGTGCCCTTCAAAAAGGGCATCCTGGAAAACTTGTAGCTGGTCATTCCCATGGGCAAAATGTGTTGTAATTTCATGGTTCAAATGATGCCCTATGACAAAAATAAAAGTAACTCAAAATATAAATGTAATATATCCTTCTATAGTTTAGGCTGGTGTCCAACTCATAGAGATTCATGGGACTCTGTGTCCTCTTTGATGGTGTTAAAGTTCTGCTCTATCACACAGAGTTTGGTGACCTTTCTTGCTGAGATGGAGTTTCCTTAGACTTACATCTTCCTACCTGTGTCTCTTTCAGCAATGACAGCTCAATCCAGGCTTCTTTACTGAGTTTATGGACCCAAGTCCCAGGAAGCTTTCTCTAAATCTACAGAAGATTAAAATCACCTCTTAAAGCTGAATGAAAATTTAAGCAAGCAGAGTCTGAACCTTTAAACAAGCCTGGCCTTGAACTCAGAGATCTATTTGTCTCTCACTTGATATTAAACCCATATCTGTATTCCAGCTGAATTCCAAAGATCTAGAATGATTTTGAATGTAAACTCTTACCAGTAGAGCCAGGTTGTAAATTGAAATTTCTCTATAAGGATGGTGTCAATAACAGTAGGCCTTGTTGGGCTTCCTTTTCAGTACTAAATCTACTGTGTAGTGGGCCATCCTTACTATCTTCTAATCGCAGTTTCTATAGGTCATCATCAGCACCACATGGGCTTGAAGTCCAATTTAGCTCTGTCACTGAGCCTTACCAAGATGTTTTGGATACATTTTGTATTAATTTGATAATATATTTATTTTTAATCCTTTGTGGTTATCAGGAAATATTCCTAAGACTTAGTACAGTAAACCTAGTTCTTCCATGACACAAGTTACCCTAACAATAAGTAGATAGATGAAACTTCCATATTCACCCAGGCAGAAGTAGTTAAACTGTTAGGAAAGCAACTTCAGGGAGGCTGGGTTGGAGAAAAAGCAGTGCATCCTCTCCAAAAATACATCGGCAGCTGTCTATGGATTCCCATTTACTATAAAGCCCATCTGTGACCAAAGAATTCATGATCCAGCCTATACAAGAGCTTTGGGGCCACTGTTGAACTGTAAGGACTCCAATTATCCAGGGAGTAAGATTTAGCATGAAGATTGCTCACTTAGAAATAGCAATATAATGGTGTAATCATGGCTGAAGAGTAGTTGCCAAAATTATCGAAGGCTGAAGAGACAATTCCCCATCAAGAAGTGAGAAACAAAGAGAGTTTTGTGGACTATTCTTTATCCCAGTCTAAAGAGCCAGAGCTAGATCGATCTCTGTGAGATGATGACCAGAGTGGGCTATGTAGGGAGTCTCTGTCTCAATTTTATAAAGAGAGAAAAAAGGAGGAGTCTCAGCCATGTCCATATAGAGAAGGTCAGCTGGGCAGTGTGTTGCATGAAGGCTCATTTCTTGAGGTGGTCAGCAACCAGTGGAGTCCCACTGTCTTCAGAGTTGAACCCATGAGAGTGCAGGAGAGTCAAGAGAGTTGGTCCAAGGAAGAGGTAATTTTGTGGTCCCAAGCAAACCAGGCATCCCGATAAGGTGTGGCTGCAGACAGAGTGAGGCCACAGTGTGGGAGTGTCTGCTGGGCACGAAGGGATTAAAGGTGTGTTGGTGGGAGGGTCCTGGACTGAGAAAGTATTTAAGGCTTGATTCCTGGAGTAGAGCTCCAAGCATCAGGAGGCATCTGAGAAGATGGGAGAGCCGGCTGATACCCAGGGTGAGTTTGTATGTAAGGATTCAGCGTAGATGACTTGAGGACTGTGGGGAGGATGTACTGTTTTCAAATTCTACCTGTAATGAATATGAGTCCTTCTTTTTCCACATGTTCCCCACCACAAAGTATTGTTTGTTTTAATTATCTTTGCTTTTCCAATTATATAAAATAATATTTACAGTGTAAATTTGCATCCATGTGATGACCACCTGGGTTAAAATTTCTTTGGTCTGTTTGCTTACTTTTTAGAGATCCTGTAAGTCTATATATTACAGACTGTTTGTGATCTCTCTGTGGAGACCATAGGTGGTTCAAGATCACAGATATCCTATGACCTCCTGCTTCTAAGTGTGCTATTGAAGTCTGGAGAGCAGGAGTGAGAGGGTGTTAAACCCATCATCAGCAACATCAGTATTTTATTAGGCATGGATTCTCTGAGAAGCCCTGGATATTCTTAACCTTCCTCTGTAGATCTATCTGGCCTCAAATTCAGAGAGCCACATTCCTCTACCATATTAGTGGTGGGATTAAAGGTGTATGTCACCAAACCCTCCTAGAACTGCTTGTTCTAAAATTCAAAGTTAAAGTTTTGGTATATTGTAAATTTTTGTTTGTTTGTTTTTGTTTTTTGTTTTTTTTTTTTTTTTGAGACAGGGTTTGTCTGTGTATCCTTGGCTGTCCTGGACTCGCTTTGTAGACCAGGATGGCCTCGAATTCACAGTGATTCACTTTCCTCTGCCTCCCGAGTGCTGGGATTAAAGGCGTGTACCACCACTCCAGGCTTCCTGTAAATATTAATAATCTATCTGATCTTGTGTAATCTCCAAAAATGTGGATGTGATGGCACAACAAATTAGAGATAGCACCAAAGCACAACATTTTTTAAAAGCATGAATACAAACAGATTACTGATAGGTTGTAAATACTAGGTATACAAATTACATTGTAGTTTAGGCACGATGGTCATGTCAGGGGTACTTTGATTTCATTAACTACCCCCCCCATCCCTCATTCTCTCTTTCTCTCTCTCTCACTTTTTCTCTGTGTATTGCTATTGTATTTATTTATTTATTTATTTTTACTAATTCATTAGACTGTATGAATCTCTCTGATGCATACAATGACCAGGAAGTTCACCTCAGAGCGCCAAAGAAGAAGAGAAGGCATCGCATTAAATATTCTGAAAAACAAACCTTAGAGCTGCAAACTTATTTTAATAATCGCATGTACCCAAGCAAAGAGCAACGCTTGAAGCTGGCCCAAAATCTTGGAGTGACAGAGTACCAGATCCGGGTATGACTTTCTCTTGTCTCTCTCTCCCTGCAGCCACAATAGTTCTCCAATTTTCACCTTCACATTTTCAAATTTTCTCACATTTTGTGCTTGTACAATTCTTGGAGTTGTTATTTGTGGACTGGAGATATCTGTTCATCCAGAGCTGGACTTGGCCTTCAGCTTCTGCATGGGTACTACCCTGGAGCCACATATTCCCATGTATGGTCTCAGCGACCCAGGCATTAATGTTTCTAGTAATGACTCAGAAGATGTAGGTGAAGTTTCCCTAGTTGTTAGTGTCAGGTCCTAGGCATCCTGACTTCCTACCATTTTTATGCATCTCCTGCAACTTCATCTTGCTAAACTTCTCTTTTTGTCTTTCCAGATCTGGTTCAAGAACAACCGAGCTAAATACAAAAAGAAAAATCTCCAGAATATTTCAGGACCTCCAGAGAAAATGGAAAGCTCTAAGGATGTTGGTAGATCAACCAGTTCCCAAGGTTGCTCATCTCTTATGGATTCTGCCACTGGACAGTCCATGTCTTCAGGCACATCTTGTGTGGGCTCCATTCCCCACATTTATGCCAGCCTGGAGGAAACTCTCCACATTGAGCAAGGCTCAGAGGGTGCCAGGTGTGGACTCCAAGAAGGCCATTGTGATGGCCAAGCTCCTGCTGCAGGTGCAGGCCCTGGTCATTTTTTAGTAACTGAAGGTGAGAATGACCCAGCAGTAGCTGAAGGCGCCTCAGTTGAATCTCCACTTTTTACTTAAGCTGCATTCCAAGAAGCACAGGCTGCTAAAAACTGCAGTCCAGAAGATAAACTGCTCTTGAATCAAATCTTTAATGGTCTAGGTCTATCAGTTGGCTAGATGAATTGAGGTACATCACACCCCCAATGAACACTTTGATTGTGGACTGGTTGAGGCCCGGACATCTGCAAAACAAAGAAGTGGTGTGGTAGGGAAAGTCATCACTCTTAAGACTGAGGGTGTAGATGCAAGCTACTCTGTATTAGTTTCATGTCAGTGTTATTCACACACTGAGACTGTTTCAAGCGCTATCTATAGTATTCTTCACTTGTTGTTGTATTATATATTAAATACCTTAACAACATTTCAGAAAACATTTTTTAATCTTCTTTTCATTCCAGAATGGCTGATAGATTTACTTTACTCTGTGTGTGTGTGTGTGCGCGCGTGTTTGTGTTTGTGTGTGTGTGTGTGTGTTTGTGTTGTATGTTTTTATCCATAGAAACCTATATCTGGGGCCTGGGAGGGAAGAAAATGGCTTAGGAACTTCTGGGATTATAACCAATGACATTGTTGAGGCAGCATGTGTGTGCTTGCCACTTAAAGCATGTCCTCTGCAGTAAGAACTGAGCTCTCTGATTCCAAGGATTACTAATGGCTCTACATGAACTGTTGGAATAGCTAACAACTTCCAAGATGTATGTTGTCCTTTGCAAAAGGAGCATAGATAAAAGCAATACAACGGCTCACTATCAGCTTCAATCCTATGACCTGTTCATGCCATTGAGGTCAGGGTGTACACTTGCTATGTTTATGTGTAATTCGAATTCTCATATACATAAAATAAACATATATGTAGTAAATAAATGCTCTGAAGGGGACCACATATAAACTAAAACAGATTTTTTCTGTCAAATTGTTTAGTGTGTCCATGAAAACTCATAGCTCTCAGGTATGTCTATGTCACAGGACAAAATACAGGATTAGTTTTTCTTTTTACACCCTGTTAATCCCAGGAATGAAGCTAGGTAATGACTTGATGGTAAAAGACAGACATGTTGGCTGCCTGCCCTTGTAAGTATTTATCTTGACACATGGCCTCATTAACCTGCCCAATCAGCCCTGCTTTACATCCTGGCTACTTCAGATTTGGGTGACTGATATTCTAGACTTGTATCCAAGACCTGTCTTTGTCACCTTTTTGGGAATGTACACATTGTTTCTAAAGTACCTGTATAGATTCTAGCTACACCAGCAGTAAGGAATTATTTGTCTTTGCCCACATTTTTTCCAGAATGAAATGTCCTTAGTTTAATTGATCTTAACAATTCTGACTAAACAAGATAAACAGTGTGATAATTGAAAATCCCAGATCATTCTATTTTTTCAAAATAATTTTTTATTAATTTATTCTTGTTACCTCTCAATGGTTATCTCATCCCTTGTATCCTCCCATTCTTCCCTCCCTCCCATTTTCCCCTTACACCCCTCCCCTATGACTGTGACTGAGGGGATTTCCTCCCCCTTTATATGTTCATAGGGTATCAAGTCTCTTCTTGGTAGCCTGCTATCTTTCCTCTGAGTGCCACCAGGTCTTCCCTCCAGGGGACATGGCCAAATATGAGGCACCATAGTAGGTGTGAAAGTCATACCGCACTCTCCATTGAACTGTGGAGAATGTCCTGTCCATTGGCTAGATCTGGGTAGGAGTTTGAAGTTTCTAGCCTGTATTGTATTTGGCTGGTGTGATAGTTTGAGCGGGACCCCTGGACCCAAATGTGCCTATCATAATGTTCTTCTTGTAGGTTTCTAGGACCATTTGGATCCTTCTACTTTGCTATTCACCCATGCTTCTTACATGTAGAGTGCAAATAGGATGTCCTCCCCTCTGTACCATTTTCCTGGTAAGTGAAGGCTTTCATGGGATTATGAGTATATACCATTTGACTCTTTTTGCTTCTGGGTTAACTCACTCATTATGATCATTTCTAGCTCAATCCATTTGTCCACAAATTTCAGAAATTCCTTGTTTTTAATAGCTGAGTAGTATTCCATAGTGTATATGTACCACAGTTTCTTTATCCATTCTTCTACTGAGGGACACTAAGGCTGTTTCCATGTTCTGGCTATTATGAAAAAGGCTGCTATGTACATGGTTGAGCAAATTTTCTTGTTGTGTGCTGGAGCATCTTCTAGGTATATTCCACGGAGTGGAATAGCTGAGTCTTGAGGAAGCCCTATTCCCAGTTTTCTAAAATAGCCCCAGACAGATTTCCAAAGTGGCTGTACTAGTTTGCATTCCCACCAGCAATAAAGGAGTGTTCCTTTCCCTCCACATCCTTGTGGTGTCCTTGCATTTTTGCAGATCATGCTATTTTATCAATAAAGACTTAGGAGCCCAATGCTGTGGTGAAAACCTGCCAGCTCAGAGAGGCAGAGAAGTCACCCAGCTGTATTTCTTGAGCATCTCGAGCATCTAGCTGTTGTTTTACAAAGATAGTGAGGCGTCTAAAAGCTCAGGGACCAAAAGAGATAAGGAGGAGAAATTTTACCAGGGGCCCAGAATGGAGGGTAACAAGGTACTAAGCCAAGGGGCGGTGGAGAACCAATTATGGAACCAACTCTGCTCCTGTTCTCATTGTCTTCTCTTTTTTCTAAGCCTTCTCTAACCTTGGCCACGTTATCTTTGACTACCCCAGAGTGGTCCATATAAAAGCAACACTCTTCTTTGAGGGCAGCACAAAGTCCCCCTTGCTGAAGATGTAGCAAGCCTAGACCTCTCCTACTTTGTAGAAAGACCTCACTGAGGAAGGACAAGGATTTTTCATGGTGGGATATGGCAGCTTTCATCTGCTCCAAGTCTTCATCAATTTACAGGTGAAGATCTAAGTAATGTTTATTGGAGAGAACAAGAGAGGTTATGTCTACTCCAGTACCTGTAGTGCCCAATCCGAGGAGGAGAGCAAGGGTAATTGCTGTTATAGGCTCACATTTGGTTCTAAGTAGGGCTTGTTCAGTAACAGGATCCCAGTAGTGGGAAAATGTTCTTCAATATAATATATTAAGTGGAGGACTAATTGAACCAGGATACAAAAGGTGGTCTTACTGTTTTTTAAATGGGGGGAGTATGTGAAGGGAGTGAGACCATTGTTACAAGCCCACCAAGTGTAATTACTCAGAAGGATATAATCAGAAAGGGAAGATATCTCGGTGATGGTTATATTACAGAGATGTTGATAGGAGAAGGGAATAAATTTACCTAAACATAACTCGCAGCCTGATAGGGAACTCAAAGATAGCTTGGCGTTTTCTAGTTGGGCCCTTTGGCATTTAGAATGACCAAAGGAATTGGAGATGTTTTCAATTACTGCAATTCCTTTATAAAAACGAGGGTTGGCGTCTTGAATAACCAAATTGAATCAGTTAGCTCAGGGTGAGAATGATTTAAAGTCAAGCAAGTGAAGTTAATGATATTCAGTAGCAAATCACGAGTGCTTATCAATTCTACCTTCTGTAGTGGAGTTTCCATGTAGGAGATAGTGCAGGAAAGAACTGCAGTGACCTTTTTATGATTAATGTCACACTTTCTATTTCTTTCTAAACTCTGGCTGGCTGCTTTAAATCAGCTGTTCTGGCTGAAACTCCTCTCCTAGTCTCTCAGTCTGAATTTTTCTCATCCTTTTTCTCAATTGTTCTTCTTTGCCTCATAGTATCTTTGGAAATAGGTTATGAACTTATGGATCCTTCTCATTCTCTGTTTTGTGTTGAGCTATGTATAGCTTCCTCTCTCTGAATTTGGTCTTTACAAAACTCTCCTAGTTAAACTGCCTGTGAATTCCAGAAACTGAAATGCCAGGAAATCAACGACACTTGACTGCCTCTGACCTAGCAGAGTCACCTGAACTGACTGAAAAGAACTAACTAGAATTCAGACCTCCATGATTGCCTGAGATCTTGGATTAATGGCATGTGTCACCACACCCTGGACATGAGATTTATTTTATCTAAAACTTGCTTTATTCTGGGCTGGCCTTTATTCAGAGATCTATTTGTTTGCCTCTTGGGATTAAAGTTATTTCTGCATTCCAACTGGATTAAGAAGAGCTAGAAGATTTTTGTATGCGATATCTTGCCCGTTCAGCCATATTGTGAACTGAAATTTCTCTGTACAGATGGGATCAATATCAGAGTGTAGAGTGGGCTCTGTTTTCAGTACTAAATCTACTGTGCAGTGGGCCACTCTTATTATTCTCTAATGAAAACTGCTGTACATCACCATAAACTACACAGAGGCTTAAGGTCCAGATTAGCTCTGTCACTGAACCTCACCAAGACATTTGTGATAAAATTTGTACTAATTTGATAATGTAGTTAACTTTAATCCTTTTCTAGGTATCAAGAAATCTTGCCATGACTTAGTAATGTAAGGTAGGTCTTCCATGACATAGGTTTCCTGAACAAGTAAGAAGATAGATGAAGCTTCCATATTCACCTGGTTGGAAGATATTAAACTTCCAGGAAACACACTTCAGGGAGGCTGGGTTGGAGTAAAAGCAGTGCATCCTCTCAAAAAATACAACAGCAGCTCTCTGTGGCCACCTATTCATTATAGGGCCAATCTGTGACCAAACAATCCATGATCAGGCCTATGCTTATAGTAGATCTTAGGTGCAACTGGAGGACTGTAAGGGATTTAATTATCCAGGGAACATGATTTAGGGTCTAGCTGCTCCATGTAGAAATAGCATGATAGTGGTGGTATCATGGCTGAAGTGTAGTTGCCAAAATTATCTAAGGCTGAGGAGACAAATCCCTATCAAGAAGTGAGGAACAAAGTGAGTTTTGTGTCTTTTACTTGGACTAAAGGAGGCAGAAGCAGGTGGATCTCTGTGAGGTGATAGCCAGACTGGTCTAGGTAGGGAGACTCTGTCTCAATTTCATAAAGAGATAAAAAAGGAGGAGTATCAGCCATGTCAATATAGAGCAGTGAATCTGGGCAGTGAGTTGCATGTAGTCTCATTTCTTGAGGTGGTCATCAACCAGTGGAGTCCACATTTCTTTTGAGTTGAACCCTTAAGGGTGCAGGAGAATCAAGAGACTTTGGCCAAGAAAGAGTTAATTTTTGTGGTTTTAAGCAAACCAGCCAGCCCTATAAGTTGGGGCTGCACACTGAATGAGGCCTCAGGGTGGGGTATCAGATGGGCAAGAGGGGATTAAGGGTGTGTTGGTGGGAGGGTACTGGATGAAGAACCTATTTAAGGCCTCATTCCTGGAGTAGAGCTTCGAGCTTCAAGCTTCAGGAGGGATCTGGGAAGATGGCAGAGCCTACTGAAATCCAGGGTGAGTTTTCTGTGTAGATGAGTATGTGACTGCCTGGAGGCTGTATTCTTTTCAACTTCTAGCTACAATGAATAGGAGTCTCTCTTTCTCCACAGGGTCTTCATCACAATATTTTTTTAAAAAAATTATCTTGACCTTTCTGATTATATAAAATAATATTTTAATATGTTAGTTTGTATCCATGTGATGGCTACCTATGTTTAATATTTGTTTGTTTGTTGGTTTCCTTTTTACTAATCCGGGAAGTCTATATATTCCAGACTGTCTTTGATCTCTCAGTGGAGTCCATAGTTGGAAGGACCTCACAGATATCCTACTACCTCATGCTTCTAAGTGTGGGAATAAATGCCTGAAAGCAGCAGTGAAGGGGTGTTAAAAGCACGTGTTTAATAGTTATCATCTTCCCCACCCCCACTGCTAGCAGCAGCAGTGGCAGCAGCAGCAGCAGCAGCAGCAGCAGCAGCAGCAGCAGCAGCAGCAGCAGCAACAGGCGCAATCTGGATTATATGAGGAGACCTGGATACTCTGAAACTTTCTCTGTAGACCCATCTGGCCTCAAATTCAGATATCCACATTCCTCTGCCTCTTTAGTGGTGGATGAAAGTTGTAATTCACCATGTCCTCTTGCAACTGCTTGTTCTTGAAATTCAATGTTAAAATTTTAGTATGTTGTAAATACTAATCATCTATCCGATTTTGTTGTTTGAGAAAACATTTCTTTGAAGATGACACACAGATGCCTAAGCTTTACCAACATGGAACCAATTTCAGAACAAAGGAGAGATACCACCAAAGTACAATGTAAAAAACCATAATTTTGTACATGTTACTTACATGTTGAAAAACACTGGGTTGGCCTGGCATGGTGGTGTACATCTTTAATCCCAGAACTCAGGAGGCAGAGGCAGGCAGATTGCTGCAAGTTCGAGGCCAGCCTGGTCTACAAAGTGAGTTTAGGACAGCCGAGGATACAGAGAGAAACCCAGTCTTGAAAAAAGTTCTCACTGTGTATAAGAAGGATACTTTAATATAGGCACAATGATCATGTGAGGAATAGTTGAGTTTCATTACCTCTCTCTCTTTCTCTCTCTCTCTCTTTTGTACTTACTAATTAGCTATCTTTTTATAAAAATGAGGGAGTAGATACTCACAGGCTACAGATTAAGGAAGAATTTGGAGTGGGGAAGAATGTTTGGTGTGTTTTAGGAAAAGTCTTTCTGTGTTATCAAGCTGTACTGGAAAGTGACAGCCTGGACCTCTCAGTGGTCATCCTGTTTTAGTAATTTGTCTCCTAGGATTAAAGGAAGGCTCTATGCCATGTGATTAAAATATTTTGTACAACATTCTTTTAATAATGGGTCAACTCCCATTGTGGTGTGACTTACATATGTAGTTTTTTTATTCTCCATTAAAAATGACTATCTTCCCATCATTACATCATGTAAGGGACAATATAAATGTATATATAACACAATCAATATATATATATATATATATATATATATATATATATATATTAACATACATGGCATGCTTAATATCTTGTTTCATTCGTATAGAGTATACTGTATGAATTCATATATGCATACTGTGGTTAGAATTGTTACTTTTAAAGATTTATTTACTTAATATGTTTAAAATGTTCGGCCTGCATGTGTTCTATCCTAGCAGAAGAGGGCACCAGATCTCATTATAGATGGTTGTGATCCACCATATGTTTGTGGTGAATTGAATTCAGGACCTGTGGAAAAGCCCCAATGCTCTTAAAGTCTTAGCATTCTCTCCAGCCCTGGTTGTAATCATTAACTGTAATGAATTTTTTTTTTGGTGAGCTTCATATGTATTTGATTTTTACATTTTTCTTATTTAATCAATTTACAGCCTGATCACAGCCCCTTCCATTTTTCCTTCTCAGCCCAGTTCTCATGAGCCCTCCCATCATTCTCCTATCCCCATCTCCATAGAGAAGTAGAGTCCCCTATGGTTATCAACACAGGTGGGCATATCAAATTACAGAAGGACTGAGGGCATCTTCTGCCAATGGGCCCAGACCAGGCAGTCCAGCTATGGGAAAGGGACATAAAGGCAAGCAACAGAGTAAGAGACAATCTTTACTCCACTTGATAGTGGACACACATCTAGAACAAGCAGCATATATGCCTCAAATGGGAAGTAAGCAGCTTCAGTAGAGCCCATTTGTTCTTTGTAGTTGGTGTTGTGGTCCATGTGAGCCACCATGGACCCAGTTAATTTGCTACTGTAGGTGTTCTTCTAGTGCCCTGACTTTTCTGTCTGCCTCAATCCTTTCTCTCCCTCTTCACAGGACTCCCAGAGCCCCACTTGTTTTTAGGCTGTGGGTCTCTGAATCTGTTTCCCTCATCTAAAGGAGGAGCCTTTCATAAGACAGTCATGCTAGGCTCCTCTCTGTTAGTTTAGCAGAGTATTATTAGAAGTTTTAGAGGTAGGCTGTCTGTGGTGGGGTGGATCTCCAGTTGGGCCAGTCCTTGTTTTTCAGTCCCACAATCTCTGTTCGATCTTGATCCTACAATTCTTTAGGTTGAACCCATTGTGGGTTGAAGGATTGAGAGAATTATTCTGAAAATGATAGAAGCTTATGTGGGGTGGCTGTAGAGATTAGGAAGAGCTGCGGATGGAGAAATAATGCGGTTAAATACATATTCACATTAATAACTGACTGGTTTTATTTTGAGGAAGGGTTTTCTCTAATTTCCAGCTGTATTGTAAAGTCTTATGTAGAACAGCATATCCTGTAACTAAGAGAGGTCCTCCTGCCTTTGCAAGGTGACTCCTAGGATTATATGTCGTATATATCATGTGATTAAAATAATTTCACAAACAGTTTTTCAAACAAAAAAACAGTAATTGTTTTTTTGGGTTCCAAAGTTGACTTACCCGATAAAGGAACTCGAAGAGAAGAGATTTGAAATATGTCCACTGTCATAAACATGTGGCTTCTCAACCCCAATATGATATAAAAGCGAAGTTACAACATTGAAAGACATCTCCATGAACCTTCTGTGTAATTAAGGCTTAAGGTGCTGGTATGGAAACAAGAATGAGGCCTGAATGTTGCTCTACAAAGACGACATTGGCTCTTTCTTGCTTCTAGCCATGCCTTCACCACAAAACTCAATCATTTTCTGATTTCTCCTTTTTTATTCAATCACAAACACTAGTGATAGAATAGATATTAAGCATAGTAAAAATGGAAAGAGATGTCTTAATAATATGAATTTATAGTCTCCATCCTTGGATTTTTTCAAAGAAAAGCTCTTGTCTCAGTCCTGGGTGTACTGGATATCACTCTGTAGTCTAGGCTGATCTTAAGCTGAGAATTCTCCTCCTGCATTTATGAAGGAGTTGGGATTACAGGCTGTCATTCCTCTTCTGACCCTTATGTAATTTTGATAACACTAAGAGCCTATGATTGTTTTTCTCATTTGAAAACCTAGAGACTCACATAGAGAATTTATCTGTTGTTTGAATATTTTATCTGTAGAGCTGATGTGATGATTTTCTCTCCTCACAGGTTCCCCAGTTCAAGAATGTATTCAAGTAGGACCACATTGTAGTAGGCTTCCATATCCACCAGTATCTCGAGTTCTGCCGTTTAATTCATCCTACCCAAGATACTTAGGACCCAAAAGGTTTCAAGGCTTTCATCTGAATTTCCAAATGTCTTCAAATGCACTCATGGACACAGGTTTTCAAATGCCACAAGAGCATGCAAGGGATGTATGTCTCCAAATGACTCAGTATCCTCTAGTGCCCACAGGATTTCCTACACAATCAAGCCTCCAAAGACATCCAGTTTTGACAAGCAACTTAGAGCACCAAATGTCTCAAAGTTTTCTACTTTCTGGAGGATCCCGGAATCAGACGCATCTCGAAAGGCATCTAGGATTTCAAGGCAATCAAAATCTCTACATGTCCCAAAGGGCCCTAGAGGCTCAAGCAACCACCGAACCATCATGTCTCCAATGGGAATCAGAATATCAAAGATACCAAGTTCCCCAGGTATCCTTTGGATCTTCAAGTAAACCATGTATCCGTATGGACCCAGATCTTGGAGGGAGCTCAAGTCTGCCAACATCAGGAACTAACCCAGGTCACTCAATACCCCAGATGCCCTCATATTCCTCAGAAAGGTCTGAGAATTACAGTACTCCAAAGCAGAAAAAGAGGCGTCACATTAAGTACTCCGAAGAACAAAATCGCCGGCTGCAAGACTATTTTGATGAGTGCATGCACCCAAGGAAAGAGCAACGTGAAGAGCTGGCTGAAAATCTTGGAGTGACAGAGTACCAGATCCAGGTATGACTTTTTCTTGACTCTCTCCCCCTGCCACCAATACATTTCTCCAGTCAGCACCTTCACTGTTTTGGAAATCCCTGTCAGTTTGTGCTTGTACAATCCTGAGAGATCATGACATAGATTTTGACTGTAGATGTTTGTTCATCCAGGGCTGGAATTGGCATGCAGCTTGTGCATGCGTAGTGCCCTGGAGACACATTATTACTGTGTAGAGTATCAGGACCTAGACATTTATGTTTCTAGTAAAGACATAGAAAATCTAGGTGGTTACCCTAGTTTTTGAGTGTTAGGTGGTATCTATCCTGACATCGTACCTCTTTTTAGGCATCTGCTGCAACTTCCTATTCTGAGCCAGGATGACACACGCAGGTCTTCCTATAACTTCTCTTTTTGTGTTTCCAGATCTGGTTCAAGAACCGCCGAGCTAAGCACAAACAGAAAAATCTCCAAAATGTTTCAGAACAACCAGAGAATATGGAAAGCTCCAAGGATGTTGAGGGATCAACCAGTTCCCATGGTTGCTCATCTGTTCTTGACTCTGCTACTCAAGAGTCCATATCTTCAGGGACATCTTGTGTGGGCTCCATTCTCCAACTTTACCCCAGTCTGGACGAACCTCACTCTGCTACTGAAGAGTCCTTGTCTTCGGGGACATCTTGTGTGGACTCCATTCCCCAACTTTACCCCAGTCTGGATGAATCTCACTCTGCTATTGAAGAGTCCGTGTCTTCAGGGACATCTTATGGGGACTCCATTCCCCAACTTTACCCCAGTCTGGAAGAATCTCACTCTGCTTTTGAAGAGTCCGTGTCTTCAGGGACATGTTGTGTGGACTCCATTCCCCAACTTTACTCCAGTCTGGAAGAATCTCTCCACAATGAAGAAGCCTCAGGGGCTGCCAGGTGTGGTCACCAGGAAGACCATTGTGATGGCCAAGCTCCTGTTGCAGCTGCAGGCTCTGATCATTTCCTAGTAACCAAAGCTCAGAATGACCCAGCAGGAGCTGAGTGTGCCTCAGCTGAAGTTCCACTTCCTATTGAAGCTGTACTCCATGAGGAAGTACATCCTCATGAGGCCTATGCTGAAGCCTCAAATCCAGTTATCAAGGAGCTCTGGGAACAAATCCTTAATGATCCTGGTGTATCAGAGGACTGGCTGGATTTTGATACATCACTCCTATAATGAACACTTTGACTCTGGAGTGGTTGAAGCCCAGAAATCTGTCATACAAAGAAGAGGTGTGGTAGTGAAAGCCGCCAGTCTCAATACTGAGGGGACAACTGTCAGCTGTACTAGTTTCATTCCTGTGCTATCCACAGAGTGATAGTGTTTCAAAGGCTACCTATAGTATTCAACTCTTATTTTTGGAATTTACATTAAATAAAAGTAGAAAACATCTTTTTATGATCTGTTTTTTCCAGAATGTGTGTGTGTGTGTGTGTGCCAATGTGTGTGTGTTGTGTGATGTGTGCCTGTATCCTTATAAACTTACACCTGGTGCCTGGGAGGTCAGAAAATGTTTTAGGAGCATCTGGGATTATAACTACTGACAGTTGTGAGGCAAAATACGTGTGCTTGTAACTTAACTCAAGTCCTATGCAGTAAGAACTGAGCTTATTCTTTCTAAAGATTAGTAATGGCTTTTCCTTTTCAGTAAGAATGCCTAATAATGGCCATGGTGTTCTTACTCCTTTGTAAAAAGTGTTATCATTTTAAAATTTGTCTTTCATGTGCCAGTAGGTAACAGCAATAAAATCGCTCTCTATCAGCTTCAATTCTATTTATAGTGGCTACTACATTCTATTCATGCCATTGGGGACAGGATGTACACATGCTAAATTTATATGAACATAGGATGCTCACATACATAAAATAAAAGTAATATGTGTACTAACTAAATTCTCTGAAGTAGGCCATTTAAAAACTACAACAGATTTAATTTGTGAAAGTTTAGTGTGTCCCTGAGAGCTCCTAGCTCACAGGTGTGTAGATGTCATAGTTCAACATGCAGGACTAGTTTTTCTCTTTATACCCTGTGAGTCCTAGGCATACAACACAAGGCTTGGTCATAAACTCCATTATGAAAAGACTCACCTTTAGGCCCTCTACACTTGTAATTATTTATTTTGACTCATGGTCTCATTAACCTGCAAAATCTGCCCTGCTTTGCATCCTGGCTTCTTCAGATTTGAGTGACTGGTATTCCAGACCTGTATCCAAGCCTTTTATTTCTTTGTCAGCTTTTGAGGATTATACACAGTATTTCCATAGTAGCTGTTATAGGTTTGCAGCCACACCAGCAATAAGTAAGTATTTGTCTTTGCCCACATGAACAATAAACAAGTCCTTCACTTGCTTGGTTAGAGTTACTCCTAGATATTTTATATTGTTTGTGGTAGTCGGGAAGGGTGTTGTTTTCCTAATATCTTGCTCTGCATGATTGTCATTTGTATATAGGATGGCTACTAACTTTTTTTGAGTTAATTTTGTATCTGGCCAATTTGCTGAAGGTGTTTCTCAGTTTTAGGAGTTCTCTAGTGGAATTTTGGGGGTCACTTATACACACTATCATATCATCGGCAAATAGGGATAATTTGACCTCCTCCCTTCCCATTTGGATTCCCTTGATCTCCTTTTTTTGTCTTATTTCTCTGGCTAGAACTTCAAGAACTAGATTGAAGAGTCATGGAGAAAGTGGGCAGCCTTCCTCGGTACCCGATTTTAGACGAATTTCCTTGAGTATCTCTCCATTTAATTTGATGTTGGCTATTGGCTTGCAGTATATAGCCTTTATTATGTTTAGATATATGCCTTGACTCCCTGATCTCTCCAAAACTTTAAACATGAATGGGTGTTGGATTTAGTCAAGTGATATTTCTGCATCTAAGGAGATGATCATGTAGCTTTTTCTTATAGTTTGTTTACATGGTGGATTACATTGATAGCTTTCCATATATTAAACCATCCCTGCCTGCCTGGGATGAAGCCTAGGTGGTCAAGGCGAATGATAACTTTGATGTATTCTTACTTTCATTTTGCTAGTATTTTATTCAGTATTTTTGCATCAATGTTCATAAGATGGTTTATGGATATTTTCAGTATCTCTGCGAGGCAGGACATTGGGGACACCTTCAATTATCTTTTCAACAGCCCAGTGACTGCCTGGCCCAAGCACTGTGACAGTGGTAGAGCAAAATATGAGCACATAAGACCTCGTGGCTCTCAGTCTCCCTTACCACAGTTGTGTGGTACAGCAGGATTCCCAGCACAAAGGGTTAATGTCTAAGTCTTCCTATGTCTGCATTGTGTGTTAGACTTGTACTGCAGGGAGATCAAGTGGGATTTTGTTTCGGCAGGTGAATAATATCCAACATTCAGTGAGACTATAATCCAGTGTAATTTCTCCAGTGCATGTGTAACTCAGCTGATTGGTCCACAAGGGAGGGAGGGACCATGTCTAACATGTCAATGAGTCCTTATCCAAACAGCTGCTTCTGCCTGAGGACACAGACAGCCCAGAGCCTGGCACTGTCTGAGGTCTTTTCTCCTCTCCCATATGATCTGTACATATAAATAAGGATCTTAGCAAGTAATGTGCAGTCGGCAACAGTTCTCAAGCAAAGGCCTTAAGGGTGAAGTTTAAGGCCACCAAAGCCAACAACCATGTTGGTTAAAGATGGGAGATCTGACAACTATGGAAGTAAATGTGAGAAATGGAGGCCTCATTTCACAGGAGAGCCTGTTCATTCACTCTCCAGGACACTATTGATGGTGAAGATCATCACTGCTTCTGGGATTGCCGTTGGCATCTGAGTTAGGGCTAATGTGGAGAAGATGGATCTGACGAGGGTGAGAAATGGAAACTGTGCTCAGAACCCTGGCTCTGACAGGAAACAGAGCTGGAGGAAATGGTGTAGGCAATTACACCTCCTGCATTCTGTCCATGGTGCTTGGTGGGGTGCTGACTTAGGTGAGGTGTCAGGATGCTGTAGAAGCCAGCTTCTCCCTTTAAACCTGAGACACCATCATGGGGAACAGGTGGTGCTCATGCCTAGCACAAAGAGACAGAAGGAACTGTGCAGGTGACAATGTACATCCCAACCAGTGTTAGGTCCCCAAACAGAATGGCTGTGAAGGAAAAACTGCCCATTCCATGTGGAGAAAGGGGCAGGGTGAAAATAGCCACAACAAATATAAAAAAAACAGCTACGCATACAACTCATTTATAGTACAAGTTTTTCTTCCTGTGTTTCTTCCTGTACCATGAGCTGATAGTAGTTGATCAGCTCATGGTAAAATTTCTAGTCTAACTTCTCACGGGAATATATGTCCTAGGAGTAACAGAGATAGATAGATAATGTAAAAATTGATAAATTGGTGATCTTCAAAACCCCCATACACCTACAGAAAATGGCTATGACATAGACATATTTGTGATAATGGGGATGTCCATGGTAAAAGCTTTTCTAAGTATTTTTTTTATGGAGTCTTACTGGGGGAGAGAGTCTGTGATGACCTACAAACACATCCATAGTTTGGAAAAAGAGCTGAAAATTCAAAGGTGTTATTTTTCCATGAGAGAGATTTCTAGAATGCTCCCCTACCTCCTTTCTCCATGCTGAGTTTCCAAACTGCCAGCCTCTATGAAACTAAGCCTTGTCCAGTTAAATGCTTTCTTTGGTCAGAATTGCATTGATCATGGTGTCTCTTCACAGCAATAGAGACTCACCAAGACACTTGCCTTTGGGATGGAGAGATGTCTGAGAGTTTGAGCACCGAGGCTGCTCTTCCAGAAGTCCTGAGTTCAATTCCCAGCAACCAAATGGTGGCTCCCAGTCATCTATAATGAGACCTGGTGCCTCTTCTGGAGTACAGGCCTTCATTCAGGCAGCATCCTGTATGTTAATTGCCTTCTATTAAATTCTCCTAAGCTGAGGCTAAAGTGTAGAGTCCTCAGCATACTAGGCTGGGTATACTATTATGCAGATATATCCTCAGCCCCTCACAGGTCCTCTGTCACTGAGCCACAGACCCAACTCCTCACTGGGGATTCTAGGTAGGGGCTCCCCAAAAAGCCATGACTCTTTCGCTCACTGGGAGAGTCTAGGGAGGAACTCTACCACTGAGCCATGGCCCCTGGCTATCAGTGTGAGATCTAGGAAAGTCCTCTGCACCTGAGCCATGATCCCAATACCCAGCTGATATTCCTGCAAGGAGTTGGTTTTTGAGTGTCCTCTCATTGACAGCTGCTAGCAGAGGTGTCACATACTAAACATCACAGTTCAAAAGGGGGAAATAGGTCCATGTGAGTCTCCATAGAGCATGCAAGAAGAGACATCTATATGGATAAACAGGCACTGGCAGCTTGTGCTGAGAAGTGGCTAATACCTGTAGATTTCTGTTTTCCTCAGGAGGGATGGCGTTACTCTTTCATTTGAGCTTGGCGGTTGCGTTTCTAACTCCCCTGCATCAGGGAGTTATCTGGACAGGAAATGCAGTTCTGCAAGCCAGGTACTGGGAAGTCTTTCCAGGTAATGACTGCCTTGGATGGAAACAGGTTAAATCATCCCACGCAAATGCATGAAAATACTGATGGAAAGAAAACAAAATGAGCAGGAAGCTCTGCAGAAAACCTGACATCATCTCTCAGGACACAAATCGGAGAGAAAGTGTGCAGAAAAATATTGCTACTTAGTTGAAGAACACCTGTATAAAATGCGGGGGATTCATAACCTAGGCTATCCTACTATAGTACCAAAGTCACACACAGTGACTGAGACATCTCACTGTCAGCTTTCCTGCTGTCTAGTTCTAGCCCTCCAAAGGACACCTGCAAATCCCCAGTCATTGTCCTAACTAAGCCCAAAATCACTTTGATTTTGATGAACAGCAGAGCCTTGAAGGCTGATCCTGAACTAGTGTAGCACTAAAGCAAGAAAGGCCATCTCCTGAGAAATGGCTTTTCACCTCAAGGAAATACATCTTGTTACATAGATGACTTATACACACACTTGTGTACACACACACACACACACACACACACACACACACAAATACATACATCTATAATAGTGTCCTATGACATCTTCTGGTATGCAGATATCCATGCAATTACAGCATTCATATACATAAAAGAAATATATAAACATTCTTTTGTAAAGAGTTCGGGGGAACAGAACATTTCTGGGAGTCCCAGCACAACATACTATGCTCTGCCACTGTCTCTAGACACTAAATAGAGGTGAGGCATGTTGGGATTTAACACAGATACATAGGGCAGGCTGAGCCCAAGGATGGAAACCCATCCTCTGGGTATCAACATACTAGTTTTAAATTTTTTGGAGTGTGTGTGTGTGTGTGTGTGTGTGTGTGTGTGTGTGTGTGTACCCTTAAGTGTTTATAGAATTCATCAATTTAGCAAGGTGTATTTGCTTCAGGGGAAAAGTTTTTCAGGTTATAGCCTTTCTTTCTTTAGTTTTGGGCTTGTTTCAGATCTGTTTTCAAGGCTTTGCTGTTCTTCAAAATCATAGTGAAATCAGTCTCAGGACAATGAATGGCGATTTGCACTTGCCATTTGGAGGGCTGTGTAGTAAGACCCTGTTTTAGGAAGCCTAACACTTGTCAGGTGATGGTGGTGGAAGCTTTTAATCCCAGTACTCAAGAGGAAGAGTCAGAGAAATCTCTGTGAGTTTGAGGCAAGCCTGGTCTACAGAGCTAATTCTAGGACATCCAGAATTATACAGAGAGATCCTCTGCTTTAAAAATAAAAAAGCCCAAACAAACAAACAAAAATGTTGTTAAGGGTGACAGCTCCAGAGCATACAGCTCTGTAAGAAGACCCTGATTTGGATCCCAGCATCCACATGGTTGCTCACAGTTGCTTTTAATTTCAATCCCAGGGAATCCTATGCCCTCTGTGGGCACCAGAACACAGGTCACATACAGAGACTCAGATGCACATAGAAAACAGCAGCTGGTGTAGCTATCAGAGACTGAGGTGAATCATCACGGGCTTCAGTTTTCCCAAATAAAAGATCTTTTGGGGCCCCGGTGGCTGGGCCTCCCCACCTCAGTAACAGCTGCCCTATGTCCACAGGCTGTGGGGGACGCATTCTGAAGTCCACCATCATTACTGTCTTTGGGATATTAGTTGCCATTGCCATAATCTGTGCCAAAGGGTCCTCCCATGGCTGTGTTCAAGGCTGCAGAGGCAGTCCCCTGCATCTTCCTGCTGCCTGTGGCTGAGTTCCGGGGAGACAGGACTGTGTGAAACCAGATTTCAGATTCTGGAAACATATATTATCTGGGCACCTGTCCATCTACTTGATATGTGGAGAAATACTTGTGTGTCTGTCTGAGTGTGTGTACAGATGTATGTATGTATGTGTGTATGTATGTATGTATGTTGTATGGATGTATGCTTGTGGGTTTTTAAAAATACAGTCTTGTCTCATGTACCGCTGTCTCTCCTGGAACTCTATATTTAGACCAATTCTGCTTGGAATACACAGAGATTCCTCTGCATCTGCCTCTCAAGTGCTTGGATTAGAAGTGAGTTCGAGGCCAGCCTGGTCTACATAGTGACTCCAGGACAGCCGGCGCTACACAGAGAAACCCTTTCTCATAAAACAAAAACAAACAAACAAACAAAACAAGAAGTGAGCCCTGCAGGGCCTGGCTGTCAGGGTTAATTTAGAAACAGGGTAGCATGTAGCAGGCTGGCTTCAAACTTTCAGTGTTGGTGAAGCTGGCCTCAAGCTAGTTCTTCTACCTCCACCTGCAGGATATTGGGTTTCCAGGCTGACACCACTATGCCTCATTTTGTAACTTTGTTTTAATTCTTGTTGGGGCTCAGGTGAGTTGTATTTTAGTGGCTCCCACTTTCACTGTATGAAGTAACACCTGGAGTCCTATGTATTGATTTTACGTTGAAAAACAGAATTTTTTGGCTAAGAGTGTTTTTTTTGGGGCGGGGAGTTCACCATGTCATGAGCTGCCTAAATTCATTTTTTCTTTTCTTTTCTTTTTTTCCCTTCTTTTTCGCCCCTGAGGCATGGTCTCTGTATGTAGCTGTGGCTGTCCTTGAACTTACTTTGTAGACACTTTCTCTTTACTATGTTTTAACTGATAAATAAAATCTTCGACAGTGTGTGTTTGTGTGTGTGTAGAGCTGTGAGTGTCAGTGCTGCTGTGTACATCAGGATAGCTAGCCTGAGAGTTGTCAGTTGTTTGCCGTCCACCTCTGATGTCTAGAAGTGCTTGGGTCACACATGGATCCACACACTGTATCCATTTGTATATTGGTTCTGAGGACCCCCCCCCCACATTGTGATTTTTCCCAGTTCTCTCTTACTGTTTTATTTTAAAAATCAATTGTATTTGGACAATTTCATGTGTGTGTGCGGGCAGTTCGATTTCTAGTGTTTCTCGAGATCAGAGAAGTGTAAGGTGTCCCTGAGTCAGAAGTCTTAGGTTCTGAGAACCACACGAGATCGTTTCCAAGAGCAGAATACGATCTATACTGGGGCCCTTGGAGCTAAACGTTGTGAACAGGTTCATGTGTGAGCTGGGGACAGAACTGAGGTCCTCTGTAAAAGCAGCCAGGGCTCTTAGCCGCAGAGCCATCTCTACAGTCCCATGAACTATTTAATTTATCTTAAAAATATATTTAGCCAGGGGGTAGTGGCACAAGCCTTTAATCTCAGCACTTGGGAGGGAGAAGCAGGCAAACCTCTGAGGTTGAGGCCAGATTGGTCTACAAAGCAATTCCAGGACACAGAGAAACACTGTCTCAAACAACCAAAAAAAAAAAAAAAAAGGACATGTATAACCACTATTTGTCTCCTATCTCTCTCAATCTCTCTCTCTCAATCTCTCTCTCTCTCTCTCTCTCTCTCTCTCTCTCTCTCTCTCTCTCACATTCTCTCTTGCACTCTTCTTTCTTTTTTGTTTTTTCTTTTTCTTTTTTGATGTGGGTGAGACAGAGTCTCTCTCTCTCTCTTTCTTTTTTTTTTTAACCAATACAGGGTTTCTCTGTGTAATCTGTCCTGAACTCGTTTTGTAGACCAGGTTGGCCTTGAACTCCCATATATTCACCTACCTCTGCTGGGATTAAAGGCATGCATCACCACATGCATGTCTGGTGCCTGAGTGAGAAACAAGCTCTAAAGCAGTGAGCTCTACTTCCAGAATTACTGAATTTTAGATAAAACCCCAATTCAGCCTAGAATTAGAACTGGCTGCCTTTTATCCCAGCCCTAGGGAGGTAGAGGCTGATGGATCTCTGTGAGTTCAAGGCCAGCAAGGTCTGCAAAGTGACTTCAAGACCAGCCAAGATACAGGAGAACCTTGCTGGGAAAAATGTAAAAACAAGCTCTGTGAGTTTGAAACCAGCCTCCTCTACCTAGCAAGTCCAGAACAGTGAAGGCTAAACAGAGAAACCCTGTCTTGACAAACAAAACAAAACAAAACAAAACAAACCGACAATAACAAAACAAACAAAAACCAATTGCAAAAAACCCACCAAGCGAAAACTGGTTCTGTAGAGTTTGCAATGGAATAGATTTATCCTCCTGGATTAGGGAGGGTTTGGGGAGTGGCAAGTTGATGGAGAAGATAAATTGCCAAGTCCTGGAAGGAGGAGCTCACAGTCTCTGAGGATCCAGAGCGCACATCCCATCCAGGAACAAACCACAGGGAGACAGGATGCCCCGTGAGTAAAGGGCAGGAGCCAGAATTGGGGTGCAGATGGCTGTGGCTGTGACAAAGACGTGAGGTGTTCTCCTTCTCCTGGGGTTCCAAGCTAGGTCCCATGGGGGCCACACATTTCTTTTTCCCTACCCTTCTTGACTTCTGGTAGTGTGTTGTAATTTTCTGCTTCTTTTTCCTACTGAGTCTAGAGTCCATGGTGTCACCTGTGTAAGGAGGGTTCCACGGCTGAGCCATGCTCCAGCTCTCTGCTCAATATTTTAATTAATACCAGTATGTGTCTGTGAGTGTGGGATTTTGAGTGTTCCCGGAGACCTGAAGAGGGTGAGGGGTTCCTGAGGTCCTCTGTAAGAGCAGCCAGGGCTCTTAGCCACAGAGTCATCTTTACAGTCCCATGAAATATTTAATGTACCCTTAAACATATATTTAGCCAGGTGGTAGTGGCACATGCCTTTAATCTCAGCACTTGAGAGGCAGAAGCAGGCAAATCTCTTGGGTTTGAGGCCAGATTGGTCTACATAGTGAGACCAGGACAAAGAGAAACCCTGTCTCCGAACAACCAAAAACAAACAAACAAACAAAATAAAATCGTGTGTCACCATCACTTATCTCCTCTTTCAATCTCTCTCTCACATTCTCCCTCCCTCCCTCTCTTTTTTCTTTCTTTCTCTTTTTCGGTGTGGGTGAGACAGAATCTTCCTCCGTTCCTATCTCCCTCCCTCCTTCCCTTCCTCTCTCCCTCCCTCCCCCCCTCTCTAACTCTCTCTCGCGCGTTTTTTGAGATAGTGTTTCTCTTTGTAATCTATCCTGGACTTGCTTTGTAGACCAGGCTGAGTTTGAACTGACATAAATCCACCTGCCTCTGCCTCCAAGTGCTGAGATTAAAAACGTGCACCACCACACCCGGCTTGGGACAGAGTCTCTATGTAGCCCTGCGTGCCATGGAACATCCTTAGTAGACCAGTTTGGCCTCAATATGTGAGAGATTCACCTGCTTCTGCTTCCTGAGTGCTGGCATTAACCATTCGTGTCACAATGCCCTGCCAATTTACTAGAGGACTGTGTGAAAGCAGATTTCAGATTCTGGAAACATATATTATCTGGGCACCTGTCCATCTACTTGATATGTGGATAAATACATATGTATCTGCTTGTGTGTATATATGTATGTAAGTATGTATGCTTGTGTGTGTTTTTTTTGTAAATAGAGTCTCATGTAGCCCTGTCTGTCCTGGAACTCTGTATGTAGACCAATCCTGCTTGGAATACACAGAGATTCCTCTGCATCTGCCTCTCAAGTGCTGGCATTAGAAGTTAGCCCTGCCGGGCCTGGCTGTCAGGGTTAATTTAGAAACAGGGTAGCATGTAGCAGGCTGGCTTCAAACATTCAGTGATGGTGAAGCTGGCCTCAAACTATTGGGATTCCAGGTTGACACCACCGTGCTTTTTTTTTTTGTAACATTGTTTTAACTCTTGTTGGGGCTCAGGTGAGCTGTATTTTAGTGGCTTCTGATTTTGCTGTATGAAGTAACACCTGGAGTCCTAGGTATTGACTTCACCTTGAAAAATAGATTCTTTTGGCCTAAGAGTGTTTTTCTGGGTTAAGTATGTCATGACCTTCTTAAATTCAGTTTTTTACTTTTTTTATTTTTTTTCTTTCTTTTTCCCCTGAGGCATGGTCTCTGTTTGTAGCCATGGCTGTCCTGGAACTCAATTTGCTGAGATTAAAGTAGTGTGCTATCATAAACTCAGCATTTTTATTTTTTAAATTTATTGAAAAAATTTTAAATGTTCACAACTTTAAAAAAAAAAGATTTCCTTATTAAGTATACAGGGTTCTGCCTGCAAATACACATGCTGGCCAAAAGATGGCACCAGATAACTTTATTGATGATTGTGAGCCACCCCGTAGTTTCTGAGAATTGAACTCAGGACCTATGGAAGAGCAGCCAGTGATCTTAACCGCTGAGCCATCTCCCCAGCATTTTTTGTATTTTCTTAAATAATTCAACCCAACAAAAAGAAACTCATGTTTTGGGGAAATAGAATTTAAGGATAAAATGCTGCCTACTGTATTGTTTATAAATAAACACCCTTTGTACAGATCAAAACCAAGACCCAAACCAAAACCGAATGAAAATATTCTTGTCTCCTCTGTGAACAGGAAAGCCTGTGAAAGATGAAGAATTCTGGACCATAATCAGTCTTGAGCAACACTTGGCACTGCAAGATGTCTTCTATGGAAACATGTTCCCAAACCTACAGGAAATCCAGCAACTGGCCTCCAGACTCCAGTTAAAGGACATGGTAGTGAAGGTTGGTACCTGGGTGTGTCTCAGGGTAGTCAGCTAGCCCAGGGCCTCCTGTGGGCTTTCCTTTCTTCTAGTCATTTAAAGTTGTAAATATAGCCGGGCATGGTGGGACATGCCTTTAATCCCAGCACTCAGAAGGCAGAGGCAGGTGTATATTTGTGAGTGCGAGGCCAGCCAGGTCTACTGACTCCAGGACAGCCAAGGCTAACACAGAGAGACCTTGTCTTAAAAAAACAAAAAAAAATGTTGTAAATTTTTCATGTGTATGTGTGCATGCTTTCTCTATATGTGCACCATGTGCTCGCCTGGTTCCCAGAAGGCTAGAAGAGGTTGTCCTATCCCATGGAGGCCGAGGTACAGGTGGTGGATGCTGGGAATAGAACCTGGGTCCTCGGCAAGGTCAGCAAGTGCTCTTAACCACTAAGCCATCTCTCCAGTTCCACCCCCTTTCCATTCATGAGAGAGCATCTCACAGATCTAAGGCTAGTCTTTTATTTATTTGTTTTTTGAGGAAGGGATTCTCTGTGCAGCCTGGCTGTCCTAGAACTCACTCTGTAGGCTAGGCTGGCCTGGAACCCACAGAAATGTACCTGCCTGTGCCTCACGAGGGCTAGGATTAAAAGCATGTGCCAATGTCAACCAGCTATAAGGCCTGTCTTGATCTCAGGTTCTTCCTGTTGTCACCTCCCAAAGTGCTGCGTTACAGGCATATGCCCATGTTTCACTGTCAATAATGCATTGATATGGCTGTATTATGGATGTAGGGTCTCACTGTGTAGCCTTGGATGGCCTGGAACTTGCTATGTAGGTCAGGCTGGCTTGTGCCTTTGCCTCCTGAGTGACGGTAGAACAAGTGGCTGCACTTTTAAAAAAATAATTCCTGTTTGTTGAACATGGCATTGTTAAGGAATGGATGCTAGAGAAGAACGAGTTTTTTCTTTTCTTTTTTAAAAAGATGTAGTTATTTATTATGTATGCAGTGTTTCACCTGCATGTACACCTGCAGGCCAGAAGAGGGCCCGGATCTCATTATAGATGGTTGTGAGCCACCACGTGGTTGCTGGGAATTGAACTCAGGACCTCTAGAAGAGCTCACAGTGCTCCTATCCTCTGAGCCATTTCTCTAGCTCCTGAGTTGTTTATTTGCTTACCCACCAACTTTATTCAGATACACTAAGGCTCCCTAGAGGATTACACATACCAGCTGTGCAGTGTCAAGGCAAACCTGACTTGAGGCCAAGAGGGCTCAGTGAGACTCTTTGTTTCTCTCTCTCTCTCTCTTCTTTCTTCCTTCCTTCTTTTACTTTGTTTTATTCTTTCTTGTTCTGTTCCTTGCACACTGTGTTTTTCTATCTATCCCTGATGGCCTTGGAACTCACTCTGTAGACCAGTCTGGCTTTGAACTCAGGGATCTCCCTGTTTCTGCCTCCTGAATCCATGCTCCACTATGGACTGGCTAGGGCCCTTTCTTAGAGGAGTTGGTTCCTGTATTCTCCTGTGTTGTACTGATAAAACAAAGCACGTGGGAGTAGGTCTTTTTTCTTTTTACTGTTTATTTATTTTCTATTATTTTATTTGAGACAGAGTCATATTTAGTCTAGGCTAGCCTCACACTTGCATAGCTGAAGATGGCCTTGAACTCCTGTCTCTTCTGCCTCTATTTCCCATGAACTGGGCTACTGGAGTAGGCCACCACACAGGGCTTAGAATATTGTCCTTGACAGTCCAGAGCCATCTTTTCTTACTGTCTTGTGATCTAGGGTGGGAGCACCCTGTCTGCTCCAGCCACTGATAAAGTCTCAAATCATCTACCTCAGGGACCAAGGACAGGGAGGCTGAGAGAGCATATTAAATATCTGTGAGAGATTAGTAACCTGCTTTCTCACCTGAGGATGGTACATTTCTCCTCTGGACTAATCACTTTATTATCCAACTCTCTGGCTAAAGGTGATGGGGTTTGTTGATGGCCTTGAATTTCAAAAAGTCCTAGGTTCTATCCCTGGCACAGGCTATACTGGCCCTGTCTCAAAAACTGAGCCGAAGATAAGTGTCTGGGGCTGTGGAGGTGGTTCAGTGGTTAAGGGCAATGACTGTTCCTGTGACGGCAAGAGTTCAATGCCAAGCACTGGCCTGGTGGCTCAAAGCCACCTGTATATCCAGTTACAGATGCCCTAATGTCCCCTTCTACTCTCTATAGGCACTGCAACCAGGTGTATACAAGCATAACCTAAAATAACAATGAAAAAATATCTGTGTGACAGCATACATGTTATATATTAGCCCTTGGTAGGCAGAGGCAGACACAACTTTGTGTTAGAGGCCAGCTTGGTCTTCATAGTGAATTCCAGAACAGACAAGTTTACACAGAGAAACCCTTTCTCAAAAATCAAAAACAGGGAGGCAGAAGTAGGCAGATTGCTGTAAATTCAGGGCTAGCATGGTCTATAAAGTGAGTGCAGGACAATCAAGGCCACACAGAGAGACCCCGTCTAGAAAAACCAAAAATAAGAAAAAAAACCCAAAACAACAAAAAACCAAAACAAAACAAGAGCAAAAACAAAGCCATATAAAAATTAATTATATATATTAAGTATTTAAATTAAAGCTCCTAAAAAATTATGAATCATTTCTTTTATTTTCTTTTTTTGGAGGGGAGGGGTTGTTCTCATGACAGGGTTTCCCTGTCTAGCCTTGACTGTCCTGGACTCACTTTGTAGAACAGGGTAGCCTTGAACTCACAACGATTCACCTGCCTCTACCTCCCAAGTGCTAGGATTAAAGGCATGTGCCACCACTACCTAGCTTGATGAATAATTTCTTAAAAAGATAAAAACTATCCTTTCTTCTCAGGGATGGTTTAAATGTTATCAAGACCTAGTGATGACAAATATGACAGAAAATCAGAGGACTTCATTTCTGAGAATATTCAAGGAGACCATGCAAGTGAGAGGAGCACCCTCTTCACAGACCATGCCAATGATGCGTGCATCATCCAACCAGACCATGACACCAATGCCTGCCTTATCCAACCAGGCCATGACACTAATGCCTGCCTCATCCAACCAGGCCATGACACCGAGGCGTGCATCATCCAACCAGGCCATGACACGGATGCCTGCATCCTCCAACCAGGCCATGACATGCAGGCCTGCATCCTCCAACCAGGCCATGACACCGATGCGTGCATCATCCAACCAGGCCATGACACGGATGCCTACATCATCAAACCAGGCCTTACCAGTGATGGCATCATCATCCAAACAGTCCATGTCAGTTAGGGATGCATCATCCTGCTTGGCTGCACCAGAGAGAACAGCATTGTCCACCCAGCCTAAGATACAGAAAGGAACATCATTCAAAGAAGCCAGACCACAGAGAAGAGCATCATCCATCCAGGCAATGCAAGTGAAGGATGCATCATCCAACCAGGCCATGCCAATAAAGGTTGCATCATCCATCCAGGCCATGCCAGTGAATGATTCATCATCCAACCAGGCCATGCCAATAAAGGTTGCTTCATCCAAACAGGCCATGCCAGTGAAGGATTCATCATCCAACCAGGCCATGCCAATAAAGGTTGCATCATCCAACCAGGCCATGCCAGTAAAGGATGCATCATCCAACCGGGCCATGCCAGTAAAGGTTGCATCATCTATCCAGGCCATGCCAGTGAGGGATGAATCATCCAACCGGGCCATGCCAGTAAAGGTTACATCCTCCAACCAGGCCATGATACGGAGGTCTGCATCCTCCAACCAGGCCATGACACCGATGCCTGCATCATCAAACCAGGCCATACCAGTGATGGCGTCATCATCCAAACAGTCCATGTCAGTTAGGGATGCATCATCCTGCTTGGCTGCACCAGAGAGAACAGCATTGTCCACCCAGCCTAAGATAAAGAGAGGAACATCATTCAAAGAAGCCAGACCACAGAGAAGAGCATCATCCATCCAGGCCATGCGAGTGAAGGATGCATCATCCAATCAGGCCATGCCAATAAAGGTGGCATCATCCATCCAGGCAATGCCAGTGAAGGATGCATCATCCAACCAGGCCATGCCAATAAAGGTTACATCATCCAACCAGGCCATGCCAGTAAAGGATGCATCATCCAACCAGGCCATGCCAATAAAGGTTGCATCATCCAACCAGGCCATGCCAGTGAAGGATGCATCATCCAACAAGGCCATGCCAATAAAGGTTGCATCATCCATCCAGGCCATGTCAGTGAAGGATGCATCATCCCATCAGGCCATGCCAATAAAGGTGGCATCATGCATCCAGGCCATGCCAGTGAAGAATGCATCATCCAACCAGGTCATGCCAGTGAAGAATGCATCATCCAACCGGGTCATGCCAGTTATGTATGCTTCAACCAGCCGGGCTGTACCAGAGATGGAAGCATCAGCCAGCCAACCTAAGCCAGAGAGAGGAACATTGCTTCTGGCCAAACCACAGAGAAGAGCATCATTCAAGCAGGCTAAGACAAGGGGAGGAGACCTACGCAAGCCAGGGGAAGAGTGTGAGATCCCACCACCTGGGACTGGAGGAAAGAGAGCAGGAGAGGAAGAGGATGGACAGAATCCACAGAAGAGAATAAAGCAAGTGCCTGGGACCTTGGATGGAAGGAAGAGTAACTAACTGATCATGGGATAATAGATGAATTATCACGTTCCACTTTGTGCTCAGTTTTTAATGAATCATTGCCTTGATGTGTGATTATTTGGGGGGTATTATGGATTAACAAATAAAGGAGGTTTTTATTAAATATATGAGTGAATATTTATTATTAATAGTAATTAAAAAAGTGGTTAAACATGGGGCTTGATATGGGAAGACTTGAATGAAAGGCAGTTTCTTATCAAAAGAACCAAAGGTAAATACCAAAATACTTCTGAATCAAAAACTGTCTCCCACATGTCACTTTAAGAGAGACTCTTCTTCTCACCCACAGACAAAATGCAGCTTCCTGTGGGCACATGGGAGATAAAGGGAAAGGACTTAACACAACCAGGTTGCCTACTACTTGTGGCTTGACTCTCACAGAGCAATGGTGGCTCCAGAGGCGGCGTGGTTAGAACACTGGAACTGAGAGGCCAGAAAACTTACAAGTAGAGATGGGGAATGAAATTTGCCATCTAAATTAAAAAATAGAGGCTGCTATGGTCTCTCTCCAAGGTGCCATGGCACAGGACACTTGGCCTTTCTCTGACTTTGTTTTGGTTGCTGTCCTGGACCAGGTTGCAGTGTGGGTAATCGTGATCATGTTTTTCCATGCTTTCTCTACAAAAGATCAGGGAGAGAGAGGGGAGAAAGCCAAGGGATGGAGCACTAAGCTACAGGCAGGCAAAAATGGAGGAAGGAACAAAACTTTTCCTGATAGAGAATGGAAACTTGACAGTAGCTGGAGCTCAGGACTCTCTGGATACAAGATGCATGTCAGCAATTTCTGGAAAGGGCTCAGCTATATGCTGTAACAACTACTAAATTAAAAAAAAAGTATGCACAGGGCTGCTATGTCACAGTATGAGATGGGACAACTGGCCCCAAAATTAGACTTTTCTTTTGTTTCCTATTACTATGGGAAGAGTTTATTGAAATAAAAATTTACAAATCAAAATGCAAATCTACATGCTTATATTTGGGTGTGTACATGTATCTAGTAATCTTAAATAAAGCATTTCAAGCAATACTAACATCCTGGTGACATGTTTCCAAAGACTTAACTGCTTTAAAGATTCATATTATGAAGTCACTTAAGTAAAAGGCAAAAACAAAGAATTAACATAATCTTTTGGGTTTCAGTATTACTCCAAAAAAACTTCCTATCCCCTTTAGAATAAAACTCTCATTTGTTCATTCTAGAATAATATATAAGAGGACAATGCTGTCACTATAAAGGATTCACCAACCATTCTGTATATCCCATGAAGTCCATACCCACTGAACATAAGCAGCAGCGATAGTCCCTGGTGTACGTCTCTGTAGCCTTATCTGTCCTTGACATGCCTTGTAGACCAGGGTGGCCTCGAACTCACAATGATGCACCTGCCTCTGTCTCCGAGTGCTGGGATTAAAGGCATGCACCACCACTGCCCATCTTTTTCAAGCTCTCTTAACTGTATCACAGATACTCACCTCCTGTAGCAACAAGTTATACTACAAAATAAGGCCTGCTGGGTACATGTCACAAAATTAACTGATTTAGAATAGTAAAAGCATGTTCTCAATGACTTTATCATTTCACACAATCCAAGCACTACACAAAGTAGTTTTAACCCCAATACAAGAACCTATTATTTTCTTTTTCCCTTTCTTTCTTCTTCTTCTATTTTTTTTTGGTTTGACTAGACAGGGTTTATCTGTGTAGCCTTGCTGCTCCTGGACTCATTTGGTACACCAGACTGGCCTCGAACTCACATCGCTCCACCTGCCTCTGCCTCACAGTGGTAATTGTTATTTTCCAGGGTAAGGTAAGGATGTTCAGGAATCTTCAACTTTTCCTACCTTTCCTACCATGATCTCTAAGCCTGTACCTAGGTCAGTCACTAAAAAGTTTTTCAAATTATATTAACTCAAATGTGAAAGAAATCCCTGTAGTGTAATTTAGGGAAAGAAAAAAAAGTGGACTTGGCACAGATGTGCTAATAGGGTAACTATGTTTTCCTAAACAAAACTTTATCCTGCATATAGAATCCAAATCTGCCAACCACCGGTGGCAGATAAGGGGCCGCAGCAACACTGCCATTAGCACACATGGAAAGCTGAAACTCTGAAACATGTATTATCCTCAAGTGCAGAGGTTATCAAAGATGTATTCTAAAATCCATGGGTTTGCAGGACATGATGGCACATACCTTTAATCCCAGCCTTCTATTAATTTCTCCTCTGCTAAGGCTAAGGTGTAGAGTCTCCAGCATACTAGGCTGGGTATGCTATTGTGGAGATATAACCCCAGCCCCTCACATGTCCCTATCACTGAGCCACAAGCCCAACTCCTCACTGGGGAGTCTAGGAAGGGGCTCCCCCATTGAGCCATGTCCCTTTCCCCTCACAGGGGGAGTCTAGGGAGGTGCTCTACCACTGAGCCACTCCCCCAGGCTAGTGTGGGATCTAGGAAAATCCTCTGCCCCTGAGCAGAGCCTTGAAGGCAGATCCTGAACTAGTGCAGCACTAAAGCAAGAAAGATCATCTTCTGAGAGATGGCTTTTCCCCTCAAGGAAATACACCTTGTTACGTAGATGGCTTATATATGCACTTGCATACACACACACACACACACACACACACACACACACACACACACCTATATTAGGGTCTTATGACCTCTTCTTTTATGCAGATATCCATGCAATTACACCATTCATAAACATAAAAGAAATATATAAACATTCTTTTGTTAAGAGTCCCAGTACAACAAACTAGGCACTGCCACTGTCTCTAGACACTAAATAGAGGTGAGGCATGCAGGGATTTAACACAGACACATTGGGCAGGCTGAGCGCAAGGGTAGAAACCCATCCTCTGGGTATCAACATCCTAGTTTTAAACTTTTCGGGGTGTGTGTTTGTGTGTGTGTGTGTGTGTGTGTGTGTGTGTGTGCGTGTGTGTATGCACTTAAGTGTTTATATCATTCATCAATTTAGCAAGGTGTATTTGCTTCAGGGGAAAAGAAGTTTTTCAGGTGATAGCCTCTCTTTCTTTAGTTCTGGGCTTGTTTGAGATCTACTTTCAAAGCTTTGCTGTTCTTCAAAGTCACAGAGACTTCAGTCTCAGGGCAATGATTGGCGATTTGTAGTTGCCATTTGGAGGGCTGTGTAGTGAGACCCTGTTTCAGGAAGCCTAACATTTGTCAGGTGATGGTGGTGGAAGGCTTTAATCCCAGCCCTCAAAAGTCAAGGAGATCTCTGTAAGTTTGAAGCCAGCTTGATCTACAGAGCCAATTCTAGGGCATCCAGAATTACACAGAGAGATCCTTGCTTTAAGAAAAAAGCCCAAGGAAATAAACAAAAAATGTTTTGGGTGACAGGTCCAGAGCCTACAACTCTGTAAGAAGACCCTGATTTGGATCCTAGCATCCACATGGTGGTGGCTCACAGTTGCTTTTAATTTCAATCCAGGAGATCCGATGCCCTCTGTGGGCACCAGAACACAGGACACATACAGAGACTCAGATGCACATAGAAAACAGCAGCTGGTGTAGCTATCAGAGACAGGTGAATCATCACGGGCTTCAGTTTTCCCAAATAAAAGATCTCTTCGGGCCCCTGTGGAAGGGCCTCACCACCTCAGTAACAGCTGCCCTATGTCCACATGCTGTGGGGGAAGCATTCTGAATTCCACCATCATTACTGTCTTTGGAATATTAGTTGCCATTGCCATAGTCTGTGCCAAAGGGTCCTCCCATGGCTGTGTTCAAGGCTGCAGAGGCAGTCCCCTGCATCTTCCTGCTGCCTGTGGCTGAGTTCATGGGAGACAGGACTGTGGGAAAACAGATTTCAGATTCTGGAAATATATATTATCTGGGCACCTGTCCATCTACTTGATATGTGGAGAAATACTTATGTGTCTGTCTGAGTGTGTGTACAGATGTATGTATGTATGTATGTATGTATGTATGTATGTATGTATGTATATATGAGTGTATTCTTGTGGGTTTTTTAAAATACAGTCTCGTGTATGGCTGTCTGTCCTGGAACACTGTATGTAGACTAATTCTGCTTGGAATACAGAGGGATTTCTCTGCATCTGCCTCTCAAGTGCTGAGAATAGAAGTGAGTTTGAGGCCAGCCAGGTCAATAAAGTGAGTCCAGGACAGCCGGCGTGACACAGAGAAACCCTGTCTCAAAAAACAAACAAACAAACAAACAAACAAACAAACAAACATAACAAGAAGTGAGCCCTGCAGGGCCTGGCTGTCAGGGTTAATGTAGAAACAGGGTAGCATGTAGCAGGCTGGCTTCAAACCTTCAGTGTTGGTGAAGCTGGCCTCAAACTGGTTCTTCTACCTCCACCTGCAGGATATTGGGATTACAGGCTGACACCACTATCCCTCATTTTGTAACTTTGTTTTCACTCTTGTTGGGGCTCAGGTGAGTTGTATTTTAATGGCTCCCACTTTCACTGTATGAAGCAACACCTGGAGTCCTAGGTATTGATGTCACATTGAAAAACAGAATTTGTTGGCCAAGAGTGTTTTTTTTTTGGGTTCACCATGTCATGAGCTGCCTAAATTCATTTTTTCTTTTCTTTCCTTTTTTCCTTATTCCCCCCCCCTGAGGCATGGTCTCTGTATGTAGTCTTGGCTGTCCTGGAAGTCAATATGTAGACCAGGTGGTGTCCAACTCACAATGACCCAGGTGCCTCTGCCTCCTTGAGTGCTGGGATTAAAGGCATGCGCCACCACACCCAGCTTATTGTAAATATTAATAATGTATCTGATCTTTTGGTATAAAAAACCTTTTCAAGTTTAAGCTCCAAACATACAAAACTGATGGCACAAAGAATGCGAGATACCCCCAAAGCACAATATTTTTTAAAAGCATGATTTTATTCAGATTTCTGATAGGTTGATAAACAATAGCTATACAAATTATATTGTAGTTTAGGCACGATGATAATGTCAGGGTAGTTTGATTTCATTAACTAACCCTCTCTGGCATTCTCTCTTTCTCTCTTTTTCTCTGTATATTGCTATTGTATTTATTTCCCCCCCCCACTAATTCTTTAGACTCTCTGAAGCACTCTGATGCATACAATGACCAGGAAGTTCTGTTCAGAGTGCCAAAGAAGAAGGGAAGGCGTCACATTAAATACTCTGAAAGACAAAACCTCGAGCTGCAAACTTATTTTAATGATCACATGTACCCATGCAAAGAGCAATGCTTGGAGCTCGCCCAAAGTTTTGGAGTGACAGAGTACCAGATCCAGGGATGACTTTCTCTTGTCTCTCTCTCCCTGCACTCAGGATAGTTCTCCAGTTGGTACCTTCACATTTTCAAAATTTCTCACCTTTTGTGCTTGTACAATTCTTGGAGATCTTAGATGTGGACTGGAGATATCTGTTCATCCAGAGCTGGACTTGGCCTTCAACTTCTGCATGGGTATTACCCTGGAGCCACACATCCCCAAGTAGGGTCTCAGGGACCTATGCATTAATGTTTCCAGTAAACCCAGAAGATCTAGGTGAAGTTTCCCCAGTTGTTAGTGTCAGGACCTGGCATCCTAAATTCCTACCTCTTTTTATGCATCTCCTGCAACTTCATCTTGCTAAACCTCCCTTTTTGACTTTCCAGATCTGGTTCAAGAACCAGCGAGCTAAGTAGAAACAGAAAAATCTCCAGAATATTTCAGAACCTCCAGAGAAAATGGAAAGCTCTAAGGATGTTGGTGGATCAACCAGTTCCCAAGGTTGCTCATCTCTTATTGATCCTGCCACTGGAGAGTCCATGTCTTCAGGCACATCTTGTGTGGGCTCCATTCCCCATCTGGGAGAAATTCTCCACATTGAGCAAGGCTCAGAGGGTGCCAGGTGTGGACTCCAAGAAGACCATTGTGCTGGCCAAGCTCCTGCTGCAGCTGCAGGCCCTGGTCCTTTTTTAGTAACCGCAGGTGTGAATGACCCAGCAGTAGCTGAAGGCACCTCAGTTGAATCTACACTTTTTACTGAAGCTGCATTCCAGGAAGCAGAGTATACTAACGAGTCAAGTCCAGAAGATAAACTGCTCTTGGAACAAATCCTTAATGATCTTGGTCTATAAGATGGCTAGATGAATTGAGGTACATCACACCCTCAATGAACACTCTGATTCTGGACTGGTTGAGGCCGGGACATCTGTAAAACAAAGAAGTGGTGTGGTAGGGAAAATCATCACTCTTAAGACTGAGGGTGTAGATGCAATCTACTCTGTATCAGTTTCATGCCAGTGTTATCCACACACTGAGACTGTTTCAAAGACCATTTGTAGTATTCTCTTTTATTTATTTATTTTATTTTTTGGTTTATTTCAAGACAGGATTTCTCTGTGTAACAGCACTGGCTGCCTTGGACATGCTTTGTAGACTAAGTTGGCCATGAACACACAGATCCCCTGTCTCTGCCTCCTAAGTGCTGTGTTTAACGTTGGGAACCAACACACCCAGCAATATTCCTCACTCATTGTTGGATTTTATATTAAATACATTAAAAATATTTCAGAAAACACTTTCTATCATCTTTTCTTTCCAGAATGTGAGATTTACTCTACTGCTCTACTGTGGTGTGTGTGTGTGTGTGTGTGTGTGTGTGTGTGTGTGTGTGTGTGTGTGTGTGTGTGTGTGTCTGCAGCCTGGGAGGGCAGAAAATGGTTTAGAATCTTCTGGGATTGTATCTCCTGGCAGTGTTGTGTGCTTGCAACTTAATATAAGTCTTCTGCAGTAAGAAATGAGCTCTCTGATTCCAAGGATTATTAATGCCTTTGCGTGAATTCTAGGATTAGCTAACAGGCTGAGATGTTTGTAGTCCTTTGGAAAAGGAGTATAGTTAGAAGCAATATAATGGCTCCCTACTAACTTCCATGCTAGTTCTAGTGGCTCCTAAGTCCTACTCTTGCCATTGAGGACAAGGTGTACACTTCCTATATTTATGTGTAAGTGGAATGCTCATATACACAAAATAAAAGGCAGTATATGTACTAAATAAACGCTCTGAAGAAGTCCCCTTATTAACTAAAACAGATTTCTTTTGTAAAATAGTTCAGTATGTTCATGAAAACACATAGCTCTTAAGTGTGTATGTGTCACAGGACAAAATGCAAGAATATTTTTTTTCACACCCTGTAAGTCCCAGACAAGAAATACAAGGAAGCAGGCTAGGTAATAAACCCCATTATAAAGAAGACTCAGCGTTAGGCCCTCTGCCCTTATAATTAATTATTTTGTCACACAGCCTCATTACCCTGCCCAATCTGCCCTATGTTGCATCCTAGCTACTTCACATTTGTGTGGCTGGTATTCTAGATCTGCACTCAAGAACTATTTTCTTTGTTAGATTTTTAGGAATGTACAACTTATTTCTATACCACCATTATATGTTTGTGCACACACTAGCAATAAGTAAGTTTTTGTCTTTATCCACATTTTTACCAGCATATATTGTCCTTAGTTTAATTGATCTTTGGCAATTCTGACTAAGCAAAATAAACAGTTGTTTTAATTGAAAATCTCAGATCATTCTATTTTACCAATAAAGACACAGGAGGCCAGTGCTGTTGTGAAAACCTGCCAGCTCAGAGAGGCAGATAAATCACCCAGCTGATCTTTCCTTTTTAGTTCCTATGCTGAAGGAAAAGGCCATAAGGCTCACTAGCTCATGTGACAGCTCATGAAGAAAGGAATGAAAACAACCAAAGCTAAAGGCTTGCTAGATCAAACACCAAAAAGGTCAAGTACCTGAGGACCTCAATCTGGTGCTGGCCAAGAAAATTCAGAATAGTGCTATCTCAAGACTCAGGTTTACCACACCTGGACATATACATTCATAATGCTTCACCATACATCAAGAACATTTGCTCAGCTATGTCCATAGCACCTTTATCTGTAATAGCCAGAATCTGGAAACAACTTAGATGACCATCACCTGAAAAATGGATGAAGAAACTGTGGTATATTTACACACTTGAATACTATTCAGCTTTCAAAGAGAAGGAAATCTTGAAATTTGCTGGTAAAAGGATAGAACTAGAAAAGGTGATCCTGAGTGAGAAACCAAGACCCAGAAACATATGCATGGTGTATATACACACTTATAAGTGGATATTAGCCGAACATAGATATCCTCTGAGAGACCTCTCCCCTTTGTGGTTCTGCACAGATACTGGGACTTGAAAATGGACTCTAGGCAGAGGGCTGTGTGTTTTAGGGAAGAGTGGAGGATGGAAGGTGCAGGAGGGAGTAGAAGTTATATTAGGAGACCAAGACCTACAGATCTGGACACAAGGTGGTCTGCAGAACTAGATGACTCAGCCAAAAACTATGCATGCAGAGAACCAAGATTTCCTTTTCAGAAGCTGATGGAATGTCAATTCTCCACACGGGTGGTGGCATGTTGGCCTACTTCAGCACCTCTGACAGGCTATCTGGTGCACATCATTTATTCACTGCCTCTTGACAAGAAGGCCTACTGGGCACTAAAGGAAGAAGATGATGCGAGCTATCATAAGACCAATAATCTGCCAATTGTTTTAGGCATCTCCTCAGTATGAGCAGTCCAAGGGAAGGGATCCAGAAAAGGGATGGAGGTTGGCAATATCAAGATAAGCAGGGTGAAATAACTAATGAGGTGTAATGGGAATAAATTATAATCAATAAAATATATAAAAAAAATGCTGGATGCCTAAGGGCCAATGAGCTAAAAGCTAAAGGCTAAAGAGCCTAAAGAGCTCAATCTAAAATCAAGGTTCAAGAGATAAAGAGCTCTACTCTTTCTTCAGGCTCTCTTAAATACACCACAGTTCAAAGTTCCCCCTTCCCTACTCATCCAACCCTCTTATTTGGATTCTTGCTCCACCTGTTGACCTACAGTTAACTTTATCAAATCCCGTGTCCTCATAGCTCTTGGAATAAAGGTGAGTGTTAGGGGTAAACCAATCAAACAAAGGACAAGATTTTATATTTCCCAATCTCAGAAATAAGAATGGAATCAAAGGCATGTTTTTCTACTTCACACACTCTATGATTTCAGTGGGATCAAATATCCTACAACAGTAAATCTCCAAGTATTCTTAATTTAACTCAAAGGCCCAAGTTAATTTACACTGACCTGGTGTCTCAGGATGATCTAGAGTTTCCTTGTTTGTTTGTTTGTTTGTTTGTTTGTTTGTTTTTCTTGAGACACACTCTCTCTGTGAGTAGTCCTTGTTGTTCTGGAGCTCCTTGTGCAGATCAGGGTGGGCTAGAGCTAACAAAATTCTTCCTCCCTCTTCCTCCTGATTCCTGGGAGGAAAGCCATGCACCACCACTGCAAGCCTTCAAAACCAAGTTTTAAGTGTGTTTCTTTGGCATGTGTGCTTTATACATTGAGACTTTTCTGATTAGTACAATTCTCCTCTTTTAAATTTAGCCAATAATTTTCTTTCTTACAATTATTTTTTGGAGACCCGTCCTCTCTTTGTTTGTTACCTGTCATGGAACACTATAGGTCAATCCATGGGCCTGGAAAACTTAGGGATCCAATAGCCTATGCCTCCCTCGTTCTGGGATTAATGGGTGTGTATCACTGCAAAGAAATAGAGCTCCTTGTTTTTACAACTTCATTTTTAAAAATTTCCTTGAATAACCGAGACACTAACACACTTTAAGAGGGTTTGTCTCTTGGGATTAATGTAATTTCTGCATTCCAGGTGGATTATAAACAGCTAGAAGATTTTTGGATTTGATCTCCTGCCTGTGTAGCCATGTTCAGTATTGAAATTTCTGTGTACAGATGGGGTCCATTTCAGAGTGTAATATTGGCTCTGTTTTCAGTACTAAATCTACTGTGCAGTGGGCCATTCTTATTATTCTCTGTTCAAAACTTCTGTATGTCAAGATAAGTTGTGCAGGGGTTGAAATCTACATTGCCTCTGTTACTGAGTCTCACCAAGATATTTTTCATAAATATTGTACTATTTTCATGATGTTCTTAATGTTAATCCTTTTGTAGGTATCAAGAAATCTTGCATGGCTTAGCAAAGTAAACTTGGCCTTCCATGACACAGGTTTCCTGCACAAGAAGAGAGGTGAAACTTTCATATTGACCCCGGTGGAAGTAATTGAACTTCCAGGAAACACACTTCACGTATCCTGGGTTGGAACAAAAGTAGGGCATCCTCTCACAAAAATGCAACAGCAGTTCTCTGTGTCCACCCATTCATAATATGGGAAACCTGTGCCTGAACAATCCATGATCATGCCTATGGTTATGGAAGAGCTTTGGAGCAACTGTGGGACTCTAAGGCACCTCATTTTCCAGGGAACAAGACTTAGGGTCTAGATGCTCCATGTAGAAATAGCATGATAATGGTGCTATCATGCCTGAAGTGTAGCTGGCAAAATTATCAAAGGCTGAAGAGACAAATCCCCATCAAGAAGTGATGAACTAAGTGAGTGCTGTTGTCTATCCTTCATCTTAATCTAAAGGAGGCAGAAGCAGGTGGATCTCTGGGAAGTGATGGCCAGACTGCTCTAGGTAGGGAGACTCTGTCTCAGTTTTATGAAGAGAGAAAAAAGGAGGAGTATCAGCCATGTCAAAATAGAGCAGTAAAGATTGGCAGTGTACTGCATGAAGGCTCATTTCTTGAGGTGGTCATCAACCAGTGGAGTCCACATTTCTTCTGAGTTGAACACTTCAGAGTGCAGGAGAATGAAGAGATTTTGGCCTAGAAAGAGTTAAATTTTGTGGTTCCAAGCAAACCAGGCAGCCCCAAAAGTTGAGGCTGCAGACAGAGATAGGCCTCAGGGTGGGGTGTCAGGTGTGCAAGAGAGGATTAAGGGTGTGTTGGTGGGAGGTTCTGGATGAAGAACCTATTTAAGGCCTCATTCCTGGAGTAGAGTTTAAAGCACTAGGACATATCTGGGAAGATTGGAGATCCTACTGATATCCAAAGCGAGTTTGCTCGTGAAAATTCTGTGTAGATGAGAATGTGACCGCCTGGAGGATGTAATCTTTTCAACTTCTAGCTGCAATGAATAGGAGTCTCTCTTTCTGCACATGGTCTGCATCACAAGCTCTTGTTTGTTTTAATTATCTTGGCCTTCTTGAGGATATAATCTAGAGGATATCTTGAGGATATATTTTAAAGCCTTAATTTGCAACCATGTGCTGGCTACCTCGGTTGAATATTTCTTTGTTTGCTTTCGTACTTCTTACTAATCGTGTAGGTCTATGTGTTCTAGACTGTCTTTGATCTCTCTGTAGAATCCATAGCTGGAAGGACCTCAGAGATAAACTAATATTTCATCCTTCTAAGTGTGGTGTTGAATACCTAAATGCAGCAGTGAAGGGGTGTTAAAACCACATGTTTAATATTTATCATCGTCTTCCCCTCCTACCCACCACCACTACCAGCAACAGCACCCTCATTATTATTTCATGAGGCATGGATTCTCTGAGAAGGCCTGGATATTCTGAAACATTCTTTGTAGACCCATCAGCTCTCAAATTCAGATATCCACATTCCTCTGCCTCCTTAGTGGTTGATTGAAAGTTATAATTCACAATATCTTCATGCAACTGCTTGTTTTTGAAATTCAATGTTAAAATTGAGTATGTTGTAAATATTAATCATATGATTTTGTTGTTTGAGATAACTTTTCTTTGAGGACAAAACACACAAAGTCTAACCTCCATAAAAATGGAACGAACAGCAGAACAAAGTAGAGATATCAACAAACTGTAATGTAAAAATTCATAATTTTGTACGTGTCATGTTACATTGAAAAACACTGGGTAGGTTGGGCATGGTGGTCAATGCCTTTAATCCCAGCACTTGGGAGGCAGAGGCAGCTGGTTTGCTGTGAGTTTGAGGACAGCCTGGTCTCAAAGTGAGTCTAGGACAGCCAAGGAAACAGAGGATCCCAGTATCAAAATACCAAAAAAAGAAAAATAAAAGAAAAAAAAGAAAGATACTTTAGTTTAGGCACAATGATATTGTGAGAAGATGTTTACTTTCACTACCTCTCTCTCTTTCTCTTTTTCTTTCTCTCTCTCCCAATACCCCAGATGCCCTCATCTTCATCAGAAAGGTCTGATGAATACAGTAAAGTTCACATCAATACTCCAAAGCAGAAAATGAGACATCTCATTAAGTACTCCAAAGAACAAAATCACCGGCTGCAAGAATATTTTGATGAGTGTGTGTACCCAAGCAAAGAGCAACTCATGGAGCTAGTCCAGAATCTAAGAGTGACAGACTATCAGATCCAGGTATGAGTTTTTGTACATTCTCTCCCCGTGCACCCAGAATATATTTCCAGTCAGCACCTTCACTGTTTTGGAAATCCCTCTCAGTTTGTGCTTCTACAATCCTGGGATATCATGCCATAGATGTTGGCTGTATATGTTTGTGCATCCAGGGCTGGACATGGCATTCAGCTTGTGCATTGGTACTGCCCTGGAGACGCATTATCAGTATGTAGAGTCTCTGGGACCCAGACACTTATGTTTCTAGTAAAGACATAGAAAACCTAGGTGGTTACCCTAATTTTTGAGTGTTAGGTGGTATCTATCCTGACATCCTACCTCTTGTTAGGCATCTCCTGCTACTTCCTATTCTGACGCAGCCTGACACACACAGATCTTCCTATATCTTCTCTTTTTGTGTTTTCATATCTGGTGTAAGAACTGGCGAGCTAAGTACAAACAGAAAAATCTCCAGAATGTTTCAGAACTACCAGAGAATATGGAAAGCCCTAAGGATGTTGATGGATCAACCAGTTCCCATGGTTGCTCAGATGACGCTGCCACTGGAGAGTCCATGTCTTCAGGGACATCTTGTGTGGACTCCATTCTCTACCTGGAAGAGACTCTCCACGTTGAACAAGGATCAGAGGGTGCCAGGTGTGTTCTCCAAGAAGACCATTGTGATGGTCAAGCTCCTGCTGCTGCTGCTGCAGGCTATGGGAATTTTCTAAGAAGAGGGACCCAGAATGACCCAGCAGTAGCTGAGTGTGGCTCCACTGAAGCTGAACTTCCTATGGAAGCTGCATTCCAACAAAAAGATGGTGCTGAAGACTCAATTGCAGATATTCAGAAGCTCTGGGAAGAGATCCTTAAAGATCATGGTATAACAGAGGACATGATGGATCTTCTTACATCACACTCCGAATGAACACATTGACCC